>NW_020954723.1:12618522-12629351 GCF_900497805.2 Vombatus ursinus
AGAGAAAGACCAAGAGACAGAGACATAGACTATGGCAAAGATACTGATATAGGCAGAAAGAAATAGAGGAAACAGAAAGGGGCACCAAGAGGGACGGAGGGAGAGAAAGAAAGAGAGAGAGAGAAAGAGAGAGAGAGAGAGAGAGAGGGAGAGAGAGAGAGAGAGAGAGAGAGAGAGAAGAAGAAGAAGAAGAAGAAGGAGGAGGAGGAGGAGGAGGAGGAGAAGAAGAGATTAGATGGTATGACATGTATGTGTACAAGGAGAAAAAAGGAAACAAGGGGAAGAATGCTTTTTATTCTAAAAGAGACATTATCTGTTTTGAATCACATTTTAAAATAAAGAAATACTCTGAGCATGATTTTTCTTTCTTTGAAATTGAAGATAATGTTAAGTAAATCAAGATGAAAAAATAACCACTGGAGTAACTGGACTAACATCAAATAAAACAAAGTTAACTCCTAAAAATTTTTTGTGAGCTCAATCAAATTGACCTTATTGAGAGAAAGTAATTTAGTTTTAAAATACCAAGACCTATTAACTAGCCCCCAACTTAAAAGTGTGTTGGATTTACAAATTTAATTTCTAAGTTGGTTGTATCAAATGGATCACTTATTTGCTCAAACAAACAATGTTCTAGGTTATAATTACTTTTTTTTTTTTCAGGCTGGCCCATAAAAGCCTAAGTAATTAGAATATGAGCATACCCATCATGTTAGAGAAAAAAATAAGAGAAAATAAGTAAACTTATTAACATCTAGATATAGAAGCAATGTGGTTTAATAGAAAGAGACCTCATTGTATTTGGAGTCGAAGGACCAGGTTTCAAATATGATTTCTTTTATTTACTAGATATGTGACACTTTCTGAGCCTCAGTTTTCTTATTCATAAAATGTTTGAGCTGGACTAAATGTTTTACTTTCTAAATAATATGATTCTATATGAAAATTATTTCAATACTACAATTAATGCAATATTATCAACATAGCTGACTGAAGTTAAAGTTAGTCCCAATCCTTGTCATAGTGTTATCCCTGATTTAATTTAATCTAAATCACACCCACCTAGGCATTGTAAGAAACACAAGGCTAGAGTTAAAATTTAATAAGATGCTAACAATATCTATTGCATTACAAGTTAAGAGGTGTGTGTGTCTGTGTATTGTGTGTGTTTGTGTATATGTTTATCTGTCTGTAGTCATTTGTGTAGTATCCTGGGAAACAAATAACCATTTAACTTGAACTCTTATGAAATTTTAAAAATCAGATATTTTTATTAACAAAAATCTATTTTATATTCTTTCTGCATTCTCTTCATTAGGAATAGAAGAAGGAGAGAGAAAGAGAAACAAGACCATTGAAGTAGATATGCATAGTTAAGGAAAACAAATTTCCACATTGGCCATGTCTAAAAATTAAGTGTCTCATTCAGCAAGCTAAGTTCATTGCTTTCTCTTATAAAGTGAATACTATATTTCACCATCGATACTCTAGAATCATAGCCATTCATTGTATTGATCAGTGTTCTTAGGTCTTTTGGAATTATTTATCTTCACAAAATTATTTTCATTATATAAATTGCTTTCCCAGCTCTGTTCACTTCTTTCTGCCTCAGTCCATAAGTCTTTCTATTTTTCTCTTAAATTGTCTTTTCATCATTTCTTATGACAATAGTATACTATTACATTCATATATAATAATTTATTTAGCCATCATCCATTTAATGTGCACACCATTAGTTCCTAGTTCTTTTTTAACCACAAAAAGAGTTACTAAAAGTAATTTTCGTACATATGGGTTCTTTACCTTTTCCTTGAATATCTTTTGGCATTTAAACCTATTGATATTGTTTGGTCAAAGAGTACAATTTAGTAACTTGGAAGTACATTTTGAAATGGATCTCCAGAAGGGTTGTACCAATTCACAGTTCCAACAACAATATATTAATATGCCTTTTTTCCCATTTCCTCTAAAGAATAATATACTAATTGCACTCAGAGGATACTTCTAAATGTAGATTTAAAAAATTGTCTACTATTCATCATTGCTTTTTTGCTTATAAAATACTGTCACATTCATTAAATTATTTTATCCTTATAAGGCCTTTTTGAGCAAGATGGAGTATATGTAATTATTCCCATTTTAAAAATGAGGAACTGAAGTTCTCCATGCTTAAATCATTTTTCTAAGCCCTATGAATAGCAAGTGAGAAAGCATGGACTATATATCATTTGACCCTTAAAGTTGTGCTTTAGCTAGTACATCACATTGCTTATCTTCAGGTGTATCATTATCCTCCTTTTTGTATTCCCTGCATTAGCTCTTATGATCCATTAGGTAAGTATATATGTATAATTATATTCCAAAAGGTAGCACAATGTTTGCAATGAATTTTTCCTCTTAGTTTTTATTCCATTATATGATAAATAACAAAATTGGGGCAGAACCAAGATGGTGGAGTAAAGGTAGGAACATACCTGAGCTCTCCCTGAAACCCTTCCAGATACCTTTAAATGACTCTAAACAAATTATAGAGCAGTAGAACCCACAAAAAGATGAAATGAAACATTTTTCCAGCCCAAGACAACTTAGAAGTTTGTCAGAAAAAGACTGTTGCACCAAGGTGAAAAAGGAACATAGTCTAGTGTGCCCCCCAAAAAAACAAAAGCAGGCCGTGGGGCAACTGAATCAATGGCAGCAGTGGCAGTTTCCAGACCTCTTAGCCCACAGACTGTAAGGGGATCAGAAAATGGGTCAGAAGGAACCTTACTGGGGTCCTTTGGGGGGACCAAGGGCAGGACTCTTGTGTTGCCTATTCTTTGGATCTGGGTTGCAGTCCTGGGTCTAAGTCCCACTGTGAGGAGGAACACTAGCACAACAGAGCTTGTGGGCTACAGGGGAGCAGAGACTCTGGTCAAGTTTCAGGTTGAAAAAAGTGCTTGTGGTCACTCACAAACCAGTGCATTGTACAGGAGAGCAGTAAACACATCTCTCCCTAGAGCATATCACCTGGGGAAAGCCAAAAACTTACAGGTCCCTAGAATTACCTCTGAAAATAGCTGCACAAAAACCTGAAGCTTGTGACTGTACCCCTTCCACCTGGTAAGCAGAACCTCACTTTAACATAGAGTTAAAAGTCAACAAATAGGCTACAAAATGAGCAAACAACAGAAAAAATTTCAGACAATAGAAAGTTATCATGGTGTCAAGAAGGATCAAAACATGAAGAAAACAACAAAGTCAAAATTTCTGCATCCAGAGCCTCAAAGAAAAATGTGAATTCGTCTCAGGCCATGGAAGAGCTCAAAACAAATTTTAAAATTGAAAAAAAAATAAAAAATAAAAAAATCAGAGAAATGTTTTTTAAAGCAAGAGAGGTAGAGGAAAAATTGGGAAGATAAATGAAAAGGATGCAAGAAAATCATGAAAAAAGAATCAATAACACAAAAATACTAAAGAAAATAACAGCATAAGAACAGGATAGGCCAAATGGCAAAAGAGACACAAAAATTCAGTGAAGAAAAGAATGCCTTGAAAATCAATTGGCCAAATGGAAAAGGAGGTCCAAAAGCTCACTGAAGAAAATAATTCTTTAAAAGTTACAATTGGGTATGTGGAAGCTAATGACCATATGAGACATCAAGAAACAATTAATTAGAATCAAAAGAATGAAAAAATAGAAAATTTGAAATGTTTCATTGGAAAAACAACTGACCTAGAAAATAGATTCAGGAGTGATAATTTAAGAATTATTAAATTACCTGAAAGTCATTATTTAAAAAGAATAGAGACTAGACATCATCTTTCAAGAAATTATCAAGGAAAACTGCCCTGTTATTCTAGAACCAAAGGGTGAAATAGAAATTCAAAGAATCTACCAATCACCTCCTGAAAGACATCTCAAAATGAAAACTCCCAGGAATAATATAGCCAAATTTAAGACCTCTTTGATCAAGGAGAAAATAATGTAAGCAACCAAAAAGAATCAATTTAAATATTATGGAACCACAGTCAGGATAACACAAGATTTAGTAGTTTCTATATTACAGGACCAGATGACCTGGAATATGATATTCCAGAGGGTAAAATATCTAGGATTACAACCAAGAATCACCTACCCAGCCAAACTAAGTATAATACTTCAGGGGAAAAAATAGACATTCAATGAAATAGAGGACTTTGAAGCATTCCTGATGAAAAAAAAACAGAGCTGAATTGAAAATTGGAAAATTTGACTTTCAAATGCAAGATGAAAAACAAGGACATAAAGATAACAAGAAAGAGAAATCATAAGGGACTTAATGAGGTTAAACTGTTTATATTCCTGCATGGGAAAATGATATTTATAACTCCTAAAAATGTTCTCATTATTAAGGCAGTTAGAACAAGGACACATAGACAGAAAGCAGAGGTGTGAGTTAAATGTGATGGTATTATTATCCAATAAAATAAAGTTAAGGGATAAGAAAGAAGAATGCACTGGGAAAAGGGGAAAGGGAGTAGAATGGGATGAATTATCTGACATAAAAGAGGCCTGAAAGAGATTTTACAGTAGAGGGAGAAATGTGAAGAGAGCACATGAACTTCATTCTCATGGAAGTTGCTCAATGAGGGAATAATATACACACTCACTTGGGTATAGAAATCTATCTTACCACGCAGGAAAGTAGGAAGGGAAGGGTACAAGAGAGGGAGGGTGCTGATAGAAGTGAGGGAAGTTTGGGGGAGGTGAAAGTGAGAAGCAAAACACTTATGAGAATGAAAAGAGACTAACAGGGAGACATTAGGATAAACAAGTAGAAAATAGGATTGAGGGAAATACATAATTGGTAATCATTACTGTGAGAAAACAATTTACAGTGAATTTCTCTGATGAAGACTTCATTTCTCAAAAATATAGAGAACCGATTTGAATTTATAGAAATAAGATCCATTCCTCAATTGATAAATGGTCAAGGGACATGAACAGGCAGTTTTCAGACAAAGTAATCAAAGCTATCTATAGTTATATATTTTTAATGATCTAAATCACTATTGTTGAGAGAAATGCAAATTAAAACAGCTCTGAACTATTACCTCACACCTGTCAGATTGGCTCATATGACATAAAAGGAAAATGACAAATGTTGGAGGGGATGTGGGAAAATTAAAACATTAACGTACTATTGGTTAAGTTGTATACTCATTCTGGAGAGCAATTTGAAACTATGCCCAAAGGGCTAAAAAAAAAAAACTGGCATACTCTTTGACCAAGCAATATCACTACTAGGTCTGTATTCCAAAGAAATTTTAAAAAAGGAAAAAGAAAGACCTATGTGTACAAAAAAATATTTATAGCAGTTCTTTTAGTGGGGGCAAAAAAATTAGAAATTGAAGAGATGTCCATCAATTTGAGAATAGCTGACCAAGTTCTTGTATATGATTGTGATGGAATACTATTGTGGTTTAAGAAATGATGAGCAGGATGCTCTCAGAAAAAATATGGAAGGACTTCCATGAACTGATGCAAAGTAAAATGAATAGAACCAGGAGAATTTTTTCACAATAATGACAGTGTTGTAAGATGATCTACCATGAATAACATAGCTGTCCTCAGCAATACAGTAATCCAAGACAGTTCTGTAGGACTTATGATGAAAGGTGCTGTCCATCTCCAGAAAAAGAAGTGGTATAGCCTGAATGAAGATCAAAGATACTTTTTCTTTACTTTTTTTATTTTTCTTGTTTGTTTTTTTTTTGTGTCTGTGTTTTCTTTCACAGAATGACTTACGTGGAAATGTGTTTTGTAGAACTACACATGTATAACCTATGTCACATTGATTGCCTTCTCAATGAAAGGGGGAGGGAATGGAAGGAGACAATTTGAAATTCAAAATTTGAAATTCAAAATTTGAAAAAAAAAGTTAAAATTGTTTTTACATGTAATTGGGAAAATATTAAATAAGAGAAAAGGCAATGATAAATAGTAAACTAAAAATCTTAACCACTGATTAGGTAGCAGGAGGTAAATCCACTTTATATCCTAAAAATTATGTTATCTCTGAGGTGGAGTCAACATGACCAACTAATAGCATCTAGGGTACTTTTTCTGAGCATGAACATACAGTCCACTGAACACCAGGAATTGTAGTATAACAAGTATTGTCCATTTTCATCAATCATATCATCAAATAATAACAGCCTTTAGTCACTATTAACTTGAGACATATAAGATCAGATCTTCTGAGCTAACAAGTTACCCTTGAAGGCACTTGAAAAATTCTCATTCAGACATAGATGTATTTTTAAATAAATATTTTTGGGCCACAAAAGTTTACTTTAGTCCATTAGAAGAAAATCCTAGACAAAGATACTGATGATAAAAATCCATTATTACATCTGTTTTGACTTAAAGTTATGGAATAAGGTTAAAGTACAAACAAGTTGTATATTAAATTAAGCAGGAAGTAGTCTTTCATTCCATGTAGTCTCTATATCCTTTATAAAGCTTTTAGAGATTTGATCAATTAAGATGACAACTAAAAGTAAACTGAAAATATAACAAATCATCTATATATATATATACATATATGTATAATCCCACTGCACAAGGAGTCCTTTTTTTTTATTTGCTTTTGTGACAAACTTCAAATATTTAAAATTCTCTTCCTCCCTTTAGTTAATCTTGGATTTGTCTTATATATTGTTGGTCAAGAATTCAGTTGATCCCACTGTTAGCTACTTAGTTTGGCTGTGTTCCATGTACTTGCACTCTACTTTCTACCCCACTTAGTCTTCATGTAAAGTTATGTAATTGTCATAGGGAATGGTTGGTGGGGAGTCAGATAAAAAAGATATAGCTATCTCATCAAAAGACCATGCTCTTTATAAGAAAAAAAATGCAATTAACAGTTCCCTTCAAGTCATTTCCATCCAACCTTTATTAGTACCTAATTTATACTAGGTCTGGATTCTTGTAACACAAAGAAAAAATGATGGAATCCTTGTTTACAGTATACTGGGCAGGTTGTATAGGGGAGGGGAGCTATAACATGTAGATTAGTACTGAAAAACATAAAGTAATATCACGAGGGATAAAATACTAATAATATTGGAGGGGACAAGGAGAGGGCATTCAGAAAGGACTGCATATGAAACCTGGTGTCTGAGAAATGCTTTGAAGGAAGGCATTTTTAATGTGCAAGACCTTCTGTAGGACTGTAGCACTGTTTTCATTTGGAAGGTTGGCAGAAATGAACTTCTAGAGAAATTCACATTTTCCTTCATCTATTTCCAGTTCCTTTTTTCTTTGCCTTCCATTTAAAATCAAGTTCTGTTAATATTCTTCAAGGAATCTTTCTTTTTTTTTCTTAATGGAATTTAAACAGGACTTTTTATTAATAAAATAGACAGGTTTAATGAACTGATCTGTCTACCAACTACCAACTTATTGTTCAAATGTATTCAGGACTATGTAAACAGAAATTGTAGTTAGGTCTCTTTGGAATGGATTTTCATTAAATAATAGCATTGAGGACTGTTAACATCATGTTGGTCACCAGCTATAGATCCCTTTAACTGCCTAACTCCCACCCCAACCTCCCAAAAAAGAAAGAAAGAAATAGAAAGGAATTATGCAGGAAATGTATAATTCCTCACATAAGTCCTTTCACATAAGGCTACCCAAATTTTTTTTCTCCAATTTATCACAGAAAAACCTAAAGCACCAAAAAAGAGATTCAGAGTCAATGAAAATCCCCACCAAACATAGCTAAGAAGCATGGGACCGGATATAGCCATATGTCTTTCTCTAGAATTCCTTCAAAGTGATCATGTCCAGGAGACTTGAAGATTTCTGGGTAATACATGTTCCAGTGTCACAGTAGTTCTATCCCAGATCTTAATGGTAATGTCTCTGTGAAGTTGAACAATTCAATAGTTGTTGTGAAGAATGCTTAACATCCAGGCTAATATTTGTAGTTGGATGGAAAGCCATGAAGCTAGTCAAACAGCACACACACACACACACAGGATATGAGAACAATAACTAAAATTTACATCGTACTTTTGCTTTTTACAAAATACTTTACAAATATTATTAAACATTATTTCATTTTGTCATCAAAACTACCACCAGAGATAGCAGCTATTATTATCCCTATTTTACAGGTGAGGCAAACAAAGGTTAAGTGACTTACCCAGGGCCATATAGCTAGTCAAGTGCCTGAGACAGGATTGGTATTCACCTCTTCCTGAATCTAAGTCCTCAGCTCTATCTCCTGCACCTTCTAGCTGTCATTGCAATGGACAGTGACTTGGGACCAGAGATGAATTGCTTATTTGAACCCTTTCTCCTGCCTAGCCACATTTCCTTTAGTTAAAATGCATCACTTTCTTTGAGTACCAACTCATTGCACTTCCTATGTGAAGCCTCATTTGAACTATCAATTGAAAAATTCTATTCCTGGGGTGGAGCTGAGATGGCAGAGTAAGAGCAGTGACTTGCTTGAGCTCTTCCCCACACCCTCCAAATACCTGTAAAAATGGTTCTAAACAAACTCTAGAGCAGCAGAACCCACAAAAAGACAGAATGAAACAAATTTCCAGCCCAAGACAACCTGGATGGTTGATTGGAAGGGTCTATTGAGCTGAGCTGGGAAAAGAACGCAGTTCAGTGTGGGCGTGCAGTCAAAGACCAGGCCTTAGCGAACCTGAAGCAGGCCTCAGAGGACTGAATCATGGGCAGCTGTGGTGGTTTTCCAGACTTCTCAACCCACAAAGGCCAAAGACAACTTAGAAGGTCAGCAGGAAAGGTCTGGGACTGCAGTGAAATAGGAGCTTGGTCAGGCCTCAATCCCAGCTCAGCCCTGGGACAGCAGCTGTTTCCAGAGGTCAGCCCACAGACTGAGGGGGAATCGAGTGGGTGATCACAGGAGGATTGCAGGGATCTCTTCGCCAGTGCTGAAGCAAAAATCTCTTGCTTTGCCCATACTTGGATCTGGGTCACAGTTCTGAGGGGCAGTCCTGGGGCGAGGAGGAGTGTTGGAGTGATGGAGCTTGTTGTGGCAGTGGAGAGGAAACACCTTGCCCCTTATCATACCACCTTGGAAGAACTGAAAATTTGCAGGTCCCTAGAAATATGTCTGAAAACAACTGAACAATGAAGTCCCTGAAAGTTAGACTGCACCAAAAAGAAACCAAAGACTACATAAGACAATTAAAAAAAATTAAAAGTCAAAAGACTGAAAAATAGGGAAAAAATGTAAGTTATCTTAAATTTTAAAAAAATGACCTAGAAAACACATTGTGAAGAAAAAAAACAAACAACCAAATTGAGAATCACTGGTTTACCTGAAATCCATGACCAAAAAAAAAAAGAAAGAGAGGGAGAGACTAGACATTAGACATTATATTTAAAGGTATCTTAACAGAAACTGCTTCGATCTCTTAGGTACAATTGGCACCTGGGAAACAGAAAAGTCTACCATTCACCTCCTGAAAGAGACCCACTAAAATGAATACTCCAAAGAACTCTGCATCAAAAATCCAGAGCTTTCATGGCCTAAAAGAAAATACAAACAGACAAAATGAAAGAATGTAAGTACAAAAGAGCCACAGTAGAAATCACATATGATTTAGCAGCCATTACTCTAAAGGAGCAGAGAGGAGTTTGAAATATAATATTCCAGAAGGCAAAGGATATAGGTTAACAAACAAGAATAACTTACCTAACGAAACTTAATATAATTCTCCTGGATAAAAAAAATAGTTCTTTAATGAAACAGAGTATGTCCAAGCATTCCAGATGAAAGGACCAGAGCTGCATAACAACTATGATATTTACACAGAAGAGTTAAGAGAAACATAAAAAAAAAATGTGAATGAAAAGTGATAAAGGACTGAACAAGGATAAACTGCTTACATTCTAATATGTAGAGTTAAAACATGTCTCCTCTGAATCCTGTTATCATCAGAGGTCAAAAAAGAATCAAATTGCTTAGAAGGCCTGGGAGTAGGTGTGTTTTGTCTTGTTCTTAGAATAACGGTGGAAAAGAAGGAGAATAAGAAAGACTTATGGGAAGAAAGGCAGAGGAAGATTAGGGAAAACTATCTCACATAATTTGGTTGTGCAAGGAGAAATCTATTCTAAAGAAGAGGAAGGGATGGCTTGATTGGCTGACACTTGAACATCATTCTCATCTGATCTGGCCAAAGGAGGGAAGAACAAACATACACACAGAGTTGAGTACAGAAATATATTTCACTGAACAGTAAAATATAAAGGAAAGGGAAGAAGGGGAAAGGGAGGTTTAAAAAAATTCTAACTAAAGGTATACAAAAATATTTCTAATTTTCTGAGGTAGCAAAGAATTAGAATGAAGATATTCATCAATTGTAGGGTGGTTGAACAAGTTATCAGATATAAATGTGATGGAATGCTATTGTGTTATAAGTAATGATGAAAATAATGGTTTCAGAGAAACTTAGGAAGATCTATATGAACAAATACAGAATGAAGTGAACAGAACCAGGAGTACAATTTGTACAATGGCAACAATATCATAAAGACAAACAACATTGAAATATTAGGAACTCTGATCATCATAATGACAAACTATAATTCTAAAGGAATAATGATGAACCATTCTATTCACCTCCTGATAGAGAAATTGAAGATATTGTATGTGTATGCGTACTTATATGTGAGTGTACATATACACATGCACATATGTGTGCATGCAAGGCACATGCATGTGTGTATATTATGTACTTACATGTGCATGTGTATACAGTGCACATAACATACACATGTTTATACATATGCACATGTGTACACTTATATGTGTGTATAT
>NW_020954723.1:12629361-12632740 GCF_900497805.2 Vombatus ursinus
TATTAAGTGACTACTAGAAGCCAAGCACTGCACTAAGCATTCTATAGATATTATCTCAGTTGATCCATATATCCATCCATACATATCTTTGCCTCATTTCTTACCTAGCCTTAATCACTGATTAGGCATTGCCTCAGTCAAACTGAGACCTATTAAAGACCTTAGCTTAAAAAAGCCAAGGTCTCCCACTGCATCCAGGGCCACCTCCAGTAGTCTTGATCTATATCTTGCTACTGGACATAGATATCACTGGACAAGAAAGTGAGGCTGGTGACCTTGCACAGCTCTCCCTCACTTAAATCCAGTTCACTTGCATGTCATGCCATCATCTCCCTGATGTTATGGTCCTCTGGCAGAACAAAAGACAAACAACAACAACAATTCACACCATGTCAAACAAGTATGTGTACACATGTATGTACGTATGCATGTGCATATGCAAATGAGTGTATACATGAATGTATGTATGTGTGGCTATGCATGAATGTGTGTAACTGTATATATTATCTATGCATGTGTATAGATAGATGAGAGTGAATACATATGCATTTTTCTTTTAGACATGGATAATAAGTAAATTTGGTTTGCTTGACTCTACATTTATAATAGGAGTTCTGTTTTCCTTTCATTCTCAATTAGGGGTGGAATGGACTTGAAGGGAAGGAAGATGGGCATGTTTTTGATAACTGAAAACAATAAAATTTAACTTAAAAAGAAAGAAGAACTAAGACACTTCTATCACACCTCTTTGAAGAAATTAAGAGGTTCAAAAGTGTGGAACAATACATATATTTTTCGATTTTTTTTTCCTTTTTTATATATTGATCAGTAATGATCTTCTTCAATGAATCTCTGGAGGGGGCAGGAGAAAGACAGTAGGTGAAATTATCACAATTTTTAAAAATCAAACCATTTAAACTTAAAACAAATAACATGGAAGAAAGTGAGAAAAAGGCTGAAACATTGCTTTCAAATACAAATCTCATTTTTTCAAATGAGATTGATTAATGCAATTGTTTTCCAAACAACCATTCTCAGTGTGTGGGAAGGAGTTGGGGGAGTGACAGATGTATTTCCCTTTAAGTTTGTTATCTTTTCATTTTATTAAGAGGAAAACCTTTCAAGGACCTAAGAAACTAAAAGCCAAGAACAATAGGAACAGAACAAATAAATGGATTGAAACTAGATGGGGTATGTGACTGTTCTGGCTCTTTAGCCTTCATATTACTGTCTCTGTAATGTGTGTGAACATTTACAATAACATCTGCAAAGCAGAGAGCCTATGGTGTCTCTGGTGGTAACATCAAATTAAATAGCTAAAAATAGTTGTTGTATATACTTTATCCCTCTCTCCCCTGCAACGATGATGGAAAGTGAAGTCATGTTTGGAAATGCTACTTTGGCATCTGAGTCCAAGTTTCTGGGAGTAATAAGTACAAGTTGTTTCTTTACAACCGATAGGGTTTAGAACAGATAGGGAAAATTCCTGACATACCAATAAGCTTTGGAACACTTCTAATCTCCCAAGGTACCCACCCATTTCAGTTTATCCTTGCCAAATATTTGTTTCTCTCCTTGCCCCTCCTCCTTGTTCTACATTTTCATGTTGGGGAGATAACAGAATCCCTGTAAAGTTCTGATATACTTCCAAAATAGTGCACATTTTTATGTAGTGATCCTCCTTCAGGAAGAGACATGAATCTTGGAATGATATTTATCTCATTATAGTAAATCACAGATTCCTTTTACTCCTTCAGTGAGAAATTGCCAACAGATAAGCTTGCAGCTATTTTTTTTTTCCACTTCTTCTAGGGATTGGGCAGGATTTAGGAAGGAGAATATCTTATCGTATCATATTTTGGACAAAAATAAAACATAATATATACTTCCAGCCATAGATAGTTGTTTAACAACATGCTTAATTTTTTGGAAATCAGACATTTCATCAGATATGAATTCTCAATTTTACTTCAGAGAAAATGACTCACGTTTTGAGCAAACTTCAGAAACACAGAATGGCAGTTAGGATTTTATCTGTTGATCAAAGATATGTAAAAGTCCTGAGAAAGAGAGGGATACAAATGATTTAAAAAGGAAGAAGAAAAGGAAGATAAACAATTTTAATATGTATTCAGTCACCTGTTAGCTAATTCCATTTAAAAACTATTTTTAAATTTCATTGATTTCATTAATTAAAGAAAAAGAAAAGATAGGAATCTGTGATTTCACCGGTATAAGGAATAGCCAGGTTACCTAGCACACTGAGAAGTTAAGTGATTTGTCTCAAAGTTTCAGAATCAGAACTTGAATCAACATCTTCCTGCCTTCAAAGCCAGCTTTCTATCCACTACTCAATAGCTGACTCCCTTTTAAAAAACAAAAGAAACATAAATGAAGTGAAAGAATAAATAAGAAGAAAAAGAAAACATGATGAAAGTCATTTTAAACTTCAAACCAGACAGGATTGTTCAGAGGCAATGTGAACCAGAAAGAAATTGTCAGTTTCACTTACATAAGGAAAATATGTAATTTACAAGCTCTAAAGAGAGGAGACTTAATCTTATAGTGGAAGACACTACTAATGGAAACACATATTGAGTGGCAAGAAGAATGACCAAAATGACATTTCAAGTGAGGAATGATAAATACAACAGAAATAAAGAAATGTTGTGTAGTATTTCAATAGGTGGGAAATGTTGAATAAAATGGTTGGGGGCTTAATGGGGTTCCTAGGTTCCACAACTGTGGAGAAATTTCTTTATGGTTTACAATAGTTAAATCAACAACAATTATGCTATAAAAGGAAAAACTATTTTTTTCCCAACCTGTGCAAAAAATAATAACTGACCTTGCTGTTTGTGTTTCATTCTTGAAAAGGACCACAGCATCAGGGAGGTGTTGCCATGACATGCAAGTGAATTGGATTTAAGTGAGAGAGGGCAGTGCAAAGTCAACAGCGTCACTTTCTCCTTTGGAGCCATCTGGGATAGATATAGATATAGATATAGATACAGATATAGATATATAGATGTAGATGCCAGGTATAGATATGTGTGTGTGTGTGTGTGTGTGTGTGTGTGTGTGTGTGTGTATCTGGGAAGGGAAGACCTTCAGGGTTTCTGGCCAAAACATAAACAATTGCTATTTACATTCATTCTGAGCCAATCAAGGCCCAAACAATGACCAAGGAAGTAGGCTTGACCTGGGACCTATTGTTAGCCAACGAGAGCAAGAGTGATTTGGGGTGAAAAAAAAAGTTTTAAAGATTAAGATTTACATTTGGCCAGGTCACCCACAGGTAAAGATGTGATTCTCTAGGTGGACAGAGGAAAGGGAAGGAAGGAAGGAAAGAAGGAAGGAAGGAAGAAAGAAAGAAAGA
>NW_020954723.1:12632840-12648676 GCF_900497805.2 Vombatus ursinus
AGAAAGAAAGAAAGAAAGAAAGAAAGAAAGAAAAAGAAAAAGTCATCTTGCCAATTGCGAGTTCTACTAATGGGCAGTTCTTTTTCTACTCACATAAATTGTTGTTTGGCCTTCATTCTTGAAGAGGACCACCTAATGCACTTTAAAAGTACTTTATAGACAGGGGTGTGTGGGAACCAGATTAAAATGACTTTTGAGAGCAGATTGTTAAATCTTCAGTTCAAGGGTTTATACCTCAGAAATCTGCAAGGCTAAAATCGGGGGTTGATGTATTCTTTTTTTTTTTTTACTTCCTATACTTTAGAAAGTGTTAATAATGTAAATTAGCCTCAAAAATGTATCAGTATACTTTTTTTCCCCAGAGAGTTCAGTCGTTAAACATTTACCAGCATTCCACTCTATTGCTCTATAAACATTGCTTGAGCCTAGCAGGAATGTAGTGGAAGGCTCAGGGAATTAAATCATCATCAGACAGGAGGCCTAGTGACTGTAGACTAATAATTATAATAAAAATGGCATTTATAGAACACTTTAAGGTTTGCAAAATGCTTTACATCCATTACCTCATTTGATCCTCACAACACCAACAGGTGACTACTCACAGGTATTATTTCCACTATGCAGATGAGGAAACTGAGCCTCAAAAAATGCCTTATCCATGGTTACAAAGCTAGTAGGTTTAAAAGTTAGGATTTGAGCAATACAATGATCCAAGACAATCCCACAGGACTTCTGATGAAAAATGCTATTCCCTGCATAGAAAGAACTGATGGCTTCTTAATACAGACTGAAGCACACTATTTTTCACTTTCTTTCCTTTTTTCATTTTTTATGTTTGAGTTTTCTTCCACAAAACAAGTAATATAGAAATATGTTTAACATGATTGCACAGGTATAACCTATATCAAATTGTTTATCATCTCAAGGAAAGGGGATGTGAAGGATGGAAGTATATAATTTGGAATTCAAAACTTAAAAAAAGAATGCTAGAAGTTGTTTTTACATGTAATTGGTGGAAAAAAAAACACAAAATGTTATTTAAAAAAAGTTAGGATCTCAATTTTTATCTTCCTTAAAAGAAATCCAAAATCCTATCTATAAGCCATCCACATACACACATACTGCCTCTCAATAACTGCGCAATGTCTGGTCACTGCACAGTATTTTCAATGTTCCCAAACTGTTCACTGCCCCACCCCCCACCTACCCGCCCCCACACACAGAGTAACAAAATTTAAATCTAACAAAAAGTCTATTTGGTTCTTATTGTTTCATTTTTGGCTACACTGAGGAAAAGGGGAGGACCAAACAAGATGCAGGACTCTTTCCTGGGGTAGGTGAAATTTGCATTGGATTTTGAAGATGAGGATCAGCATTAGAAGATACACGTATGGCACAGGAAGGGGAATCCATTTCCAGCATATAGGACTGGTGAGCAAGGGCACAGATTTGAGAGAGGCCATTAAAGGTGCAATGTTTTGCTAGTTTTGCTGCTGTAACAAAAATACAAAAGATAGTAGTGTGGGAAAAGGCTAAACCCAAGTTGTAGCAGGCTTTGAGTAATTATAATTTATTTGGAAGGCAGTAAGTATCCTTTAAGGAATTCTGAGTAGATGAGCACCATGATCATTGTGTGATGTTAGAGAAATGGCCAAGATAATAGACAGTTTGGAAGATGAGATAGATTGAAGGCAAGAAGGTCGATTAAAAGGCTATTAAATTGTCCAGGTCAATGTCATTTTAATATATGTTTACTGGTGCTTTAATAAAATAATAATCCTGGTACTTTTTGTCATTGACCTCTTTGGGGTTTATTCAGCAGAATCTCTGGATTGTGCTAAATGTATGGACATTTAAATTACTATCTTTGCAGAATTCAAACTGCTTACTGGCACACAATTTAAATCATTAGATATAATGATGAAGATCAATCTTGTTTCAATCTTTAAAACAATAACCAATAAACACAGGAGAATTGATTTCATTACTTATCTTTTCTTAGTAATTGCACTTATTTATCATTTTTTGTGCTTCTGTGGTTTGGGAATATGAGCAAGTTGAATACTATCTTCATTTCTATTTTCTTGTTTGTTGGTTTGTTTTTCAGAAATTCCTCCAATGCCTTCTTTTCTATTGATGAGTAGGCTCAAGTTTTTAGTATATGTAACTGAGTCGCAGCTTAAGAGTTTGTTTTTTGAATATATGGTTCCACTATTTCTTGTAATTCCTCATGAATAAAATACAGAATTATCCTGTTTTATTAAAATTGACTTTCCTTTATATTTGAGATCTTTCTCTTGACTGCTTGGAAAAAATGTTTATTATTGAAATTGTGAAATTTACTGCACCCTCCTCCATCTCCACCCTCCTTCTCTTGATTATGCTTTGTTGTCCAGATTTGGAAGCAATTTTCATGTCTTGTACTTGTTGGAAACTTATGATCCACATGTTATCTCTATACATTCTGTCTTCAAATACAGTGACTTTGGCTTATGTAGGATTAATGTTATTTTATATTTGTGCTATTTTTCTTCATTTATTTTCTGTCAAGATGTCTTCCTCTTCATTATTTTTGCATTACAATTATCTTATTTTCTCACACTCTCAAATCTACTACTTCCTTGCAGATATTCTCCATTGTGAATTCAAGGTTTCTCACTCAAATGTTTGTGTTTTTGAGTTCTGTGTTGAGACCTCTGAACTTTGACTTAAACACATTCCTGATTTCTCTTCAAATACTTGTTTCTTTTTGGAATTATTTTGGGGTTTCTTGTTATTCTGTGATGACCAAGGAGTTCCTAGGATTCCTTGTTTCATTGGATAAAATTGATTATTTTTTTCATATATAATACTTGTTTAAAGTGTTTGTTTTTTCTTTAAGGTTATATGCATTTTTCTATCTGTTTTTTATGATTCCTTCTATTGGATTATCTGCTTATTAGCCAGTTGTTTTTTCTTTTCTTTTTTGTTTTTGTTTTGGTTTGGTTTTCCTACCAGGATTTCTCTCATGATCTTTTGGTCTTTCAGGTTTTATCTTCTACTTCTCATCACTTTTCCCCCGCCCACATCACACTGCAATATAGCTGAGGCTGGGATTCTGGGTATTCTTAGCCTCCTTGAGTTAGGGTCTACTGAAATGGGTATCTTCTCTAACTAGTTGAAAAAGATTGGCTCCAGTTGATTTTCAATTCCCTTCTCTTTCAACTCTGCATTTTTGAGGAAGCTAGTGTAATGTCATGGGTGAAACTCTATACTGTACTCTGGAAGACCTAAGTTTGAATATTGTCTCAAGCATACTAGCTGTGTGACCCTGAGTAAGTCATTTAACCCCTTTTAGCCTCAGTTCACTCATTCTTAAAATATGAGTAATCATATCACTTATCTCACAAGGTTGTTGTGGAGATCAAATGTGTTTTTATACGTAAAGCATATTGCAAAGCCCTATTATGTGTTAGCAATTACTTTTCCCTTTCAACCTCTGCCTCTGAGGGCCCTAAATCTCTTCCAGATCGATTAAGTATTCTAACCTTCCTCTTTAATTAATATCCCTTTTTTAAAGTAGGTGGACAGAATTACTGTAGGCCTTTTCATGTGAGGAGGTGGGGGTGGAGATATTCGGGAATATTTATTAGCATTAAGAATCCCTACAGAAGGGCCCTGAGTCGTAAGTCTAAAAGTTTATTTATTCTCAGTGTGGTGGGTACATGAAATTGGTTGATTGTAGCTATTCTGAATGAGAGTACTAAGTACTAATATTCTATTGTTGTCTTACATGGGAGTTCTATCTCACTTTGTGGATTTAGCTGTAATTATTATATATCTGGTATATAAATCTTGGTTTCTGAGATTTTAGGGTTGGAGAAGTTTGCGGGGAAAAAGAAACAAAAATTACTTTGCCATCTTGATGGTTATGTAATCAGAATCCTAGATTCTATGGCACTTTCAAATCTTTGAATGACCTTCTTAAGAGAATATGGCCACCATGATCTCACAACAGGAATATTGTCAAATGGACTATAGACATATTCTTGGAACTTTCCGGTAATATGATTTACTACTCAATAACCAGATGACACATCAGATTTTCCCAGTCAAAATTAATCTTAATACTTCTAATAGATGCCTATTAAAAATTAGATGAAATACTTCATCAAAAAAGTGAATATTTTCTCAGATATTAAAAATTCCTAAATTCCTAAGGTGTTTGAGTTCATAGAGTAACACATTTCCTCTATTATCTGTGGGAGACATTAATTGAGGAGTTTTCAATAAGATGGGTTTAAGAAAGCAAAATCTCCCTAACAGCTCTTTCCACAGAATTATCCCAAAGTCAAATTTATTTATATTTTGAAACATCTTAAAATGTACACAATAAAACATACAAAAAAATACTCCTTGTATTCCTTAGGTTTAATAATCTCAGGTTGGCACATGGGAGTAATCTTTTCTTTTTCATCAGAAATATCTTTATTTTATTTTTTTAGCAGGGGTAATAGAAAACATTATATTCCAATCTACTTTTAAACTCTATTTGAAAGGAAAAAAGAAAACATTTCACTACAGAGTCGTTCATCTGAATGAAAGGCTTCGGAATTGTCTTTGGCCCCCTTTTTTTTAATGTAGGTTTTAGATATTCATAAATATTTAAAAAGTCAGGTTTTCAAATCTAATATGACTGCAATCCATTTTAAGACTGTGAGCTGAATTGTTTTTACTCCTTTAGGTGAATAAGATAGACAAGCTAATTGCCTTTTTAACTTACAGATTTTCTGCTATGAGATTTCATTATCACTTGCTTTCATGACTGAATTTCTTTCAAGTTTTGATGGAGACCACAGTTTCCTTCATCACAAAATCATGAACCCTTTAACTTCCCCATCTTTATTCTAAATTCCTCCACAAGCCACAGCATTTGCTCATCCCCCCCTTCTTTTTCTAGTTCAACCACATAAAAAATCTAGAGAACGTAGAACATTCTACATCAGTGTGGTAGATTATTTACAAAACACTGCTTCTGTAGGAAGCTCTATGTCTTTCTTTTTGATGTATACTAAATTCTTGGGAAAGTGATCCAGAGGTTAATCAGTAAAGTGTATTTATCAGTATTCACTTTGATGCCATCTTAGACACTTTACAGATCATCAAAACAGATATTATAAACTATACACATCAGCATCCAGGAAAAAAAGGAAGAGGCAAAGGTAAGTTGAAGAGGAAGAAGGTCTGCATAAGTCACAGAAATAGTACCTCGTGGACTATCCTTTCGTAGGGCTCCTGAACAATCAAGTGTTGCAGTGCTGCAGGATGAGGAGAGACACAAAAGAAGCAGGGTTAGACTTTGCCTGCTTCATAGTTTTGCCTCAAGTCTAGTCCTACACATATTCTTCAGATTACAGAGTTAAATGAGATTGCTTAATGATTTGCACTGTATTCTGTTCTGTAAAAATCTGAAGAAGTGTGATAGACATTACATCAAAGAACTGCAGGGTTTCAAAGTTTGAAGGGACAATGACATTGGAGTCCAATTTAAGTCTTAAAAAGAATTCTGTCTGTAGCAGAATTTACCAATGGTCATCAACCTTTGCTTGAATACTACCAAGAGTGGGGATCCACAACTTTTTTTTGAGGATCCACAACCTTTATAGTCAGTATGTTCTTCCCCCTTCTTAGATCTAATTGTTAGCTTCAATTTACCTTTTTTGCAATTTCCATGCATTGCTCTTACATTTCTATCCACTGGTGCTCAACTGAACAAGTCTCATGCCTTTTCCATGTGCTACCCTTGGAATACTTGAAGATAGCTATCCTGCCTTCCCTACACCATTTATTCTTCAGTCTAACAATTACCAATTCCTTATAAAACATGAATAACACTGGCTTAACTCTTTCAGGCCAGGTCTAGTAGTTGTCATACCCTATCCCTTCACCAGTACCCTGAGAGAATTGGGGAGAATCACTTCCCTTCTATTGTCTTAAGCTGCTGCCACAAATTGCCCTCCCCCACTTCTTAGGGACATATGACCAATACCCATTTCCATTCAGTCACTTAAGATTAACTTTTACTAAGCCATATTTGCTTGGTGTTTACTTGTTATATTATTTTAGAGATGTGTAAACTGGGATTCTCTGGGCATACCCAGAGCATGGAGACACCTTTGGGCACATGGAGATGGGGCCTATTGAGCATTCTTATTTCTATTTTGCTTAACGTGGAGCCTTCTAAGTCACATACCACTTGAATGGCATTAGCCTCCTTTGATTAGCTGCCAGAGAGCTATGCACACTTGTTTCCATCTTCTATTTCAGTTATATTCTTTTTGACAGCTCTTACCTTCTGCATCCAGAGTGGACACCATGAACTGAGCTTGTTAAAAGGTAAGGACTATTCTTTCCCTGCTCTCCCTTTTACAATCTGACTCTATGAAATGGGCCTGGGGATGTCTATTTCTGTTCTGTGTTGTTTGTTTTCTTCAGTTTCAGGTGTGGGTGTGACCCTCATTTCCTCATGGGTCCAGTAGTTCCAATCATGGTAACCTTGGAGCCAGTAATGCAGATGAAGTGAGATAGCAAATCAGTCTAGTATGGAAGCACCAAGAAGCCAGGCAGTCTAGGATCTGAACCCAAAGATGATTTTGGACTTGGAACTGGGACTGGGCTATATAGATTATGAAATAATATCAATACTAAACATATATCGAGCAAGTGGTATAGCATTCAAATTCTTAGAGGAGAAGTTAAGTAAGTTACAAGAAGAAATAGACAGCAGAACTTTACAAGTGGGGGACCTCAATATCCCCCTCTCAGAACTACATAAATCTGGTTGGTTGTTGCCTTTCGTTCTCAGAGAGGACCAAAATGACATCACTATGCTAGAGTCAAGTTACAGTATGTCCAACTGGCTGATCAGACCAATACAAACTCATAATGTTCTACTATAGGTTGAGTGCATATAGTCCATGTGAACATTTGGGGTGATTGTCTAAGTTTGCAGATCTCATGTTTCTTTTGAGCTACTTCAATTCTGCTTTGCTCATAGGGCACAGGACCTTCGTTGAAGAGGTCATACCATGCTGGGTGGTCCAGTGCCAGTGTCTCCCATGTCCCACAATCAATTCCAGAGTTCTTAAGAGAGACCTTGAAAATGTCCTTGTATCACTTCTTCTTACCACCATGTAAGCGCTTGCCCAGTGAGAGTTCTCCATAAAATAGTCTTTTTGGCAAGTGTACATCTTGCACGTGAATAATGTGGACAGCCCATTGTAGTTGTGCTCTCTGTAGCAGAATTTGAATGGTTGGCAATTTAATTTGACAAAAGATCTCAGTGTCTGGTATCTTATCCTGTCAGGTGATCTTCAAAATCTTCCTAAGATAATTCAAATAGAAGCAATTCAGTTTCCTGGCATGGTGTTGGTATCTAACCACACAATAAACAAGAAAAGTTGAGGAGGTGAATAGAATTCTGGAAAAGTTAGATATGGCAGACCTCTGGAGAAAATTGAATGTTTTTTTGTTTTGTGGTTTTTCTCTTTTGTTTTGTTTCTTCTTTCACAAGATGAATAATGTGGAAATATGTTTACATGATTTTACATATATAACCTATATCAGATTGCTTGCCTGTCTTGGGGAAGGGGGATGGGAGGGAGGAAGGGAGAAAAATTTGAAATGCAAAAGCTTATAAAAATGAATGTTGAAAGCTATTTTTATATGTAATTGGAAAAAATAAAATACTATTAAAAAACTTTTACTACAAAAAAAAACCAAATAAATCAAAAGGTGAGAAGACTATCCTTGGAATTAGGTTGGTTCAGGTCATTAAGACTCAAACATTTGTCTTGGTTTTCTGCTTTCCTGCAAGGCAGAGTCTATGAGAAGTTGGGGCTTCTCAGGCTTTAAAGAATCCCTTCTGCTGAGTAAGCCAACACAAGAGATGTTGCAATTGAGATGGGTGCTGAGGCAGAGGTCGACTATGACCCTGTATGTCAATGTTCTTTCTTTACCAATTACTTTTATGAATGAGTAAATTTCTCTTTGGGGAAGCTAAGTGGCATAGTTGATAGAGCACCCGACCTTGAGTCAGAAAGACTTAAGTTTAAATCCAGCCTCAGATACTTAAATGTGATCCTGGGCAAGTCACTTAAAATTGTTTGCCTCCGTTTCCTCACCTGTAAAATGATCTGGAGAAGGAAATGGTGAATCACTTTAGTATCTTTGCCAAGAAAACCTCAAATAGGATCAAGAAGAGTCAGGCGTGACTGAAATGACTGAAAAGAAACAACAATAAAACTTTTCTTTGGTAAACATTTTAACATCCATGAGTGTCTCATTGCACTCTATTCCTAAGCCTGAACTATTGAAAAAATTTGAATTAGGCTTGGCCTAGAACATCAATGGATGGATGGATGGAAGAGAGGGAGGGAGGAAGGAAGGAAGTTAGGAAACAAATCTTTATTAAGAAGCTACTATGTAATAGGCCTAGTGCTAAAGCATTTTACAAGTATTATATCATTTGATCCTCACAACCACCTTGGAAGGTTGGTACTGTTGCAATCTGAGAGGTTGAGACCCCTCAAAGACTGGAGTACCAGATGGGGTTGTCTGGAATGAATTCACAGACTCAAGCATTCTTTAAGTCAAGGCGGCAAAGATTTATTGTTACGCTTTTCAGCGGGCAAGGATTCTTAAGGAACCTGCAAGAGACTGAGGTTGGAGCTAGGGTTTATATGGAAAAGGGCATGGGAAAGGAATGCCAGGTACACTGATGAGGTAATCCAAAGGTGCAGGTGTCTTTGGGAGCTATGGATGGGAAAGTACAGGGAATATACCAGATAGGGAGGGAGATAACAGAGGTATGGATCTTGGCAGTCTGGCAGGAGGAAGAGTCCTTGGGCTGGCCAAGGACAAAACTCCTTGGGCTGGGCAAGACACCCCTCTCCCTCTGTCTTGATGAGAGAATGCTCTGCAACAAGGGAAAGCTTTCTCACAAGACAGGGACTTACTAAGGAATTGGGAGGCTTCCAGAGACATGATCTGAGGGCTGGGGCCTGAGCAGCTCAGCAATCTCTCACCCCGCTTTGTGTGGCTGCCCCAAGGAGAGAGACAAGGGTCGTGCTGGGGCCCATGCATGATTAATTGCTAGGCACAGTGTCCTTGGGCTGGGGAGTGATTGTCAGAGACAGTGTTTCTGAGACTAGGGAGAACTTGGGGTTCAAGTACAAACATAAGCACCCAAACACAAGCACCCAAGCACCCCATCAGTACAAATATCACCCCCAATTTATAATTGAGGACACGGGGACAGATAGGTTAAATGATTTGCTCAGGATCACACAGCTAATAAATGTCTGAAGCCAGAATTGAACTCAGGAAGATGAGTCTTCCTGACCACAGGTACAGCACTCTATCCACTGTGCCACCTAGTTGTCTCTAATGTAAAATACACAAATAAATACTTCTTAACAATTAGTATCTCTCAAAAATGAAACCATATGCCTTCCACGGCAGTGCATTTCTTCTCACTGAAAATCTTTAGGGATTATCCCTTTGGGATGGGATTACTCAGACCAAGTAGAGAGAGTTTATGTTCAGGTATAGGTTAGATTAGATAAAGTTCTAAGTTTCTTCCAAATTCAGGCCCTGTGATCCTGAGTTTCCTTGATTCTTTGTCTATGTTTTAGGCTTGTTTCTAGCTCCTTTTAATAATACTCATAAAAATGAAGTAATTATGAACCCAGGACAGTCAACTTTTATTATTTTTTAATGTGGATATTGAAAAATAAAGTTGCAGGACAGTCACTTGGATATTTGCAATCCTCAACTAGTTAGTCAGTAGAGGTTATATGACAACTCTCCTCTGGGAAATGGGGCACAGTATGTTGAAGCAAACATCTTGCATAAAACCCATAAAGAAACTGTATTGACAAGTCATTAGACTTGGGGCCAGGAAATCCATGTCTGTCATTAATATTCATTGAAACGAGCAAACTTTTTCATACCTCTTGTGCATTTTCATATTCTAAATTGTATTACAATTATTTATGTGTCATTGTTAGCTTTCATATTGGGAGGAGAGAGGGAACAAGCATTTATTAAATGCCAAGCACATAAAAGCCACCTAACAAATGCTTGTTCCCTATCCCTTCCCAAGAAGACACCATAATTGCCCTCAAAGAATTTGCGATCCAATAGGAAGGTGAAGAAAGGAATATAAATAATACAATACAGTTTATAATATAAAATTATACAAGTGGTCCAAATAAGAATGTGTTCATCAGTATATTTGTCATTCACCAAGTATATAATTTCCCTTACCTTCCATCCATATTTCTACCTCCTGACCTTGCTGTTCACTCTGACTGATACATTTCTTAGATTTTAGATTGTTAGCTGTGAAAGGCAATTTGGAGATATTACCCTTCATACCCCATTTTACAGATAAGAAAATTGAGGCCCAGAGAAAAGCAGCTTGCTCATGATTTAATTTGAATGGCACCAAACAAGTATCAGATATATCCCTGCAGAAGCAGATAAGAATTATCTTTATTATTTTATTTTAATCATAATTGTCTGTCAGGATCTTAATGCAAAATTATCCTTCTCTTTTTATTCCTCTCTTTTTACTATTAGGACACATTTTGCTTTCCAGAGCTAAGGCCCAGCAAGCAAGCTGTGCCTTGAGCTTGGCAGTACAACTATCCTTTGTGTTCACCCTCTGGATGAACTCTGCTGCAACAAAATCTCTGAATAGTTTCACATCAGCCCCAGGTAGTCCCTGGCCTCGAACAAGCACCTGCTTTTCCATACCACATTCCAGTCACGAAGGCTTACTGTGAATCAGACTTGCCTCATTGTTGCTGTTGCATGCTCATTGCCTTGGCTACAGCTTACCATTTCTTTGACTAGCCACTTCTGTATTTATCGAGGCTTGGACTTTAAGCAGTGGGTCTCCTCATAGAAGAGACCCTGGCATGCAAGTCTAGTTTCCCTCCTCAAATGGAATAAAGAAAGGTTTTTTGCTTATAACCACTGTTACCTCTTTGGTTTTATTTTAGTTTAGTTTAGTTTTCAGAGTTAATGATTGGGGTATTACCTCTATGAGCTCTTTGGTATTTTTCAGAGTTAAAAGTGATTGCATAACCCCTGTGATTCTTTGGTCTTTGATTTTCTGGGTTTGATATGTCACTTGATAACCCAAACTTTGGCAGCCAGGTGGCACAGTGGATAGAGTGTTTGGCCTAGAGTCAGGAAGACCTGAGTTCAAACCAGGCCTCAGACACTTAATGGCTGTCTGACCCTAGGCAACTCAGCTAAACTTTGCTTCCCTAGGAGGCAGTTAGGTGGCTCAGTGGATAGAACTAGGCCTAGAGTCAGGAAGTCCTGAGTTCAAATATGGCCTTAAAGACTCACTAGCTGTGTGACCCTGTTACTATCAGAATTTTTTTTTTTTGGGGGGGGCAGTTAGGTGGAGCAGTGGATAGAGCTCCAGCCTTGGAGTCAGGAGGACCTGAGTTCAAATATGACCTCAGACACTTGACACTTACTAGCTGTATGACTCTGGGCAAGTCACTTAACCCCAAGTGTCTCAGAAAAAAAAAGATTTTTTTAATGGGCAATATTTACCTTATTATCAGTCAAGCTATGACATTTTTCTTCGTTGTGCTCCAAGAAGGAAAATAGCAAGTAAAATGAGGTAATGATTCTCATTAGTTAATAGAAAGGTAGGGTGGTATAGTCAATAAAGAGTTGACATCAAATCTAGGAATACTTGGTTATTCCTGGGGATCTTGCCCCTGAAACATGCTGGATAGTGACCCCAGGCAAGTAACCTCAATTTGTAGTGCCCCAGGAAACTTTCTAAAACAGTAATACTCAGAGAAGATGCCTGCCTGCATTGGGCTAGGGAGTACCCATGACCAGAAATATCTTGTACCAATGAAATCATACATTCAATCCCTATTCTTACTCCTAAATAGCAGATATTGTGAGGGGGTATGTGTAGAAAATAATATGGCAGAATATGTTAATTTGTATCTCCCCCAATGAACAACTAATTATGTATTCTAAGCATCTGCTATTTTACAACTAGTGATATGCCTAATGCAAATCCCAACCTCTCTCAGTGACTTAGTACATCTTTTCTATGTTCTGGCTAAATGCATAATTATCACACAATTGCTAACCTTCTATTGATGAGCCCCTTCCTTCAGTGGCAGGATTAAATTTGGTTTCTGGTCCTTTCCTGGAAATCTTTCCACCATGGTAGCCCTTGACTGAAGTTTCAATATATTGGCCAAGTCTTTGAGCATGCAGACTCATTTCCATGTCACAATGAAGGAACAGGGGTACAATTACATACCTATACATGATTCCTTCATGTAAGTACTCTTCCCATATTTCTTCCCTCCACAATCCTTCCATGAACTGAATGTAATCTCACCCTCTTCTGAACTCCTATGGTATTTTGCATCTCTAAGCACTAAGCAAACTTGTCTTAGTATTATTGTTAGAGGCAGAGTGGTGCAGTGCATAGCTCACTTAGTTGGAATCAGGAAGTTCTGGGTACAAATTGCTTGTAAGTCATACTAACTATCTGACCGTGGATAAGTCACTAAACTGATCTAAGACGAATTCTCTTCATCAGTGGAATGAAATGGGTGCACTTAATAGCCTCTAAGAATCCTTTCAA
The DNA here is from genome assembly GCF_900497805.2 of Vombatus ursinus. Taxonomy (NCBI): domain Eukaryota; kingdom Metazoa; phylum Chordata; class Mammalia; order Diprotodontia; family Vombatidae; genus Vombatus; species Vombatus ursinus. The sequence continues at coordinate 12,645,523 of NW_020954723.1, forward strand.
CTTTTACTCCCCCGATAGAATAAAATACTTAAAGACAATGATTTATATTTTAATATAAATGTACACACACACATACACACCCATACACACATAAAATTTCGCTCGTAACTGCAGAATGCTTTACATTGGTTAAATTGCAATCCCCTGTTGTTCTACACCATGATTCTATGCTTATTCACAGTTTACATCATTTATTTTACAAAAAAAAAATCTCCTCTTAATGTGTCAAATCCTCAACTAATTCCCCTTCTACTCAGTTTAATAAATTTGTGCTGATATTGAGTAGTCTCCTATTAACTTCTCTGTGATACTGTTTTTTGGCTAGATATCAGTAGTGCCATTTCTTAAATGGACTTAATTATTTCCATGGAGTACATTAAATTTGACGCACTTATAGAAAGATCAATATGTCTGACAATCAAATAAATATTGTTCATTATTTTAAACTGTGGTACAACATCCAGCCTGCCAAATTAATGGGAGACAACCTTGATTATGAGCTATTAACCAAGTTTTAGTGTGAGTCTTTTCCAGGTCCCTACATTTTTTTTTCTTTTCCTGCAATGGCTTTTACCTTGCATGAAAAGATGGTAAATCGCAATGGTATGCAGAAATGAAGACCCAATTACATTACAGTAATTTAATGTGAGAACAATTAAATTTTCTCTTGACAGCAAGAATTCTTTTAGGTAGATATGAAAATATTATTTAACCTGTAAGGGTATTGGCAGGGTCATATTAAGTACTTATGAAATTACGTCTCCCAAATTTGTGTTCCTTTAAATTCATGAATCAGAGTTACAAAACATAGAAAAGAGGGTTTTAATGTTTATAATAGAAGCTTTCTACTGTTCTAAAAGCTTAAAGTGCTTCCTTTAAGACATGAAAAGTTTCACAAAGCTCTTTGGACATCAAATTCTTCTTTCTAAACAATATTTTAATAATTTAGTCTGTCAGCAAAGAAATAATTTAGACATATGCAGTTTGCATTTTCTTTGAGATACAAGAAAGAAACATTGTTAAAAGCATGTTTTTTTGCTTTTATTATACACAAAACACGTTAAAAGTGTTAGCTTTGAAGGTATTGAAATTTCTTCCCTTCCTTCCCTTTTTCCTTCTGTCCTTCCTCACTCCCTCTCTTCTTCTACTTCTCTATTTCCTTCTTTCTTTCTTTTTCTTCCTTTCACTTGTCATTAAGCATCTTATTGGAGTAGGGCAGAGGAATGGTGTAGACAGGTTATACCAGCTTATGAGAGCCAATTGTTAAATTTTCAGTGTGAGCATCTACACCTTGCAATTCTGGCAAATTCAATTTCTTGTTTTGTTGATTGCCACTCTAGACCTATAAAAGTGATAGAGAAAATTAAACTGAAAAGTATGTTAGTTGTTAAGCTTTTGCCAGTACCTCCCTATACACATCTTACCCATCCCAATGGCAACTTGGGAAACTCACTGGAATTTTGTGTTTAAACACCAGAGAAAATTAATTTGCACAAAATATGAAAGGTTGAATGGACATTAAATATACTTTAATCACCCCCCCACCTCATTTTATTGAAGAGTAAGTATTCCAGGAAAGGTTAAGCAGGATATATATATATATATATATACACACACACACACATATATATGTATATATATATGTATATATGTATATCTATATATGTGTGTATATGTGTATGTGTGTGTATATGTATATTATATATGTATATATGTATAATTTATTATGTATAATATGTATATATTATTTATATACACATTTATGTATATATCTCACAGATATAAATGTATGTACACCCATATAAACATCATGTTTATGCATACTCTTTCTATACACACACACATACAAGTATGTACACCAATATAGGTTTGTGCATGTGACATATAAGAATTGTTCTTAAAGAATGTTAATCTCTATACATTAGGAATATTTTTCTGCAATTAACATATTAATAGGTCTATGGTACATGAATCATCAAATATTCTTGCTGAAAGGGACCTTCATAGGGCACTAATTCAAGTCTTAACTATACCTCCCAAAACTATTTGTTCAGTCTTAACTTGAATATCTTTAGTGAAAGGGAGCATCATATACCAAGACAGTCCATTAGATATTTAGACAACCTTAAAAGTTAAATAGGAATTTCTTATAATAAGCTCAAGTCTACTTCATGGATTTCTACCCTTTAATCTAGTTCTTAAACCTGTGACCAAGAATAATAAGAATAATTTCTCTTTCTTAGTACAAACTTTCAAAAATGGATGGTATTTATATTCCCTTAAGTCTACTTCTTCAGCTTCAACATACCAAATTTAATTTATTGACATGTCTATGGTCAGGTTTAGAGGTTCCTTATCAATGTAATCACCTGCTCCCATCATTTGGATCCTTTTCTTTTGTTAAAGTTCCTACCACAGCATTATGCTAAGAACTCTACAAAATACTGTGGAAGCAATCTGACCTGCACATAGGCTACCTTTTCCCTCTTTCTGGACATTATAATTATATTTGTATTTACTCAGCTTTAGATTACATCAGCTTTTTTGGCTTGCAAGTCACAGTTTTCTTCCATGTATGTGTCAATAAACTATAATCTTAGAGAGAATTAATGAAGTCTATCATGTTAGACAATTAAGTAGGCTTTGCTAAATCGGGTTACGTATCATGAAAAAGAAAAATCTTCCTTTATTGTAAGGGGTGTAATAGGAAAGTGACTATACCCCTAATGTAGAATAAGATTGTTGGTGAATGGGAAGACTGAAAGGGAAAGTTGCCTTCCAGGAAATCTCAGTACCCAAGGATGGCACCAGGAGAGAGGTAGTATCAGAGAGGCAAAAGGAGCTCTTGAAACAGAAACAAAAGGAAGAAAGATTCCCTCCCCAAAAGCAGGCAACTAAAGGTTCCCTTGGATGCTAGCAATGGGAAACAGTGATTAGGCAGAGAATTCCTGTGATAAGCCTCCTGGATAATGAAGAACCTATGAGGAGAAGGAGCTGAGCAGGAGTCAGAGATGGAGTCATAGAAGAGTAAAGAACAGGAAAAAAAAAATGTGGTTCTTGTCCTCCACTGATATTCTGAGTTGGAAGGTGTCAATACCCTAACCCACCCACCCCCAACACACACACACACACACACACACACACACACACACAC
>NW_020954723.1:12648686-12655337 GCF_900497805.2 Vombatus ursinus
ACACACACACACACACACACACACACACACACACACACCCTTAGTTCTTTCCCATTTTGAGGAAAGTTCATCCTTAGGATACTACTATAAGGGTGGAGGACTGAATTCTTTCACTAGAAAGAATAGAACTGAATCCCAAGAATTTTCCTCTCTGAAGCAAAACCTCGTAATATAGGTCCCTGGGGGGAAGGTGAGGCTCATGAGAAAGGGAAATGGATATGTGTGATTTTTATGTAAGCATGTGTAAATCCTTTGTGTTTTATATTTTCTATGGGGAGAAATAAAATTTACCTTTTATTAAAAGCTGTTGTTTAGCTTTAATGCTTGCATGACAACTAAGAGCCTTCCCACCACCCCACCTTTTCTGTGGAGTTATATACCCAAAACATATTTTTATTTTGCTAAGGAAACTAAGGAGGTGAGGAGCAGGGTGTGCATGAAACACAGTGATTTGTGAGAAGATCGCTGAGATTATTTTAATTTATTTTTTAACTTTTAATTTTAACTAATTTAATATCTCTGAGTCTGTGTTAATACAATGTTTTAGTTCTAAGACCCAGGGCAAGTTTTTTTCTTCTAGTACTTTACACATAGTTCATACTTAATATATGCTTATTAAATCGAAATAAACTAAATGACTTGAAATTTTAAATTCCTTTGACCCATATCTCTCTTCCCTTTTACATAGTTACCTCTTTTTCCATTCATATGTTCTCCCTATTAATTAAGGCATTCATAATCTCTCACTTCTACTGTTAGAATAGCTTCCAAAACACTCTCCCTCTTTCAAATCTTTCTCCTGTATAATCTGTTCAGTCGTCAGTTCTCATATTGATATTATAGTGAAGCAGTTCAGCAATCAATCAACCCACATTTTAAAAGCATTTAACTATTTCAAACACACTGCTAAAAGCTGGGAATACAATGAACAACAAATATATAGTCTTTGTCCTCAAGAAAACATGCAAATAATTATGCACATACTATATATAGTATAAATGGAAGGTAATCCCTGAGGGAAGGCACAAAGAGACCAGGAAAAAACTGGCATTGGAGCTGAGTCTTGAAGGAAGCCAGCAGAACCAGGAGAGAAAGCGTATGGAATACAAGTAGGCTTCCCAGTCACTTTCTATTTTGTTGTTGTTCAGTCATTTTTCAGTTGTGTCTGACTCTTTGTGTCCTCTTTTGGGGTTTTCTCCACAAAAATACTGGAGTAGTTTGCCATTTCCTTCTCCGGCTCATTTTACAAATGAGGAAACCGAGGCAAACAGGGTTAAGTGACTCGCCCAGGGTCACCCAGCTAGTGAGTGAGGCCATTTTTGAACTTAAGAAGAGGGGTCTTCCTGACCCCAGGCCTAATACTCTATCCACTACACCACCTAGCTGCCCCATGGGGAAGCCCAAAAATACTGACAGAAAAGCTAAATCACTGTATCAGCATAAGATTATCAGTTATTGCCCAAAGTCCCTTTCCCCACTGGTGGGGATTGTGTATCAACTATCTGCCAGTTCCTCAGGTGCCTTCCCTCCCCAGCTACCATGAGTGATCCCCAGGTTTGGACTCCCTGAATTTTTCTCAAAATGCCTGGTCCTGCTAGACCCAGATAAAAACTCTGCAAAAACTCAGTAGACTTTATTGGTTGGGGTGAAAGTACCCCATTCCTTGCAGGTCACCAATGAAGTTTCCAGATCTACCCAAGGGCCCAGCGCACCTAATCTGCTCTCACCATCTTCCCTGACTGTCCCTTCATATTGTAAGCATCTCCCCTCAATAAAATTAGCTTATTGTCTTACTGTGAGCTCCATGTTTCCTTGTACGAGTTTTGATATTCTGAACCTTTCTTTGTCTATATGAAAACAGCAGTTGAAGAAGAGCAATATTCCAGACACAGAGGACAGCCAGTGAAGAGGTACAAAGTTGGGAGGTTTGTGATGTGTGAGAAATAAAAAGGTCAGTGTTCTGTGTCATAAAGTGTGGAGATGGGAGTACAGTATAAGAAGACTGGAAGGGTAGGAAGGGGGTCAGGTTGTGAAGGGATTTAAATGTCAAACAGAAGATTTCTATTTGATCTTGGTGGCGATAAGGTGTCAGTAGTTTGAGCCAAAACATATCTGACCATGCTACTCTCATATTAAAAGAGTACCAATAGCTCCCTATTGCCTTTGAGATTAAATTAAAATGTCTTCTGTTTGGTAGAAAGCAATCTGGTCCCATTCCACTTTTCTAGGCTTTTTGCACATTACTCTCCTTAACCTGTTCCAGCCCAAATGGCTTACTTGCTGTTGATTGCTCATGTTCTTCCATGCCTTTGTAGGTCCAGATTGGTGAGAATAATTAATCCTCTAAAGTCACATTATTCAAATTCACCCTGCATATTTCCTTTGGACTGGCACTAATTAACATATTTTACATAATCACAGCTTCAAGTAGTACACATTTGAATACATGTAACTACTTCAAGGGATTCATTATTCACACTAATTGGAATTTAGTTATCTACACTATTCTCTACTTCCTCCTTGCTTCTCAATCCTCCCATGGTTCAAATGCCTTCCCTCTTCACCTCTGCCTCTTAGAATCCCTACATTTTTTTTTTAAGGTTCAGCTCAGATGCCTTCCACCAGGAACTACTTTATATATAGATATAATGTATATAGATATGTACACATATGTATACATACACACACAAATGTATGTATACATGTATATTACAAATATATGTATATATATATATGTGTGTGTGTGTGTGTGTATGTGTGTATTTGCTTAAATATGTTCATATTATCCAACTTGACAAATTGAATATAAGATCCTTGAGGGTAGGGACTATTTTGTCTGTCTAGAAAAGCTTGAAAAACAAAGTAGATACTTAACAATCAGTTTCCTCATCTGTAAAATTAGGGCATTATACTAGAATATAGTTACCAAATGATCTGTAAGGTACATCCCCATGGTAAAATTGACTCTCTGATCCTTAATAGAAGACTTTGCTTGTTTCCTCAGAAGGTTACAAAGATGAGTAAACAAATATTTCTGCCCCCCCCTTCCCTCTAATAGTTTGTAATCTAGCATAGATGAATGATTTTTTTAAAAGGCATTTAGAGGGTAAACAGAAGGCACTATGTATTGCTATAATACCTGCTATATGCCAGGCAGGGCAGCTAGGTGGATCATGGAATAAAGCACTGGGTCAGGAAGTCCTGAATTCAAATTTGGCAACAATTACTAGCTGTGTGACCCTGGGCAAGTTATTTAACCTCTGTTTTCCTTAATCTGGAGGAGAAGGAAATGACAAACCACTCCAGTATCTTTGCCAAGAAAATCCCCAGTACTATCACAAACAGTCAGACACAACCAAAAACAACTGAACAATAACAACAAATGTGTCAGGTACTGTGCTGAGGCTTTTTACCAATATCTCATTTGATATCTCCTTTGTACCAGGCACTGGGCATAGGGTTTTACACACATACACACATACACACACACACATATACACATACATACATATAGACACACATATATCTATATCTATATATGGTCTTCAAGTTACATTCTAATTCAAAGAGATTACACATAGAAAAGAGAGGGCATTTTGGTTTGGAAAGTTACTGGGATAGCAAATGGAGCTGTAAGGGTAACATAACACCCTTTCAAGTACCAATTAATATATAGATTTAATTATTGTTCCAGATTTAGAAAGGGGAGAGGTGTATGTGCCTGAAGGTAGATAACAAGATAGTCAGGGAGAAGGGAGTAAAGTGAAACATGGCTAGGCCTTGCCTGAAATACTGAATATGATGACTCAAGGGCAGAATTTAGGGAGAAGACTAGATTAAAACCTACAGGAAAGGGTCTCTAGCCCCAGCATAAGGTGGCCAGATAAAGCATTGGACCTGGAGTCTGAAAGACCCAAGGTCAAATTTGACCTCCAAAACTTACTAACCTTGTGCAATTTATGTGAGCCTTGGCAAGTCACTTTTATCCCTGTCTGTCTTAGCTTTCTCATTTACAAAATTGGGATAATAACAGTAACTACTCCCTAGGATTGTTGTGAGGATGAAATACGATTTGTAAAGTTCTTTGTAACCTTTAAAACACTATATAGTTTAGGTAGCTATTATGATGATGATGATGATGAATTTGATCGGGGAGTAAGGAGTCCTAAGTCAAAGTGGAATAATATAAGCATAATAAAATTTTAAAAAAAGGAAACGAGGTATGTTCCATAAAGAGAATTTTGTGTTATGTAAATTTTTAGTCTTTGTTTTATTTCTTTTTCCCAGAAATAAACTCAGACATTCTCAGAATATCTTAATTGTTGAGTTACACTCTTAGCACGTATTTTAAAAGGAATTAGCTTAACAACAACAAAATCCTACATCCTAAGTGACATCCAGATTGGTATTATGATTGCTCTGAATATTGTCAGATAGATAACTTTTTTTTTCAGAAGACATCTCGTTTAGCACCTGGAGCAAAGATAGCAAAACATATCGTAGTAGAGATAGGATTTTTCTTTGGTTTTCTGTTACATAATAATTCCATCCTAATCAGTATATTTCTTGCTTCCCTAAAGAGATATTTTATGTTATTTGGTTACTGCAAGAAAATTGTTCTCTTAATATTAAATTATCAGACTAATTAAAAAGAGAGAATTTTTTAAACAATATAGACCTTTCAGAAATTATTTTGTTTACAGGTGGCAAATGCACGGACCTGGAATTGCAAATATCTATTTGATTTGTTGTTTGTCCTTCATTTTTAAAGAGGACCAATGATATCACAGATAAAGTCTTGATTTGTGATTGAATTGGATTTAAGTGAGGTAGAGTTGCACAAAGTCATCAGTTTTACTCTCTCTTGCAGAATCATCAAAGTCCAGTGGCAGGACAAAAATCAAGAAGACTGGTGATGGCACAGGATGTAGTGGATGACCTTGGTGTCTTTGATGCCTAACCAAGAGGTTCACCTCTATTTGGTTCATTTCCTTCATTTCTAAAAATGAGGGTGATAATAGCACTTTTCACATGGCTGTTGTGAGGATAAAATAGTATTTGTAAAAAGTACTTAGCACAATGCCTAACACATATTAGACACCATATAAATGTTTATCCCTGCCCCCATCCTCCCACCCCAAACATTAGGCCATTTTTGTTATTATTCAGTCATGTCTAACTCTTTGTGACCCCATTTTGGGGTTTTCTTGGCAAAGATACTAGATTGGTTTGTTATTTCCTTCTCCATTTCATTTTCCAAATGAGGAAACTAAGGCAAACAGGGTTAAATGACTTGCCCAGGGTAACACAGCTGGTTAGTGTCTGAGGCCAGATTTGACCTCAGGTCTTCCTGACTCCAAGCCCTGGCGCTCTTTCCACTTGGGGCCCCACCTAACTGCCCCTCAATAAACCATACAAAAGTAAGACTTAGCACTTGCCTCCTATCTAATCACAAACTGATAGTAAAAACTCAAAATTGAATTTAAGCGCATAGGAGAGGTCATAAAAATGTACTATATAAGTTCTGAAAAGAAGGAGGAAAATCAGAGAATGCTGAATGGTGGAAGAGACATCAGAACCAGATCTTAAAGGATGTGTAGGTGGAAATAGATGTGAGTAAAATAGGAATGAATTGTATAGAGCAATTTTAAGATCTCTTAGAACTACTTGGTCGAATTTAGGGTAGATGTCAACTGTAGCATATGTAAATGATATGCTAATTTCTCCTAAGAAATCTATATTAAATGTATATGTGGAGATGTACCAGTACATTGTTTTTTTCCATAGAAAATGAATTAGACAAAGACTTAATATGGCATGGCCACCTAGAAACCTAGAATGATTATTTGTAAAAATTCGCTTTGGAGTGTTGAGAAAGAGACTCACAGTGACTTCTACTGTTATTGTAACTTGAGATAAAAAGGTAATTACAGAGTAATTACTATCACACTTTCATTTTACAGGAAGAAATTGAGGCCCATCAAGGTCAAACTAATTTCCACAAGGTCACAAATGTAGTACATGTCAGAGTCAGGATTCAAACCAGGGTTCTCTGGCTCAACAGTGAATGTACTTTCCATGGAAAGATGTGAGTTCCAAATACATTATTTGCTATGACCTAATAGCCTCTCTGAGACTCAGTTTCCTAATCTATACAATGGAAATAATATTAGATTAATGGGCAAAATAAAAGAACTTCTTTGCTCTGCACCACTGGCTCTGGCTAGAGTATAACTTCATGAAACATGCACTAAAATCTCCTGAAAATTTCTAATGACACATGTTTTGTTTGAGACACTTCCTATGAAATGCTGGAGTCTGTACCTTGGCTTCCTCCAGGGACATATATGTACACAGTGCTAAAGAACTTGGCAGCTGAAGATGTAGCAAACTCTGGCCTCATGATTGCCACATGGAGAGCCTGTTTCAGAAAGGATGGGCCAGGAAGAGCTTTCTAATCAGTGTATTTTTAAAGGAGTGAATCTGCCCTCTGTTTCTCGTTTCTCCTTTTGGAAAGTGTAACATCATCACCACCATCATCACCACCACTACCACCACTACCATCTTCTTTCTTCTTCTTCTTCTTCTTCTTCTTCTTCTTCTTCTTCTTCTTCTTCTTCTTCTTCTTCTTCTTCTTCTTCTTCTTCTTCT
>NW_020954723.1:12655347-12659777 GCF_900497805.2 Vombatus ursinus
CTTCTTCTTCTTCTTCTTCTTCTTCTTCTTCTTCTTCTTCTTCTTCTCTCTCTCTCTTTCTTTCTCTCTCTCTCTCTCTCTCTCTCTTTCTCCTCCACTCCCCCTTTGTCCCTGTCATGGCCTCTCTGGCTCTCTCTTTTTCTAACTTCCTTTGTTTAGTGGAAGAAAGATTACACATAGCAACAAGAACAGAGGTGCAACTATGTGAAATTGAGTATAGACCTCTGGCTGTCTTCCACTTTGTGTTTTATCATCAAAGCATAGATGATTAAATAGCAATACTACAATGGACTTTCCTTGTGTTTTTCTTTGTGATACATCCTTTTGAGTTTAAGAGTTCGGAAGTTTCTGGGTTTCTCAGTTTGTGCTGATTGCTGGTTTAGTAGCTAAAGGGATACATATTGTAATGTTTCTTGGAGAAAGACAACCACTGAGAGGAAAAGGAGCATAACTCATGGCTTGTTTTGTTCAATCATCTCTGCTTAAGCAAAAAAAAAAAAAAGTCATTATTTTGAGTCAGGGTGCTCTTTCTGATGTATGAGCAATTTCATCTACCACACTTTTGGCATGGCCTTTTCCCCTCTCCTCTACTCCATCTCACTGTAGTCATGGAATGATTGGACAGGGTTAGTGGTGGGGACATGCAAAGGACCACTTAGGATTTGCAATTATCAGCGTAAAGGGCTAGTTAGCATTCACCACAGAAGACCCTAGCTCTGCAGAGACAGCATTTCATTGGAATTGTCCCAAATATGTCATATAAAGTGGCCAGGCCAAGGCCTGTCTCTAATGCTACTCTATGAGATACTCATTCTTACCCTAGTACTAATTACCTCACAAGATTGTTGGAGTGATTGATAGATACTAGGTGTAAAAGGAGTTTGTAAACAATAAAATCATTTAGACTAAGAAACCATCATGATTATAAAGTACAGAACTTTTGTTACCCTCACTTTCTACGATGGTCCAGTCAATCACTGTCTTTAATACTGATTCTCCCACCCAGCCTCATTGCTTCATTTGTTTAGTACATTAGATCCAAACAATAAATGAATCAACAATGATTTATCAAAACCTCCCATATGCTTCACATTCTGCTAAGTGCTGAAACTTCTTAAATAAAAAAATGCCGACTATTGAAGTATTTTTGCAATATATAAGAGTAGTATGATCAAAAGATCTGGAGGGAGAAGGGATTTGGAGATATGTAACCCAGGCTCCTCAATATACAGATGAGAAAACTGAGGCCCTGGGTGGTTAAGTGACAATTATTAAGTAGCAGTACTATTCTTTTAATTCCAAATCCAGGGCTTTCGCCCCCATAGTAATCGCTATTATTATATAAAATGAGGATAAAGAATTTTACATAATGCAAGATTCTGTAGATTCTAATTATCTACTTATTGTGGAATGTTTCTTTCTTCCTTCTAACCATGTATATAATTAGTGAAGGAGTTGAATAGTGTTGAATTCAATTGCTTTGGGGACTAGGTTTACTTCATCACATTTTTTTATTATGTTTAATACTTAGTTACATTTTCTCACTCTCTTTTTCAAAAATAATTTCCTGTCCTTGGTGCTGAGGCAGTGCTTCAATGTAGTTATGGAAATAGCTGTATTTCACATTGCCTCCTACCCACCCCTACCCTTCCCAAAGAAGCTGCATTCAGTGTTGAAAGCCGACATGTAAAATACTGCACATGCATTAACAGCACTTCTCTAGTTGATTTATGGATTGCTAGAGCCAAAAGGAGCCTTAGGTCTGTCCCTTACTTTTACAAATGAGGAAAATAAGGACCAGAAGGGTTAAGGGACTTGCTAAAAGTTATACAGATAGTAAGTGGAAGACCTGGAATTCAAACTAAGATCTCCCTCCTGGTACAACATCTATTACTCTAAACAAGTTGACTTCCTATAATATAATACTACTATCATTTGGTTTGGTTTTTTTTGGGGGGGGGATAATCTTTCCCCCTCAAACCAGAGTGTCACTTCCATTTTGTGGGCAGGGGATATTACAAGGGGTTTTTGATATGTTCAATGTGAGGTAATCTCTCAAACATCACAGATCACTGCTCTACCTCCCCAATTTATGGAACTTTTCTTTCCATAAATCCATTTTGGAGTGTTGGCCTAATGCATTGTAGACAATATTAATTTTCTTCTGACGATATAGCAATACCAATAGAACAATGTGTCCATGGTTACCTATTGCTGTTTCTCTGTGAATTATCTACCCCTGCTGTGATTGTATATTTCTCTGTTGATATTGTTCACCCAACTTCTCCTACATAAACCTTGCTTCTGTTCTTGCTTTAGAATTAAGTGCACAACTACACATAGTCTTGGGTATCTCATGTAACATCTCTCTGGATTCTGTGGCAATTAACTCTTTCTACTCTTTAAAGGACTATTTAGGAAAAATGAAGCAGTAGGTTTGAATTAGTTCATTTGGTACTTAAATAATTAGTTTAACTTCTGAAGATATATAACTTATGGGAGTAAATGGCACTGACAAAATCTGTTCATTTTGGGCAATATCAAAAAGAAAGCAAACTTTTCCCCTCCTTTAATATTATATTTTTCAAAGTTTCTCATTTCATTTTTCACAGTCTTGCTTACTATTTTTAAAATTATATAAATCTTGTTTTCTCTCAAATATCATAAATTTATTAGACTTTGTCTTATATTTCTCTATTAGTCACAAGACCTGGAAATACATCATTAATAAGTGAACATAGGCAGGGTAGTATAAGAAAAAGATAAATTTTGCCAATTTCTAATCTGAGAGACCTCATGGAATACATTTAATCCCTCTGAGACCGTTTCCCTATCTGCAAAATGAAGGACATGAACTATATGACTTCCAAAGTCCTTCCCAGCTTTAAATCCTTGATTCTACAATGAGCAAGAGAAAAATATTCCTTAACTCCATGCAATTCTTTTGTCTTCCAATTTCACCATTGGGTGAAAACTACTCTTTCCAAGGTTACTAAACTCATAAACGTTAAATGAAATGCTCTTTTTCTCTATACTCATCCTTCTTGATCTCTGACATTATTGCCCAACCTCCTCTTATATAGCTTTAAACTTGTTGTGATTGTGTTCTCTCCTAGTTCTCTCACTAATCAATGAGTATTTATTAAACATCTTCCCCTACTAATCAACAAGCTTTTATTAAACATCTTCCACTACCAGCCAACAAGTATTTATTAAGCATCAACTATGTGCCAGGAACTTCATGGTGCAAGATGATCATCAATATACTGTCCATTCACTATTAAGTTTGAGTATATCTCAGGGCTCTGTTATGTCTCTCTCTCTCTTTTTTTATTTCTTTTTGTCTCTGTCTCTCTGTCTCTCTCCTCATTATCATCAACGGTGATTACTATCAAATCTGTACAACCAGTCTTTGTTCTCTCCTGAACTGTAATCTTGCATCACAGAGCCATTGATTTCCTTGAAACTCATGCCTCTTTTTAACTTCTCTATTTCTGATGGGGCCACGAATATCTTTTCAGCTTCCAAGGTCTGGAACCTCAGTCATTTTTTACTCTTCCCTCTTCCTCAAGCCCTATATCCTCTCAGTTACCAAGTCTTGTTCATTCATTTTTCACATCTCTCACATTCTTCTCTTCCTTTGCTTACAGAATTCAGGCCTTCATAACTTTTCATCTGGACTATTTTAGTAGACTTCAAATTGTGGTCCCTGATACTAGGCTCTTCCCTCTCTAATCAATTTGTCACAGCTTTCCTAATACTCCTAAACCCAAGCCTAATCATATAACTCATTTGGTCAAGAAGCATCAGTGACTCCCTAAGAAAATCTAAAATTCTCTGTTTGGCATATAAAGTCTTTCATAATTCGGCTCTAACTAGTCTTGTAGAATTTCACATTACATGTACACTCCATATTCTAGCTAAACTGGCCTATTTTCTCTTACACTACATTCTACCTCCTTTTCATTGCCCAGAATATTTTCCCTCCCCATTTATACCTCTAAGAATTACTAGTTTCTTTCAATATTCAACTCAGTTACTTTTCTGAAGGCCTTTTCTGATCCCTATAATTTTTAGTGCTCTCTGAACTCCATATAATTTGTATAATTATACTCACAGAAACATATGTGTATGCATGTGTGTTTGTGTGTGTGTGTGTGTGTGTGTGTGTGTGTGGTGAGAGAACGAGAGAGAGAGAGTGGAGACAAGGGGTAATTTTTTTTGTTTTATATTTCTAGCACCTGTTATTGTTAGTGTTAGACACATGCTTAATAAATATGGAAATTCAGAATACTGAAACACAATGTAAATTCCCCAAACCTTAATAGGGATTTTATTTAATTATTGAAACCAGCATAATTATATATCTACCTACCTAGTTATTTTCTTTCTTTCTTTCTTTCTTTCTTTCTTTCTTTCTTTCTTTCTTT
>NW_020954723.1:12659787-12705451 GCF_900497805.2 Vombatus ursinus
TTTCTTTCTTTCTTTCTTTCTTTCTTTCTTTCTTTCTTTCTTTCTTTCTATCTATCTATCTAGCTAGCTAGCTTTTTACCTATAACCACATAGTGATCAAACTAATGGTAATAAATATGTGTTGAATAAATGACCTTTATCTGAATTTATTTAGTCAAGACCTTAAGTAATATAATTTATCATGAAGTTTTTGGTTTTTTTTCTTTTTTTCCCCCAGATTGTTTTGTATGTATTTTGCATATACTAATATGTAATGCTATATTCCCTCCATCTCTCTTTTGGAACATGCTTAGCTGGCATTCCTGAAAAGCAGATGGAATTTTGGTGGGTCCTTTTTCTAAGCATGTATAATGGAGAGATCCTCCTCTCTCTTCTCCCCATTTTAGAGTATGCTCAGATTTACTGTTTCTGGTCTAACATAATGATTCAGGAATTTATACTATTTGGTAAACAAAAGGTCTTTAAATTGACTGCTGAAATGGAACTCTGTGGATCCGCTAAATGGACAATTCCTATTCCCCAGGGCTCTCTTTTCATTATTATCTTTTGAATAAGAAGCTGCTGTGAAGTTCTGTGTAGGGACAGAGACAGTAATTGCCTTATTTTCCTTGTGGTTGCCAATTGGTTCATCTATCCATGTATGCCTTGTAGCTTTTTTTTTTTTTGCATGTTTATCTTTTCCTGATCTTAAGTCTACAAGACAGTCTGAGGACAGAGTGTACAAATAATAAGTGAGATTTGGAGGTTTATTGAAGCCACCCTAAATCTGAAAGCTGCAGTAAGTGAATCCAGAAAAGAACCAGCCCAGCTTTCAAGAAGTCCGATTGACATATTCCAGTAGTGGATTAACCTATCAACCCAGATGCCCCACTCTGTAAAGAACCATCCCAGCTAAGTAAGGAAAGACACTTAGATATCACTAACACTTCTCTGAAAAGCAAAGTTAATTAGGGCTCTATGAAGAGAGAAAAGAGACCCCCAAGGCCAAATTGCAAGGTCATCCCTGGCCAAGTAATTTCCTACAATTATACATCATTACCTTTATTTTAGTTTTGAGTCTGTGTGTGAGAAGTCTGTGTGTTTATGTGTGTGTTTAAGGGGAGAGTGCATTTCTTAGTCTGAGAGGTTTTATAACTAATCATCTTACTGTGCCTTCTCAGTGAATATCTTTTTATAAAAACTAATTAATGATAACTGGTTAATCAATATTAGGAAGCTTATAAGTGATAATAGTAGGAGCCACAGCCCCTCAAGGTTACCCATAGAACCTTGAGTGTAGAACTAATATTCTCCCTTTCGGCAACCTAAACTGCATACATGATGCAAGTGGGATGAATGAATGCAAATCGGATCCCTTCTGCTCTCCATTTCCAGAGAATGTAAGCTTCTTGAGAATATGGATCATGACATTTTTGTTGCTGTATCTCCGCTGTCAAGTTTAGACTCCAGGATATAGAAGGCATTTATTAAATACTTATAAAAATACTTACTAATGGATAATTAGTAACTTTTGTAGATTGCCCTAAACTGACATAGACATCAAGGGCCCAGGATCAATTTCACTATCTAATTGTGTATCACACTAGCAATTTAATGGATGATGATAGAGTCATACAATGTCTTTGTACTGGCTTTCCCACATGCTGGAAACGTTCTCCTGCCTACCTCTTTGAATCCATGACTTCCTTCAAGACTCAGCATAAATGTTGTTTTCTACAAGAGTCCTTTCCTGGTTCTCTCCAACTATTAGGGTCTTTCCTTTCCAGGTTATCTTATATCACATATTGCTGTAACTATTTGTCTCCCATATTAGCATGTAAGAGTGCTTTGAAGTCAGGAAATGTTTTGTTTTTTGTTTGTATCCCCCATGCTTAACATAGTGCTTACACATAGTGCTTACACATAGTAATTGCTTAATAAATGCTTCTGTATTGATTGATTCATTGATCTAATATAGCCCATTGATTTTTCACGTGAAGTAAATGAGGCTCCAAGAAGTTAAATAAATTACCCAACATAATAGATGTTAAGAACATATTTGGAATATGAGGCCAAGTTCTCTGGTTCAAAATCCTACACATTTTCCCTTATTTCCATGATACATTAACATAACAATATTGATATCTCACATTTATATGTGCTGTACCTAAACAAGTGACATATGTATGTATAAACATCTGTATTACGTTTTCAGTTTTTTATGCTGTAAGACTTTTCATTTAATCCTCACAAAAATCCTGAATTATGAATTGTTATTCCTGTTTTATATTCAAAATAACTGAGTGTCAGAGGTTAAGCTACTTGCTCAAGGTAACATAGCAGGAACGTCTTGGAGCCAGGATTGAATGATAGTCTGGAATTCAAGTCTAGTGCTCTTTTCTCTGCACATAAGACACAATCAGTAGAAAAATTGCAAATGTCTGTCTCTGGAATGAGCTGTCATTTTTGTTCAGACATACTAGCTAAGGCAGCTAAGTGGCACAGTGGATAGAGCGCCGACCTTGGAGTCAGGAGGACCCGAGTTCAAATGTGGCCTCAAACACTTGATACTTACTAGCTGTTCGACCCTGGGCAAGTCAGTTACACCCAGTTGCTTCACCAGAAAAGCAAAAAAAAAAGAGCAAAACAAAACAAAAAACCCAAATGGGGTCACAGAGAGTCACACATGATGGAAATGACTCAACACCAACTCAACATGGACATGGCAAAATATTATTTCATAGGATCACAGATAAAGGAACCTAGTAGAAGCTCCTCCCTGAATGTGGAATTATCTTTTCAATACTTTTGACAAGTATTCATTTATATGTAGTTGTTCAGTTGTTTCTAGTCACATCTGACTCTTTGTGACCCCATTTGAGGCTTCTTAGAAGGGATATTGGAGTGTTCCCATTTTCTTCGCCAGCTCATTTTACAGATCAGGAAACTGAGGCAAATAGGGTTAAATGAGTTATCTGGGGTCACACAGCTAGTAAGTGTATTAAGCTGGATTTGAACTCAGGAAAATTAGCCTTCCTAACTCCAGGCCTAGCATTCTATCCACTGTGCCAAGGAGCTGCTCCTAATCACATATTTAGTCTCTGCTTATACACTTTCAGTGACAGTGTGAGTTGCTGTTCTGCTCCCCTCTGCCCCGCTCGTACTCCATCTAGAGTTGTACATTTCAGTCTTAGTTCCTTTTGGGAAAGGTTGTTGTTGCTTGTCCTTTGTTCTTGAAGAAGACCATGACATCAGGAAAATGATGCTATGACTTGCAAGTGAATTGGATTTAAGTGAGGCAGGGCTGTGCAAAGTCACCAGCCTCACTTTCTCCTCCAGAGCCAACTGGGTCCAGTGGCCAGATATAGATCAGGACAATTGGAGATGGCTCACTTTGGAAAGGGTACTAATAAATCGGAGAGTGTGCAGAAATGGGTGATGAAGACAGTGAAGGGCTATAAGTTTATGGTATATGCAGGTTACCTTGAAGGAATTTGAGATACTTAGCCTGGAGAAGAGAAGCTATAAAAATAGTTCACATTTAAATAGTACCTTAAGATTTACAAAGTGCTTTACAAATATTGTGTGACTTAGTTTTCCTGATAACCTTGGAGGATAGAGGCTATTATAAACCCCAATTTTTATAGATGAGGGAACTGAGTCAAACCAGAGTTAAATGATTTATCTTGGTTCACAAGAGTCTGAGACTTATTGAACCGAGGTCTGACTGACTCCCAGTTCAGTTCCCTATCCACAATGTTACCTAGCTGTCTATTAACAACAGCAGCAACAAATGATGGTGATGTTATTATTATTATGATGATGATGACATATAAAAGATATGTGATTTTTCAAGCATTTCAATGGTCATCATGGGGAAGAGATGCTAGATGTGTTCTGTTTGGCCGAGGAATGATGTAGAAGTAGGTAGAAGTTGAAAAGATTTGGGACTGATCATAGGAAACAAAACAAAACAAAATTAAGAACAAAAAAATATTCCTAACACCTAGAGGTTTTACAATTGTAATAAACTCAGTTGGTAGAGTCTCCCTCATCGGAGGTATTCAAGTAACCTATTGGTTGAATACTTGTTGGATCAAATATGGGTTGGACTAGATGACATATGCCATCTCTTCTAACTCTTAAATTCCGTGATTTTTGGAAAATCTGGTTATTCTATGCCAATGAGAAGTATTATGATTATTGGACAATGTCTACAATGTTTGTTTGGAACCCTGGAGTGCAAAATACAATAAATATTTTCAGATAATACCAATGCTAAATTTCACAACTTGAAAGGATCTTAGAGATAATTTTGATCAAGACTTTCTTGTTAAAGGTGATGAAACTCAGGTTCAGATAGTCAAAGTGATTTGCCCCATAATTACCCAACTGATTAGCATCAGAGTCAGAAATAGGACCTACATTTCTTGGTTCTCAATTCAGCATCTTTACCAATACAGCATGTTAAGACTTTTTACCACTCTCTCCCTTTTTCTTTCCCCACAAACATAGCACAGGGTAACAATAACTGGTTTCATATCTGTGGCTCCATCTACCTATCCTCTTAGCTGTCTAGGGCCCTCAAAGCTGTTTCAGCTTCTTAATTTCTCTTCTCTTTTAAACTGACATTAGGAAAATTCTCCTGATAGTAGTCTATAGAATCCTGAGGCCAGTGTCATACTTTTGTGGATTTCTTGCTTTTGTCAAGAAAAGACTATAAGCCCTGAAGCTACCTTATCTCTCACAAAATTTTCTTGGCATTTTTATGACCATTAGCAAGAACTTAAAAAAAGAAAAGCTTATTTACTAGCTATGTGATTAGATGGACATATGCTTTTATGAGCACACCACTTATCTGATCTGTTTATTTCATTTTTAGAGTTTATCTTCCTATTTTCACAAACATTATAACCTCAGTTAAGATCTATACTCTAAAATGGCTTATTGGTGACTGTCAGCATATATGATGCATACTTACAAACACACACACACATACCATTTCTAAAACAGCCTCTCTGACAATAAAATGCGTATTTTGGATTTTTGTTTGTTTGTTTCAGAAAATTATTCAATACTAGTAGGAAATGGAATCCACACTATTGAACTCTACTTTGCAATTTTTCATGATAATAAGCAGTAGAATCCAACACATTTAGTCCCTTCAGTAAGATTTAATGGGACTATTCTTCCGCTCAATATATCAAGCCTAGATCATCATGGAGGGGTGATACTATTTTCATTAACTTAAATTCATTGAGCTCTTGTCTTTTTCATACCAGTTGACACTCTAGTTAGGGACATTTAAACTGTCCTAGGACTATTCATTTGCTTATAATCACAGAAGCCAAATTACATATTTCTTGCATTTTTGAAACATTTGAATTCCAGGAATTTGACCTATGACATTCCTGACTTTTCAAAAGTAAATATTGTCTCTGCCCCAGAATAAGCTAATGGAGTGGGTAGAGGCCTGGGCATGGAATCAGAAAGACCCGAGTTCAAATGCTTCCTAGCTTTGTGACCCTGGGCAAGTCACTTCATTTTTAAATTTTTTTGCTCAAGTGTAAAATGGAGATGATAATAGCACCTACCTCACTGAGTTGTTGTAAGGATTAAATGAAATAATATATGTAAAAAGCACTGAGTATAGTGCCTGGAACATAGCAAGCACTATATAAATGTTTATTCTCTTTCCTTCTCCCATAGGTTCCTCAATAATAATAATAACAACAACAATAATAACAATAATATAGTAATTCTGAAGCGTCATATTGCCCTTTGGAAAAAAACATGCTTACACAAGCAATTTTGTTGCTGTTGTTATTGCTATAAGCATTGGTAACATAGACTAGGATGGGTTGGTGATGCTGAAGCTCAGAGTCATCTATCATCCATTGAACAGTTATAGAAGGGGTATTATTTCGCTGAGGCCATTCTATTTAGTTATAGTTTCCCATGCCACTGAGACCTAGCAGTATTATGTCTGAAATATCAGACAATTGAAATAATCACAGATAATAATAATAATTATTAATAATAATAATCACCAACATACTGGTGAAGTGACACATGTAAGGTCACTTAATCCATTAGTCACAAAACTAGTACTTAAAACCAAGTTATCTGACTACTTACTGCTTCCTTCTTCCTGACTCCTAGCTTCGCTTCTAGTTGTAGAGCAGCTCCATAACTAGAAATGTGGGTAGCCAAGAAAAGACTTATGAAACATGCCCATAAATCCACTATTTAGGTAACATTTAGTTGTGATTTACTGGTAACAACTACTGCATACCATGAGACAATGGCTGAATCAGCTGCTTCCAGGGGGTGGGGGGAAGCAAGAGAAGAGCTTAATTAGAATGTGACTGCCAGGGATGTGTGGGGAAGAAGTGTGTCACCTGGTAGTTCACTGTTTTCACTCATTTTGCTTGCTACCTAGGTGGTAGGCTTATTTGCTTCTGCCCTGTTTCGGAGTGTGTGAGTGCTATTATTTTATTCTAAATTTAAGTACCTAAGGACAAAGATTTAACTGCCTTGCCCTAGATATGGCTCTTGAGTTTAAGCATCTTCGCACCTTTGACTTGCTAGAAAAGAGACATATATCATCTATTTAATACATAGAGTCTCTATTTCATCTCCAGTAAGAGTGATGCTAACTCAGAATGTGTGTGTATGTGTGTGTATGAGAGACAGAGATAGAGACAAAGAAATAGAGACAGAGAGACAAAGAGAGAGAGACAGAGAGACAGAGAGAGACGACAGAGCAACAGAGACGATAGAGACAGAGAATGTGTATTTGTGTGTATATTTCATGTAAATCACAAGAGTAAGTATATGCTAAGGAAATAATATATTTCTAATGATTTTCTCAATCAAAAAAAATTGAAAATCCTCTTATGTTGAAATATGAGGAAATGCAAATCAAAAATAATTCTTTTTTAAAACTTTTTTATTAATTTATTTTTAGTTTTCAACATTCACTTACATAGGCTTTTTATTTTATTTTATTTTATTTTTTGGTGAGGCAATCAGGGTTAAGTGACTTGCCTAGGGTCAGACAGCTAGTTAAGTGTCTGAGGCTGGATTTGAACTTAGGCCCTCCTGACTCCAAGGGCAGAGCTCTATTGACTGTACCACCTAGCTGCCCCAAAAATAATCCTCATGGAGAGGAAACAGCATGGTGGGGCAAAAGAGGATGAGAATCCCTAATTTATCTATTTCAAGGGCTTGATGATTTTATGAGAATCAAAGGAAATAATACAGGAGAATATATTATGAAATGTATACATCACTCTAGAAATATATAAGGTGGCGACAGAATTACATATTTAGTCCCAAGTCACAACTTATGCCTAGATGCACGTTTTGGTTGTTTTTTTTGTTTTTTTAAATTAGGATAATGGGTTAATTCATTGCTGTAGTTTTCAGTTTTTGTTTCTTTGCTTATTTGTTTGTTTCTAGTCAAAGCAACTCATCTCTCACTTGAAACTTTTATCCTATAGTTAAGCATAGATAAGTCTGGCTTCAGTTTTAAATTAAGATGCTAAATCATTGCGAGGTAGTTCTTTTTTTGTGGGATCATAGCTTTATATGCACAGCACTGGGGAAAGCAAAGTTGTGTCCTTGAGCAGAGAAGAAATGAACACATTCATCCTCTCTGTACATTGTAGAGTATCATTCATCTGGATAGAGTCAAGATTAAAGTCAGTAAGAATTGTTCTAAATGATCATTTTCTTATGGGAAAAATAAATATGGGAGCACAGATTTAAAATTGGGAGGAATTTTAGAGGCCACATGGTCCAGAACCCCCATTTTAAATATGAGGAAACTAAGTCTTAAGTTAATTAAAGGATTTGTCCAAGGTTATAAAAATAATAAGTGCCTGTCAGTGTTTGGACTCATACTCTCTGACCTCAGATCCAGGTCTTTGCTTATGAACTGTTGCTATTTAGTCATTTCAGTCATATCCAACTCTTTAGAGTTTTCTTAGCAAAGATACTGAAGTGGTTTGCCATTTCCTTCTCCAGATTATTTTTGCAGAGAGGAAACTGAGGCAAACAGTGTTAAGTGATTGGCCCAGGATCACACAGCTAGTATCTGAGGCCAGATTTGAACTCAGGAAGATGAGTCTTCTAGACTCCAGGCCTGGTATTCTATCCACTGTGCTACCTAGCTGCCCCTGCCCATGCAGTAAGGAATGGCTAAACAAGCCAAGTCAAAATGGATTTATAAAATAATGAATAAAAAAATGCCTTTAGCCATCACAGTATGGCTATTTTAGCTCTACTCCAGACCTAGCCTTAGGGGACAGGTAAAAGGTTTGAAAGACAGAAGACAGAAAAGACCAACAAATCAGAAAAAAAAAAAGGTCTGGGATATTATAACTCAGTGAATGAGTTAAGAACACTCTCACTTGGGGTTAGGTTTAGGACACTGCCGTGAGAACTGAACTTTTTCTTTCCTTCAATGATTTTCTTATAAGATGGGATCAAAATATCCCCCCTCTCTAATTTGGTAGAACTTACCTCCCTGACTAGGCCATGTGGTAAAGAGCTATGCCTTACTGCTACCACACTGTTACAACAATCATGAGAAAATCTGGTAAATTGAATCTTCAGTTCCATATCCTAAATCTCTTCACCAGATAGGCATAATTTAAATCTCTTTTCCCTCCTTCTTTCCTTTCTCCCTCCTTTCTTTGCTCTTTTCTTTCCTTCCTTCCTTGCCTATCTTTCTTCTCTTGTCTTTGTTTTCTCACATTTCCTTCCTTCCTTTTTTCATTCATTCCTTCTTCCCACCTTTTCTTCCTTCCCTCCCTCCCTATCTTTCTTTTCTTATCTTTGTTTTCTCACATTCCCTCCCTCCCTTCACCACCTTCCCTCCCTCCCTCCCTCCCTCCCTTCCTTCCTTCTTTCCTTCCTTCCTTCCTTCCTTCTTTCCTTCCTTCCTTTCTTCCTTTCTTCCTTCCCTGCTTATCTTTCTCCTCTTGTCTTTGTTTTCTCACATTCCCTTTCACAAGGCTATTATAGAAATGGAAGGTAGAGAAAGCAAAGAGAGAGTGATTCATCTTGCCACATAAAACTTTTCAAATGTGTAGTATACTTTCTATTGACTCTAACTTTGATAGCGTATCCAGTTTGTATTTCATGTAGGAAAACTAAACAAAAAGAAAAACAAAAAAAAAACAAAACAAAACAAACAAACCTGAGACAGGGTTTTTTAAGTCCCTGTCACTCTTCTATTGTTCATTGATTGACTTCTTCAAAGAAACTTTGTTATAAGACTTCTCCTAATCTTATATGGAAAATTGGCTCAAAAGGAATAGAATTGAGAAGTATTGAAACTTTGGTTAAGGGCACTAAATAGTCAAGAGAGGTGAATATATTTCCAGTCCTGATCTTAGAGAAGTAGAGGAGAGAAAAAAGAAAAAGGTTTCACATCCCCATTATAGTCCCTTTTAGAGATCCAGGCATCCCTTAGTGAAACTTTTAAAATGTTTTATGAGGAAATGGCTATTCTCCTTTATGTTATCAGTGAAAATATATTTTCATGAGGTTCAAAGGACAGCTGCCAGGACGAGTGCCTCTACACTTTATACAGAAAGTTTTGTTTTTGTCTGCTCTTGGGATGTCACTACCTTATTTTATGCCTAGTGTTAGGGAAATTATATGACCTTTCCATTTTATTTATCTTCTATTAGACTAATGCACCTACAGTATGGTACTCTTGACACTGAAAGACTTGCTGTTCAAACTAGTTTAGTGTGTGTGTTTGTGTCTTGGTGACACACTATCCTGGGATGTTTTATATTATGTTTTCAAATTTTTACAGCTTTGCAGCTAGGACTGTATGAATTTTCCATAAATATTGGAGAAAGAAAGCAATGACCTTGATATTTGAAAGAAGTAGTGCATAAAACAAAGAGCAGACAGAAACATTTGTACGGGGAAGTTTTTTTTTTTCTTAGACAGCAACGGGTGACATTTCAAATATTCCTGACACTGAATCTAATCCCTTTCTCTGATAACAGGCATTACTCATGCTCTTTCACTTTGCTTCTTTAATAAAAGAACCATTACAAGCAGAATGATCCTGTCTCCCTTTCTTTTCATTGTTTTGGTGTGTGTGTGTGTGTGTGTGTGTGTGTGTGTGTGTTTGTGGTGTGAAAATGCAAGTGCATACCAAACCACAGAGAGACTTTTTTTACTGAAGGAAAGATCACCTCAGTTGCTTACTTTTATTTTTAATCTTGTTTTCTGTGTTTCTCTCAACTCTTTTTTTTCATTCCTTTCTTTTATTATTATTATTTTAGACTCAAACACCAAAACTCAAATACATAATAGAGAAAAGAAAAAGAAACATATCATAAACTTAAATATTGAAACAAATACAAAGTAAGAAAAGAAAAGCATGTCATGTGCACAGCAGAATATAAGAAGATTCAAAATATATAGCAATGCATTTCCATTTCATGAAAACCTGTATAATAAATGCTGCATGTTGTGTTGAGAGCTGTCCCTCTTTTCTTTGCTTCCTTTTAAGTCATTAACTCTCTTTTTAGGGATCCCTTTTATCTTTCCCCTTTCTAGCTCATCCTTTTTTTAAAATCTTTCCTTTATCTTTCTTTTTTTTCTATCATTAGTTTAACTTTCCTACAAAAAGAGATAATCAACTTAATAAGGTATACAGAAAAGAAAGAATTTAATCTTAAAAAAAATTCAATTAACATGCCTGTTAATAGTCTAATTTCTTTTATGTTATTCAAGCTGTTTTTCTCTTCAATAAGTGGTCAATTGGTACTGTTGCCCTCACCCTCATCCCCAGAGGCTGTGTATGTACAAGCTTTCTAAATAGTCCACATCTCAAGTTTCCTCCCCTTCCCCTCTGACACCCACACACACTCAATACACTTAAATAGTTATTAGTTACTAAGAGCTGTTTACTGGCAATGCATTTGCTCACTTTGTGGATTTCAGCTTATGAGGAGTAGATTTCATTTCAGAGAACAATTGTTAGGTTTCTGGTTTTTTCTTATGTTTTGTGGATGAGAGAATCTCTATCTGCACAGGGTTACATTAATAGTTTGTCTCAAACATTTATTCTGGAGAAGAAATGGATGATGGTGCAATTGCCAGTGGTCTAACATATTTAAGTTTTGCTGAAGGAAGGAAGGAACTAAGGAAACAATTATTTATTAAGTACTCACTGGATACTGTGCTAAGTGTTTTACAAATATTATCTCAAATGATCCTCACAAAAACCCTACATGATAAGTATTAACATTATCTTCATTTTACAGATGAGGAAACAGAGGTAAATGAGGTTAAGTGACTTTCACAGAATCACAAAGTTAGTAAGTGTCTGAGTTGGGATTTGAATTCATGCCTTTCTTCCTTTCAGGCCAGCTAGGTGGTGCAGTGGATAGAGTACCATCAGAACACACATCTTCCTGGGTTAAATTTGGCCTGAGAAACTTACTTTGTGATCCTGGGCAGGTCAATTAACCCTGTTTGCCTCAGTTTCATCATCTGTAAATGAGATAGAGAAGGAAACAGCAAAACAGTCCCGCATCTTTACCAAGAAAACCCCAAATGGGGACACAACTGAAATGACTCAAAAAAAAAAAAAAACAAGTATGTGTTGACTCCTGAGGGATTATTTTTTCCTTAGTTATTTAATATGGCTTGATAAACAACCATAGATTTACTCTGGTTTTGATTAACTATTATAGTGAACACAGTAAGAAACTATCAGTGAACCTATTACTCAAAATCACATTTGCTATTGTAAAAATTGAATTCACTGTATAATTTTAATCCAATCTTGAATACAGTGCTCAAGTTAGAAAATGAGAACAGAAATTCAATGAACAAGAAAAAACAAGGAAATTTGATCCAGGAAGATTTAAATCACTCCTGTTCCTACTATTCACGTCTTGTTTGAGTGTGACTAAAGCAATTAATTACTTATTTTCTTTTATTGTGATGCTAATACTTGGTAATAGATTATCAGGCATTATTTAATTTTAAAATAGAAGGAAAATTACTGAGTCAAAGTCTGTTTTTTTTATTTCTTCCAACAATTGGTCCTATTTCTATTTTCTGCTTAGAACAAACGTAATCCCTTTTGTACATGAAAGCTGTTAAAATATTTGAATACAGAGATCAGAACACCTCCCCCACAAAAAGCAAATAAAGAAATAAATAAAGCAATTTTCTCATCCCTAGGATGAACTTTCCTAGTTCCTTTACCAATTTTCACAGGCAATCATGGAACGGCACCATTTGAAGTCTACTCACAATTTAAGAAAGTGAGTTCAGTATGGAATTTTCCTGAATCCCTGCTGTTGTTACCAGTTCCCTTTCTGAATGTTTATATCTCACCCCTTTAATAATCCATTTTTGAATTTTCAAAGGAATCAATATCAAGGAAAAAAGGCATAGCGTTTCTTCTAAGGCAGTCGGCATTCCATCTCTTATCATGTTATATCTGACACTTTCTCCATCCACAACCCTCTTTTTTCTCTTGTCAACTTAGTCATAATTCATTTGTTTTAAAAGATCCATGATTTCATAGATGCAGGTTCTCCCTTGTTTAATTTTACATATGTGCATCTTTTTCTCCCTACCAAAAGAGATTTCAATCCTACCATTCTATTACATTGGTTTCTGTGGTAGAAATCCAAAACAGTATTCCAAAAATCCGTAACAACAACAACAATAATAAAGTGCTTTAAGATTTGTAAAATGTTTTACATGTTTTATCTCTTGATCTTCACAACAACTCTATGAGGTAGGTGCTATTATTATTTCTATTTCGACAAATAAAGAAATGGAAGGCTGAGGGAAGTTATATTACTTTTTTCAAGTCCACAGAACTAGTATCTGAAGTAGGATTCCTCATACTAAGTCCATAGATCTATTCAAGAAGTGACCTAGCTACTATGACTTGAAAATAAATGATAACTAATAGTAATAATAATAGTATTTATATAGAACTTTAAAGCTTGCAAAACACCCTACATATATTATCTCATCCTATACCCACAATAATCTTGTGAAGGAGGCGGTATTATCCTCATTTTATAAATGAAGAAAGTGAAGCAGAGGTAAGATAAGTGACTTGCCCAAGGTAAGACAGCTGATAAGTGTCTGATGTGGGATATGAACTCATATGTTCCTGACTCTAGTTCCAACATTCTATCCTTTATGCCACCTAGCTGCTAATGGTCAGTCTCATGTCAATGAGACTCCACTTACTTACATAGAATGATTATTCCTAGGACTGACAGACCCTCTATCATCGGACCCAAACATTAAACTATTTCAGCTTATTATGACCATTGGAATTCGCATTCTACTCCTTTAGTCTTCGTGATTTCAAGGTCAACACATTTCCAGAGTGAAGTGGTATAGTCTATGTTATGATAGAGTACTAAATTTGAAATCAGGAATGTCTGGGTTTGAATTCTGTTTTTGACATTTTCTAGGTGAATGAGTCAAATTTTCTTCATCCGTAAATTGGAGATGATAATACTATAAAGTAGTAGTACCTATTTCAAAGGCTTGTCTTGAGGACCAATGAATTAATCTAGATAAAATACTTTACAAAACTTAAAATACTATGGTACATCAGCTATTACCACAGTAAAAGTAGTAGGTTTCGGTGCAAATGGGTAAACTGGCCCTGAACTTTTTGGACCACTCAAAGTCAATAGAATTGTTTATATTAACAAACAAAACAAATCCCCCCAAAACAAAAACAAACAAATCTCTGATCAATGAGAATGAGTCAGCTATTTTCCAATATGGGCTTTTTGTTTGTTTGTCTCGTTTTGCTTATTAGATTAAAACATTTAAAGCCTGTATGGCCTTGTGAGAAAAAAAAAAAAGGCTGGAGCTAGAGTCAGAAGACCCCAATTCTAGCTTTAAATAAGAAACTTATTAATTATTTGAGCTTAAGTGAATCATTTAGCTAGTTTGAAACTCAATTTCTTCAGCTATAAAATTGATGTAATAGCCCCTGTCCCTTCTACTTCATAGAGATACTTTGAAGACCAAATATTATAATTTATGTAAAGCTTTTTATAGCCATAAAATATCTTATAAGCATGAGTCATTGTTGCTATTGTATAGTTGTTATATAGTCCTATAAGATTTTCAAAGCACTTTGCAAATGATATATCATTTTGTCTTCAGAACAACCCTGGGAAATAGATATTGTTTTATTATTATTATCATTATTATTATTATTATTTACAGATGAGGAGGAGATAGAAGTATAGAGAGGTTAAGTAATTTCCCAGTATCAAACAGCTAATAAAGGTCTGAATTAAGATTTGAACTGAGGTCTTCTTGACTCTAAGTCTGGACTTCCAGCTACTGCAATACCTAGCATTGTTTTATTTGTTACATTTACTATGTGGACAGATTGATAGAAATCTTTCAAAGTGTTGACATGTCTGTTGTTTTTGGACAATCTTTAATGTTTTTTCCATATGTATTGTAAAAGATCAGATTGAAGGTGAGAAATGGGTCACAGGAAGAGGTTACTGTTGCTTTCCCCCTTTCAACAGCCTGGACATCCTGCTACAATCTTTCATTATTTATTATGTTTTTGTTGGTGGGACAGACACCCTCAAGAGTTGTGGAATGAAGGAAATGACAGTTTCTCATATATCCCCTTTTTTGTTTCCCAGGTAATCATGATGAATATCATTCTGTATGTACATAGGAGTAAGTAGTTCACTGAATGTAGGTTGGTTTAGAAAAAAAAATTGTACGATGGGGAGGGAATTTCTTACATACTTTTTGGGCCCTTTTTTTCTAACAATAAAAAATGGAGAAGAGCTAGATTCCCACTGTTTTCTTGGCCCAAATTTCTGGGACCTGGCTGAAAACCATGGGAAAACTCTGAGTCTTACATATCCCTACTGGGTATTATACAGAGTATTCAAAAAAATAAATTTGAGATATTTTGTTGAAATATACTCCAAACATACAAAATCATATCGTTGTTGATATTATTTTAATATGGGGTGTATTCAGTGACTCTCCTATAGGCTGTAGTAAAGTTGCCCCATATAGCTTCCCAACTTTTCCATTTCCCTTGGCAGATGTCTGGGCTCTTTAGTGTGCTCAGCATGAAAGCAGTGTGTTACAGGATAGGTTTTTTTTTTCCTTGTCTTTTTTTGAGTTTGGGAAAAAAGGAAATAGATCCAAGTCTTGAAAGGCAGGACTGTAAAAGTTAATACATTTGAAATTCAGCTCTTCCTCTGATTCCTCGTATGCCTCAAATTCTTTGGAAACAGAAGTTCAGAAGGGCTCTCCCCAGAATATTTGCTCTGCCCTCTCATATATTTTCTTCCACACAGAAAAAGACTGTTGGGATATTTTTCTGAAGTAGGTATCAGACCACAAATGAGGAGAAAATATGCCAAGCCCTTTCACATTTTGTTTCAGAGACAGGCTAGTAGGTTAGAAGGAATGGAGATATATGTCCCTGCTGACTATTCTGACTGCTTTCCATGAGAAATTTCTATGAAGAGAGCAGAGATTTCCTGGGTAGAGTGCTGTTAGGTTCAGGTTTTATAGTGAGATTTTAAGTCCCCTGTGCTTGGACTATAGCATGCCTTCTTTAGTTCACAGGGATCGCTAATGTTTCTATCTTTACAGTGAGGAAGAACCAATCTGAATGGAAACAAAATAAAACACCAAATAGAGAAGGCCTATATCTTTCCAAGTGGCTTATAGTTGCAAACCACCTAATTAGAAACTGCTCTACTCTGAAGGAGAAAATCTGATATTCTGCTACTTCATCTTCGATGGGAGATATAAATCCAAAGTTTGGGAACTTCACCAGTGTGAAAGGAATCAAAGCCAAACCCTTAGTGAAGTCTGGGTTTTCCAGGAAATTGTGTGAGAAAGGTCTGGCTTTGTGACTTTGGATTGTCTTTAGAGCATAGAAAGTACCCAGCTCCAAGTGATTCAGAACAGAAGGCTAAGAAGTTGTGGTTTTGCCAGGGCCTTTGCCCTGAAACTTTAAATTGCATCGTAAATTTCTTTATGAGAGAGGGGATGTCTAGGAATGCCCCTGGAAACAGAAAATCTCATAATGATAACTGGTCATCTCTAGTTTTACAGTGTTATTTTGTATAATGGATGGTATAACAGTAAATAATCACTCCACCTTGCATCTGCTACCCTGCCTGGTTTCAACTCCAAGGAATAAGATGTCCTTCCCAGGTTAGGCTTATGCTTTCTAAACTCACTGACATTCTGTTAACTCAAGCCTTGGTTGACTCCACCTCCCTCAGCCTCCTCTCCCCTCTTTAGAGGGCTGGAGAAGAAATTGGACTCTCAGTTTATTCCACTTTGCATGTGCTGCTTTGCCTGGTTTCAGCTCCACAGAACAAGATGCCACTGGTACCGGGTAATTACCTCCTGGTGTCCCTTGCTTCTTATCCTTGCTTTTCTGCCTTTTTTATGTATTATTTCCCTGCCTCCCCCAGTTTAGATTATAAGCTTGTTGAGGGCAAGTACTATATTTCTTTTTATTAATTATGTTCCCAGCATTTAGCACAGTGCCTGGCACATCCTAGGTACTTAATAAATGTTTATTAGATTGGATTGGTTGGATAGGGAGCTGGTCTCAAACTCAGGAATATCTAGGTTCAAATTCTTCTGATACATATTGGCTACGTGACTTTAAGTTCTCAATGTCTGAGATAATTATCTAAGACTGTAAGTTCCACATCATCTGCCAACTTACATCTATTTATCTATCTATCCACCTATCTATACATACATATATATATATATGATGAATTGGAGATAATTATGGAGATAATGATAATTGGAGGTAATCACAGAGGACTATCATTAAAGGGGACAGGGAAAGGTTTCTTATAGAGGTGGGATTTTAGGAGTCAAATGACTCCTGTTGTCAAACTTTGTCATTTCTACCTTCAAAAAATCTCATGCATATGGTGCAAGTCCTCATCACCTCTTACCTGTACTATTGCAATAACTGTATGGATGTTCTAACTGCCTCAAATCTCTTCCAACTCTAATATATCTTCCATTCAATAGCCAAAATGATTTTCCTAAAGAATAGGTCTTATCAACCCCTCCTTTTCCCCACCCCTCAGTTCCCCTGATCAATAAACTTTCATGGCTCACTATTTTCTCTAAGATAAAATATAAAATCATTTGTTTGAAATTAAAATCCTTTCACAACTTGGCCCCTTCCTTCCTTTCCAGTCTTCTTGTATTTTGTTCTCTGTATCGCACTCTGTAATTCAGACTCACAGCATAGTCATGTTTCATTCCATCTTTTTTATATCTTTATCTTTGCAACAGCTATCTTCTTCTATGACTGGAATACCTTCTTCCTCACCTCTTAGAATTCCTATTTTCCTTTAAGACTCAGGTAAATTGCAACCTTCTACCTGAGGATTTTCCTGATGTCTCCAAACTTCCATGTCTTTATTTTTTTGTATATTATGTGTGTACTAAAACCTCCTAGTTTCTCTCTCATTAGAAGGTGAGTTTCTTGTCAACAAGGACTCTAAAGTTTGTCTTGATATCCTAAGCACTTAGCACAGTGCCTGGCAAATAGTAAGCATGAAACCAAGGCTATAGAAGGAAATGAACAAAGTTTCTCTTAATGGTTCTGCCCATATATGTCATGTTTGCATGCTATGAGAATGATCAATGACCTACCTGACTTCTTTCTCCCATCCAAGTATGACTTAGCACTTTTGAACCTTTGACACGTCAAAGTTAACACTTTCATTGGCCATTGAATAGAAAGAGTTGTTGACTCAGTGCATTTTTAAAAGGGGTGTAACTCCAAAGCACTGTTTGCCCACTTCCTTATTCCTCATAGAAAGCCACTGCAAAGTGCCTTGATGTGGTCTGCAACAGCCAGTATGCAAGAGAACAGAAGACAGCCAGGATTGGATTCTCCTTTTGTAAAAGTCCAGTGTGTCATTAACTCTTCCTGTTCTGTGGCCAACAAGAAGATAATTTTACCACCCCAAAGACTCAAGGGGGTGGGGGAGGGGTTCATCATCATTAGAATGCCCAAGAGCCAAGCCATCCTACATGACTAGAATCAGGAAGGGTAGTTTTATGGATTTTTTCCTTAAGACTCATTTAAAAAAGCTGAAATGATAGTTGACTGATTGATTAATTGATTGATTGATGTGAGGCTATGGCAATTACCATGAAAAAAATAAACCTCTATACATCAGGGGAGATTTTAGAGATGTTAAGATCAATTATCTGTACTTAATTGTTTTTGACACTTTAGGAGAGAGTTAGAACTCCTTAATAACATGAAAAATGTTTTGCTATTCCTAGTCACCACATCGGTGTCTATTCATCAGTCAGCCAATGAGAATTTAATAATTTCCTGTTGTCTGACCAGCACTATGCTAGACATTACAGAGAGTTGAAAGGAAATGATCTATAACTAGAAATTTTGACAACTAAGACAATCATTTATTTGAGGTTGTGGATGATACCAGGGAAAGCCATCATAGAGCAACTGCTTAGGAATTATTGATGTGTCAAAAGACCTTATAACCTATTTCCAAAGAGTATTGACTTTAATCTTTATTGTACCATGAATGAGGTTTGTGCAAGCCACTTGCAGTTAGGGCATGTTGCCCTGAGAATCTAGCCTTTGACCCCAAAGTACAGTCAATCATCCCCAGACTCTGTCAACACTTTAAATCCCCCAAAATGGCAGAGGGGAGACAACAGGCATGTTGCACAGTGGTGGGGTAAAGGTGGTAGTCATCATCTTTGACCTCAGGATAGAGGGAAAATGAGTGGTAGTCACAGCAACATGTCTCTGAGCCCTAAGAGAGAGAGAGAGACAGAAACAGAGACAGACAGAGAGAAACAGAGAGACACAGATAGAGACAGAGAGAGAGAGAGTCCTGCCACTGTCAGGTATGCTAGGCTAGTGCTGGGCCAGGGAACAGAGATGATGTGATAGAGATGCAAAAGGTCATGTCAAAGGATCAGAACAGGCATGCAAAGGTACAAACCCTGAGTTACAGAACCTCATAGGGGGAAGTGCACCCTTATAAATCCTGAAATTCTGAGATAAGGTCCACCCTAGTGCAAATGAGAGAAAGATGGTTGGTAGGATAAAAAGAATAATGTATGGTTACTGCACTCAAGAATCTTGGAATGTAATTGGGGCCACCCTAGCACTAACATATGGGAAGGTACTGGAGAACAGTGAGAAGCAATATATAATAACAAAAAAACTAAATGGTGTGGTAGAACCTTCAAATGAAATAAGAACTGTGAGAAAGGAATTACCAGAATTCATTACAGATTTCATAATACCGCACCTTTACCACATGCAAGTGTAAAGTATTTCTAGCTTGGTGGAGTAAAAAGAGCACTCATCTTGGAGTCAGGCCTGAATACCAACTCCTACACTTATTAGCTCTACAAAAATTGGTAAGTCACTTAACCTCTCTATGCCTTAATTTCTTCCTATGACCTACAAATACTAACAACAAGGCTTTTATGAGGAGTATGGCAAGCCTTATGACTTTATATAAATATAGATTAGAATTATTTGAAAAAAATATAGGATCTTTGCATTGGTCATCTTGGCTAATATTAATAATATTTTTATTTACATAACACTTTATAGTAAATACAAAATATTTTACATTCGTAAATGTGAAATGGCCAAATTCCCACTTGCCTTTGGGTTCTCATGAGCTAGATTTGATCATGGAGGTCCTATCCCAAAGGATCACTTTCTTTCCTTGACCTTTAAGCCCTCCTTGAGTTCTTCAGCAAGTTTTCAAACTTGTATAGTTTGTTTCTAGGTTTCATCCATATGTGGGTCTCACAGTCACAAATTCCCACAAAGGTATTCAATATTCAATATGAGTACAAAGTATGGAACAACGCTTATTTTATCTGCCAAAGAAAATACACGAGGCATGAGGAAAATAATACACACACATACACATACACACACACACACACACACACACACATACACAGACACACGCAAGGTTCTGATATCTTCCCTCCTATTATGGCATAGCTCTTATCCTTTCTATTCTCTAGTGAAATACTGTATTGACAATCCTCTTCTTTCTCTAGAAGTCCAACATGGAAGACAAATTCTTCCTCTTCAAGGCCTTAGTGTTTGAATTCTGAAACTCAAAAACTTTCAGACATACATACACATTCTCAGGAACACTAGTCTCGGACTTAAGCTAAAAAATGGAAGCAGAAAGTCAAAAGAAGGCAGCCAGGAATGGAAGGTCCATTGACTCTTTTCTCAGGCTCCCCACACACTTCTTTTTCAAATTACCATTTTCTGCTAGAAAGATAAGTAGATGGAGAAATTACTGCTTAATCTATCTCTTTCTCTGTCTGTGTCTGTCTCTGTCCCTCTCTTTATGTCTCTTTGCCTATGCCTTTGTTTTTGTCTCTTTGTTCTTTGTTTCTCTCTGTGTCTGCATGTCTTTTCCACCTCCCTTACTCTGTACTACTCTCTCTGATATGGAAGTTCAAGGGAGAAAAAGCATGAGAAAAGGAAGGGCAGAATCATTTCAGTTTAGTTTTTATAGATCATGGTGAAAAGATGAATTTTTTGATGATATTATACCTCATCGGGTTCTCAATCACCATTCATCTTGGAGGGATCCACAGTCACTGGAAACCAGAGAAGTTTCCTGTTTCCTGTCTGTAAGGTATTATGGCTGTTTAGGTCTGACCTTCAAGTCTATACCCTATGTCCATATCCTATAATCACATATAGATGTTTTGATGATTTATTAAATTGGTCAAGGGCTTGTCCCTTACTTATTAACATTGTATACATTAACTAAATGATCCTACAAATATTTCTGAAACATATAATTGAGATATTATTCTGATTCCTTTACAGATGAGAAAACTGAAGTTCAAATAGATTTAGTGATTTGCCTAATGTGACATAGAAAAGTAACAGAGGTAAACTCACATCCAGCTCTAATATGTGTCTCTAGGAAAACAAAGGACTTGGACCATAAATATAAAATATCAAATATCCAGATGAAAGTTTTAAATAAAAATAGAATTTATTAATATCCTTTGACATCATAAAAACAAAAAGATAAAGTATATAGATGAATATTCATTTTCATTTGTGTATTGTGAAATGTCTTTACCTTGGCAAATTCTTAATTGGGTCTAAACATTTTGTCCCATCTGTGTATTAGAAATAATGACTCCATTCTTGAGCTCAAGAATGCACTTACAATAGGGGGGAAATGTTTTTTGTTTGTTTGTTTTCAGTGTCACAAGCAAGGGCTGGAAAGCCAGCAATACTCCTTCTGGAACTTCATTCTCACTGTGATTCAAAATACACACACACACACACACACACACACACACGTATGTTTGTATAGATGTATATATGTACATGTGCAAACATATGCATATATATGCAGATATGCATATATGCATGTGTGTTGCATGTATGTGTGTGTTTAATTGGAAGGTTCGTTTCTTGGTAAACATTGCGAACAGTCATGATCCTGGATGCAAAGGTTATGAGAGAAGGCAGAGCAAGGTGTTCCTTTCAGTGGAACAGAGCTAAAAACTACACAACCATGTCACACAGGAAACTGGGACCTTATGAAAAGCAAACCATGGTAGAGAACATCGATCTTTTTGTGTACTGTCATAAAACTAAAAATGAAAATGTGATAGAAGAACCATGTAAAAAGTATAGCTCATGCCAGATTACTTTAAGGAGTGGAGTCAGGATGCTTTTTGTGTGAACCTGGTCCCATGGACTAAGCATTTTCAGAAATTCTAAAAATCAAGAAAAACCGTGCAAATAAGAAGATGAGAGAGTGTCATTGAGGTTAATGTTAAGTCTGCTTTAATTTAATTTCTTGATTAATTACCTGGACTAGGGGGCAAACATATATTAAAATGTTAAATGCTACCAAATAAGGAATCTTTCCATATACTGAAAGATGAAGGACAAAGTGAGAAGACATGGGAAGGTTAAACATAAGGAGGCAAAAGTTAACATAAAGTCAAAACTGATTAATATAGTAAGCAAGAGAGCAACTCCATATTAAAAAAGAAAGAAAGAAAGAAAAGAAAAGAAGAGAAGAGAAGAGAAGAGAAGAGAAGAGAAAAGAAAAGAAAAGAAAAGAAAAAAGAAAAGAAAAGAAAAGAAAAGAAAAGAGAAAAGGAAAGAAAAAGGGGGGAGGGAAGGAATAATCCTGAGGCTTAGGCCTCAGGGTTTCTTAAATTGTGAATCTCCTTAAAATAGGAATATCTGCTGGTGAAAGAAATATGGGACTGGTGTTTGGAGACTCATTCCTGTCTCTCACAAAATTTAGAGTGGGAAAGGAGTAACTGACTAGTCCTAGCACATACCTGCACAAAACCTCATCATATTATATCTGAGAAGTGGGTCTCCAGGCTTTGATTGAGGACCTCTAAGGAAGCTATACCCATTCTAGTGGGGTTTAGGCTTTAATGAATGATTCCCAGGAGATAGATTGTTGTACTCTAGGATGCTCCTGGAAGCAGATTTCAACAGTTGATTAAGGAAGTTCCTTAGGACTAATACACACACACACACACACACACACACTTACACACACATACAATTTGTTGATGCCTTGCAGTATAGTACCTGATGATCTCTGGTCTTACAGAAGTTTGTTGTTTGTCTATTTGTTTGTTTATTTCCCCAGTCCTTAGGAAGATCCTGCCTTTTTCAGACCTTCCAAGGGAGATTTCTCTCCCCAAAAGTTTGCTTCCCATTTGCTTCAGCATATTCTTTAGGTTTAGAGGCTTACAACCCCCAAATTTTGTCTTGCCATCATGATTCATCTGACAATTGGGTAGGGTTAGTCACATGAGCTAAAGGTGATTCCTTGACATTCATGATGGTAGAATGGGTTGGGGAGGCAAGAAATCCTATAGTATTGTCATGTGCTATGGGGGAGAAAATATGTGGCCTCTGACATATACATTATGGTGGAAAATATCTGTCACCCAAATTAAATCTACAAGTATTCCCCAACACCTACTTCATACTCAACATTGTGCTAAATACTAGGCCATTTAAGTGGAGCGGTGGGTAGAGTTTGGAAATCACAGTCAATTGCAGATGCTAATAGTAGCAGCAGAGGGAAAAGGAACCATCATTCTGTTGCCAATTCTTTTGAAATTTCTTTACAGGAAGAAGACATATCCTGGGCTAAAAAAGGATTCAAAGCCAAGGAAGTTTGAGAACTCTGGGAGGATCACAAATCTGACATGTTAATGCTTTTATGATTAAGCCCTCTGAATTATTTTTAGAGGATTTAACATCAATTAACCCACAACTAGGTGGAATAATAGATAAATGCAATGGGCTTACAATTAGGAAGACTTGAAATCAAATCTGCCCTCAGACATTTATTAGCTATGTGACCTTGGGCAAGTCACTTAACCTCTGTTTGCCTCCTGACATGTAAAGAAGAGATAATAATTGCATCTATGTCCTAGGGTTGCTGTGAGGATAAAATAAGATAATGATTTTGAAGTGCTTAGGACAGGGCCTGGTACATAGTAAGTTTTATATAAATGTTAGATATTATCGTTATTATTATTATTTAGAAATCTAAGAGGAAAAATGTTCCTGCCCTCAAGTAGTATGTAATTTAAAATTATAATAAAATAAATAGAATATGCCAAAGATTATATAATAACGTTATGTATAAACTTTGTGTGTTGGAATTTTGAGGTGTTAATTCATGGAATTCATATACATTGAAGTAGTCTTTGAAGGGGACTTAGACTTGAGATAAGGGAAAAAATGAGAAAGAACTTCTAGATGGCACAAACAACATGAAGAAAGTTATGGATTAATTTCTATCATTTTAGGAACTTACTTAGATATCCTGTACCTTAATTTTTCCTATTCCTAAACTGTGAAGATTTTTTTTTGTCCTGACCTTTTGTGTAGAAACATTATGAGCATAGAGGCTGTGATACAGCTAAAAGCAGAAATGTGAAAAATGAATTTTGAGCCTTTTTTGTTGTTGTTGAAAGTGATTTATCTGCCAGACTCAGATTCTGATTTGAGGTGATATTGACATATTAACTTCTGAGCTCTCCTACATCTTTCATATACATACACATATACATATACATGCCTACAAACTGGGTTCTAACAAATTCAAGCCCAGAATACAATCACCTAAGAGAAGGAACTTAGTGAAGAATACATAATCTAATGAAGATTTAGGTGTGCTGTTTTTTAGGGGAAGTTTATTAAAATCACTTAAGGAATGTAATAGGGATTATAGAAATGTTGACCAAGGATGAATAGAATGCCAGTCTTCACATATTTGAATCATGTAGGGGAGGTAGAAAAAGATACAAGGGAGAAAGATGATTTCTGACATTGAAAAACAACTGGCTGTTGTGGTATATTTCATTCCCTACTTTTATGAGGTGACCTAAAAGCTGGTTATTTATAGAAACTAGACTAGGCCCATAGGAGTAGGTACCATTGAAGTAGCCCCTAAACTGAAGGACACCTCACCAGAGTGGGGAAGGACACCCTACTGGAGATCCAGGAATATGGACATATTCTAAAATTTTTCACAGGATCAGAATTTGTACCAATTACTAAGCCTAAAAGATATCCCCCCACATACACTATTTAAACAATAGCAATTACAAATAGAGTCCATGAATATTGATACTTTGATTAACAAGTACAGATCTAGCATATGTTTATGTGCATATGTTTAGATGTTAGCAAATTAACTAATACAGAGGCAACAGGCCAGAATGAATAAAGAGCTGGGATCTGAAGATCTGTATCCAAGTTCTGCATCTGATGTAGCCTGGCTTTGTGGCCCTGAAAAAAAATCACTTTTTAACTCATAGTGCTCTAGATAACTCATTAAGGTTGTAAGTTGCAAAAGGTATGCTCATTTGCATTGGTAGAGGGTCAGTATGAGTTTCCTTTAGGCACCTGCTATGTGTCAGGCACCATGTTAACTACTCAGAAAAGATCTCACTTTATTCTCACAACCCTGGGATGTAGGTGATGTTACTAAACCCATTTCACAACTGAGATAACTAAGGTAAATGGAAGTTAAGTAACATGCCCTGGGCCACTAAGCTAGTAAATATAAGGCCAAATCTGAACCAAAGTCTTCCTGAGTCCATGCCCAGTGCTGTATCTACTGGGCTACCAAAATACCCAAGACAGGGGTCCTGAGAAATTATCGTCTTTACTTAGCTATGAACTATTTATGTAACTTTTGAGTTAAGTCACTTAACTGTCCTGGATCTTGGTTTACTTGCCTATAAACAACTGAGGTACTCTTAAATGATTGCTAGAGTAATAATGTTTTATGATTAGCATTGTGTAAATGTGCTATGAGAATTTTAACTATCTCATAGATTTTTTTGGTCCATTTGTTTTATTTTGTCACCTTTTTCTAAGTATTTTTGATTATTTTATTCTCTGTCTCTGTCTTGATCCTAAGCCCAGAATTAAGAATTTTTCCCCATGCTTTGGCTGGTCCCAGAGAACAGATTCTGAATACATGGGCCAGAGGCCAATTGGCCAGAAAATTAGACCCAGGCTGTAACTCACATAAAATTTGTGTTTATGGTTCTGTCTACACTCCTGATCTAGCTTAAGCAAATTTATAACAAAACAGTTGAATCCAGAAAAACTATTTTTTGTTTTAAATGATGATTAATTTGATGAAAGGTTTAATTCTCCATCTGGTTCCTTTGCCATTGTGTAAGTATAGCCAGTGTACCACAATGTCCAGATATAACCTATGCACATATGCATATGTATCTATGTATACATGAAAGTTATATACATGTGTGTACACATATATAGAGACAGAATTTCATATATTCAACAAAATAACTTTCCATTTAGGTTCATATCTGAGATAAAAACACCAATGTATCTTTTGTGTGATTTGAATTTATTTATGCTTTGCTGTATTATGAATTTTTTTAAAAATTTCTATTAGACCTTCCAGTAAATGTGTGTGCCAGACCAAAATAGAGACATGTTAGGCCAGTCCTATGCCTTATCACCACAGTAAGCAAAAATTTTACCTTTTAATTTCTCTAAATCACTGAAGGTTGTACTCAAGGATACTGGATAGGAGATTTGTAGGAGTTGTCCCACCAGTGGCTTGCCACACATGTTTTGAATTTCACAGAAAAATGATTCAAAGTTTATCAGAGCCCTTTGAAAGCTAAATTACAACCTCTGTCATATTCATTTTCTCTTAACACAGCAAGAGCTTTTCAAGAAAGAGAGCACTTTCTCTAACTCTCAATTGGGAGACCAGAACTGGGTAAATGGGCATTGGGAGAGAATATTGGATTTAGTGACTTGGATGATACAAAATACAGACAGACAGACATACACACAAACCTGTCTCCCTATATGTGTGTATGTACATGCATATGCACACATATGCAAATAATGTACATACGTGTGTATTATGCATAACACACATGTGTGTATATATGGATATGTGTGTCCACATATACATGCATGCATACATACATACATACATACATACATACATACATACATACATACATGCATACGCACACAGACATACCAACTAGGCAACTCAGCGGATAGAGCAGAAGGCCTGGGATTAGGAAGTCCAGAGTTCAAATTTGACTTCAGATACTATGTAAGTCACTTAAACTGTTTTCTTTAATCTACTGCAGAAGGAAATGGCAAATCCCTATAGTATCTTTGCCAAGAAAATCCCATACAGGTTCATGAAGAGTCAAACATTACTGAACACCTAAACAACAACAATAAATACACATTGGTACATAAAAAGTTATTATACAAAATAACCAAATTTTATTGTAAATGCTGTGTCTCTATCTTCTAGACTGCAGGATCCTTGAGTACAGGGACTCTTTTGCCTTATGTACTCTTGCATAAGGACTGTGTCTTGCAAACTACAGGTATTCAATTTTTGTTAACAATGATTTCAATAAAAACATTCATATTAATAATCTTATAGAGTTAAACCTATTAGTCATCTGACACTGGTTTCTTATTAATTATCATTTCTATGAATCTGTGATTTTAAAGAGATGTGTTGCCTCTAATGATCTATAATTGCAACATATCTATATTCTCTCACCCTGTCTGACTCTTGGCTTTATGTTCTTCCATAAATCCTTGTGTATGGAGACTTTCTTTTATTCCCCTTTACATTGCATGCATTACAATGGGGGCTTTCTTCTGGCCTCCCTGAAATTGTATTGGGCAGCTTTGATTAAAATTCACATTAATGCTGTAAGGGCAACAATACTAAATTAGAAGTTCGGAAAGGGAACAAGCATTTATTGAAAAACACAGTACAGTGATATACATGGACTATCAGTTATCCCTCTCACTCCCCACAAGACCAACCCATTTTTTATTTCTGGCCATATAGCTATTTATCATCTTTTATGCTCCATATCTTGCACAATTCTTCTTTGTCAAACTTCATGTTCACCATGCGTCTTCCATTGTCCTTCAGATCTCCCTTCCCCCCCAACTCTGCCTATTCTAAATTCTTCAGAGACTTTGGTAACTAGGTGGTATAGTGGAGTCAGGAAGATGAATCTAAATGCAACCTTAAACACTTAGTAGTTTTGTGAATCTGGGCAAGTCACTTAACTTCTGTTTGCATCAATTCCTTCATCTATAAAATGGGGATAATGATTGAACCCATGTCCCAGGGATGCTGTAAGGATAAAATAAGATAGTTTGTAAAGTTGTTACTACAGTGCCAATGTGCTACATAGAACACATAATTTATTTCCTTCCTTTTTTCCCCCATGACTTAAAAACAGATAGAATGGACAATTCAAATACTTTATTTTCTACTTATAACTGTTTACGACCTAGTCTTGACCCAAAATTATTATCAATTCTATTAACTTCTTATCAAGACCATGTTTACCTGTTACTAATGCAGCCATATTTGGAGGTAATTGCATCATCATTTGGAAGACATTAAAAATGAAAAAAAAAACCAAGTGAGTCATTAGAAAAAACATCCCCAGTAAGTTTGTTGTCATTGGAAAAGTACAACACTGGCTGAGATTTTGCATATATCTTAATAGAACATAATCTGAAAATTGTGACGATGATGATGATTACAAAGACAAGAATATTTATATAGAATTGTAAAGTTTACAAAGCAGTTCACATATAGTGAATTTTTCTTCTGATTTGACACTTTAATAGTTTAAAGGAATAATTATTAAGTGCAGTATATTAATCTTCACTTAAGAAAACTGTAGATTGCTTGAGAAAACAAAACAAAGATTTTATTTGCTTGAATTTTTCACCCTTTATCTTGGCAACCTTATTTTTCCTTATTTTGTCCTTTCCCAAATGGCTGAGAGGGCACAAACTGATGCACTAGTGACAAGATCACGGGTTTATTGTTTCCCCAGCTGTGATAACCTACAGCCAGAGAAATTATATCATATGGAAACCTTTGTTTTCTTTAATTGGCAGGTGGTGTGCTCAAGTCATTTACTGCTGACCTCTTTAGACTTTGATGGTCATTTTAGGGTTATGGAGGTTATTTACCAGAGAAGGAAACATGATTGTTATGCTATTTTATTCTAGAATGGTCACTGAAACATTTGCTTTGCTTTGTTCTTGGAAAAGGTTCACAGATTTCCTAAATATTAGTAAGAAAGTATAATCAGATTTATGCTTCATTCTCAAGGATCATAGACTATGATGGCTAAAAATGTTTGAGGGTAATATTATTCTAAGTGTTCATTCTTACCTTGTTCTCCTCCCCCTCCTCCTACTCCCCCTCTCCTTTCTCCTCCCCTTCCCCCTCCTCTCTCCCCCTTTTCTTCCCCCTCCTCCTTCTCTCCCTCCTCCTCCCCCTCCTTGTTCTCCCCCTCCTTGTTCTCCCCCTCCTCTTCTCCCTCCTCCTTCCCCCCTCCTTCTCCCCCTCTTTCTCCCTCTCCTCCTCTTCCTCCTCCTCCTTCTTCTTCTTCTTCTTCTTCTTCTTCTCCTTCTTCTTCATTTTTATGAAAGTGTTTCCATCAGGAGTAATATTCATTATGTGTGATTTCCTCTATGATATTGAAAACCCACTTACTCTTATTTAGATTTTTTTTATCAGAATGCCAAGGGAAGTGTTTTTTTTTTTAACAAAAAAAGAAGAAATAGAGTTTTGCTGTAATGTTGTGATGTGCAAAAAACGTGATCTTGCACAGGTCATGAAGACTAATACAA
This sequence comes from Vombatus ursinus, assembly GCF_900497805.2. Taxonomy (NCBI): domain Eukaryota; kingdom Metazoa; phylum Chordata; class Mammalia; order Diprotodontia; family Vombatidae; genus Vombatus; species Vombatus ursinus. The sequence goes on from NW_020954723.1 coordinate 12,689,096, forward strand.
CTGACCTGTGTCTACTCACTCTTTGTCAGGGCCCAGGGGAGCTTGTGGCCTAAAGGAGAACACTAATACTCTTCCTTTTCAAAAAAAAGGTCGGATGCCATTTTGCCCTATCTCACCATGTGAGATAAAGATCAGGAGAGTAAATCCACAACATTCAAAGGCAGTCTTGGGGATTTAAAAGTCATGAATCTGGATAGAGAAATCAAAAGCCAGTCTAAGTACCCAGACCTCTGTACCACATCAGCAGCTTATAAGGAAATCCAGAATCATTTAAAAACAGCATGGAACTGAAATGACATGAGGATCTTGTTTTTGCTGGAGCAAACATGCCAAACCCACAGAAAACTGCTTGGATAGTTATATTTCTTAGCTCAGAAGATAAAGTGCTATGATAACTTCTTTCCATATATTTAGATTTTAAAAAGATTTATTTTTCCCTTTAATAACAGAATCTGGATTGTAATAATAATTTTAAAAAAATGAAATCCCAGAGGCATGTTTACATTTGAAATATTTGGCCTGTTTTGGTCATTTAGTTATATACTCCCCCCCCCCCAACTTCTGCTCTCCTAGTTCCTAGTTCAGCTCAATTCAATTCACTAGTATTAATTAACTGCCCTACTCAATGCCAGACACCGTGCTAAGTAGTGGAGATAGAATCTACATGTCCCAATCTGCATGTAATTTGATGATTTGCCCCATGGTGAAGTTGCAAGACAAAAATAATTTGTTACTAGTTAACAGAATCACAGTTCTAAATCCACGATTGTATGAAACAATATAACAGATTTCAGACACTATCCACTCCAACCTCTTCACTTTATAAATGAGGGCACTGAGTCTCAAGAGGTTGTGATTTATACAAGGTCACATAGGTAGTAAGCATAATAGGTGGGCCATGAACCTAGGTCCTCTGACTCTCTTGAACAGGACGTATATCATCATTTTTTTTCCCTGTCATTACTATATGCATAATTACATTTTGTAGTATAACAGTGCCTTTGAAGGGAGCTGATTTTTCTGCATCCAGAAGGGGAAGTCTAGAGACTAGATAGGGATTTGAGGATTAGTAGTTTGAGAAGCATCAGCATTTTCTCCTCAATATGAGAGAGGCTGGTAATTCATCTATTGCAAACTCTACATAAGAACGTGTAGTTTCTGTCCCAGTGGGAGACTTTAAATTGTTCTATAGGAGAGCATAGAGAAGCAAACAAAGAAGCAAACAAGAAAATACAGACGACAGACAGAAGAGGTAGAGGAGAATGCTGTTTAGTGTATTTGAATTCCACTAGAGTGGCATGGACCTTTGTCCACTAGGAGCAGATGTGATAGGAGTGACCAGAATGGGATTGGTGAACTTTTACTTGGTCAAGAGTCCAATCCAGGGGCAGTTAGGTGGCACAGTGGATAGAGCTCCGGCCTTGGAATCAGGAAGACCTGAGTTCAAATCCAGCCTCAGACACTTGACACTTACTAGCTGTGTGACCCTGGGCAAGTCACTTTACCCTGATTGCCTCACCAAAAAAAAAAAAAAAAGAGTTCGATCAAATCATGAAGTATCTACTTTCCTCCCCGCATGAATCCTATCCCTTTGTATTCAAAAGGACAAATGTTTAAATGCAGAGTTTTCTGTTGATTTGTTCTTTTCAAAAGTGCTTTAGAACAGATATATCCAGATAAAGATAAAGTGCATCTAAATTACTTTTCAGTTGTGTATGCCTTTATTTGCACATAGAAAGAATAAATGGAGAGAAGAATGGTAATTCTAATTTGGTTACACCAAATTCAAAAAATTCAGGGATCTGTATTTCTGGCCAATGAGTGTTTTCCTAACTGAGGAATTGTTTAGGCATGTGGATATAAGAAGTTCTTACGATGATGATTTTAAATAACTTACTTGTATTGGTTACCCTCTTTCTTCTCCTCCTCAACCAAACTTTGCCTTGCACAGAATCCCCTACTTTTAAAAGAATTTAACATAGAATGTTAATTCAATTCATTCAAAAACCATTTATCAGAGAATTACTTCATTCAAGATTCTGTCTCAGATGCTGGAGTTGCAAAGAATAACAAAAAAGTAAACTCTGACCTCAAGAAGCCTATATTCTACTGGTGGGGGCTGGGGGGGATAATATATACAGACAAATAAATATAAAATTAGATGCAAAGTGTTCTGGGCTGGGTCCCCCGGTAGTTCAGATTCAGTGATTGAATACAATAAGATATTCATAGGTTATTCAACATTTAACACATGAAGAATCTCTTGGCCATATGAAGAGAAGGTTATTCAACTGAGTAAAGCTCCCATGGCGTGACAAGCCAGCCTTACCCTCCTTTTCTCCAACCTCCACTCCCCAGCCCCATCCTTAATATTTTCCTATAGAAACAACATTAGAAATAATAATTTCGTCACCTGCCTGACAAAAAAACAAACAAAAATCCCATTTAAAACCACAACATACCTAAAATTTTATACATTTGCAATAAAAACCAAAAGAAAATAATAAAGCACTAAAATTGAATATTTAAATATGTATACCTATTTATATAACTGCTGACCAAATGCCACCAATAGCAGAAGCACACAGAAGGCCATGGAGGGACAGCACCTCCCCTTCCTCCAAATAGTCCTGCTTCCAACTCAGTTCTCTCAAGTATCATTCAGGAAGCAATTCTTCTGAAGACACCAGCCATCCATACCAACTGGCAAGATACAGTAGGAAAAGTAAGTGTAATTAGAGGAGGATGAGGAGGTAAGCTGAGAAAATTCTGGAAGTTTTAATGAGTATAATAGGTTGTTTTCAAAGTCTTCAGGAGTTTATTTCACTGTCTCTTTGCTATGTCTTATTTCAATTCAAAATACAAAAATTTCCTCCTCTTTATATTGATATGGTCCCATCATTCTCATGTCCATCAGCCAAAAGTAGGGTTTTTTGTTTTGTTTTGCTTATTTATTGACTTATCTATTGGAATTAAGAGAAGTAGAAAAGGAGAGAGTTTTTGTTTTTGTTTTCATTTTGTTTTATTTTAAGGGCAAGGGTATTAATTATACAAGAATCAGAAAAGACAAAGAAAGCAGATAAGGAATTATACAGAACTTGTGTTTCTACGTGATAGTGTTTGATGTGAAAGACAATAATAAAACTAAATATGCAGCATGTATGTGAGATCACTAAGGGGAAATAAAAGGGTAGTGGAGAAAAATTGAGTCAGACAGGTTGTCATGTTAGCTATAGGCTGGTATCATCAACATGACTGCAGGAAGCCCAGGGAAGGAAGATGAAATCAAGAGTAAAAAGTGGTATACAAAGTTTTGAAGATAATTTTTACCATTATATCTCTTTAAGCTTTTTTGTCTGTTATAAACCATGTTGAGTTTCATCTCTATGCAATCAAACTTTGGTATGGTGCTAGGTCAAAGATCCATGTATGTTGCTGTGCCCTCTATTGATATCCTTCTGCACTTTCCTGTCCCATGCTATCTTTATTTTTTTTTCATGAATCCTTTATAGAAGACCTGGCCAAACTAATAGAGTCACAGGTAACTTGGGATCAGTGAATGAATGATTGAAAAAAAATACATTAATTAAAGGTTAATTATCTGCAAAAATAAATTATATGAAGACCAGGGGTATAAAGAGAAAACTAAGAAAGTCTCTGCTTTCAAGGAATCCAGTTCTTGGTGGGGGGCAGGAGGCAACATATTTGGAAGATTTCAGCTATAAGTCACATAGATAAGTTCAATGGTCATTAGCGTATAGTAGCAAAGTAGTTGTTAATGCCTTTTCTTTAAAGGTCCTTTCACTAATAAAATCATATCGAGTTTTGATATTAAACAATTTGACAATGCCAAAGACTTTGATAGCAAGAACTTTCTTTTCTAGGTCTTTAGTGGCTGTAGTTGTGGCAGCTATAGGACACCAGGTTGCATCTCCTTGGGCGATGCTTCCTAGAGAAAGTAGACACTGGCCTAGAAGCATTGCTATTCCCAAGGCTTTTAGGTTCAAGGCCCCTGGCTGTCTCCATTAGGTTCTGAAGAGAGATGATGGTCAAGTCCTGATGCTAATTTGACTTGCTTGACATGTGCTGCCTTTTATTTCTCCCTCAGGGAGCCTTGCTTCTTCAGCCAGGTTGGCTTGCTTTTCATGTATCAAAATTGGTTGGCAATTGGAGGGGATGACTGGCCCCTTCTCTGGAAGAGTTGCTTTCCTAGATGATAGCTAAGAGAGAAGAGTTAGAAACAGGACTTGTGGTTGGGTTGGGGTGGGGGTGCGGTAGTGCTGCTACTCGCTGACCTCATGTTCTCATCTGTCTATCAGTAACATTTACACAGCATTTGTTGATGGTGGTGATGAGGAAAGTGGGCTTCAAAATGATTTCTCCCTTCATTGTTGGCTGTAGCAGCTGGGCTGGAAGCCGGTTTGATAGTATGGAGGGGCACTTATTATGCCCAAGGTTCTTGTGCTCATGGTGCTGGGCTGTCTCCGTCAGGGTTTGATAGTGGTCAAAATGATGACGGGGGTGGTAGTTTGACTAGCCTGGCACATATTGGTTCCTGTCTTTTACTTAGGATCTCTTAGAATCACCATTTCAACAAGAGAAAGAAATTCAACATTTGCTAAATGTGATCCAGCCAGATCTGTTTGTACTAAACACTGGGGCTGGCTCATCTGCAGCAGTCATCCAATATATGCGCATCAATGAACAAATTCATTGGGCAGCTTATCCATGTCTGGCCAGGTGCCTGTCACAGTGTGGGAAATTAGCCTTTATATTTTATATCTATTTTATTTATTTTGAATGTCAAAATAATGAAAATGAATAATTATAATTGTTGTTATAAAGTATCAACCTTTCTGGTAAAAGATTGAAAATTTAATGAGGAAAATATCTCCTCTAGATTTCAATCACTATTCACCTTTAATCCCTAAGAAAACTGTAAAGCCTTGAACATAAAGGAGAAAAAAAATGTTAATTAATGATAAAGATCCCCAAAATAGAAAGATTTAGTTAGGTTAATTTGTACTTCAGGTCCAGTTATTCATATTATCCAAGTAATTTGGTCACTGTTATCCAAATCTAGAAACATACAAGTTTGGAGACTCCAGATCATTAGCACATCTGTTCTGATTTTGATATTTTTCAATTATCAACAATGGCTCTTCCTTTTAGATCTTTTCCTATGATTCTAGTCTACAGACACAACAATTTAGTCCCTCTGGATGCAAACACAATGCAGCTTTTAACTGTGTTTATGGGATACAAGAACACGTATCCTGTCAAGAGATTTCACATTGAGTTACAAATTACTACCAGGAGTCATCATTTCCATTTCATTCTTCTCCTGTGGGCAGAGAATTAGTGTGTAGATCCCATTAGCCATCCGGATATTTTAGCAAGAACAGTTTTTTGAAAAAGGAAAGAAACTGATGTATTTTCCAAATGTCCTTTCACCAATTAAAGGTTTTGTTTTGTTTTTTTTTCCAGCTCAATCTTTCTTTTCTAGGTTTTGGAGTTTTATCACACATGAGATAGATAGTCAGACTTAAATGTTGTTATTTGTGTCTGTGTGTGTGTGTAATTTGCTTTCTGGTAAAAAATAAATACCAGGTTGATAAGCCAAGATAGAAAGTCAGTTTTAGCTTATATATTCATGGATGCTTCTCTTGTGCTAAACTAAATCAGTGAGACTTTCTTTAGTGTAAAGAACATAGTTCTTAGAGGAACAAGACTCTTGAGTTCCAGTCTTGGCTCTGCTATGTACTAGCTGTGTAACCTCAGAGAATTCACTTCAATTTAAGTCTATAAAAGTATTAAACCCCTTCTAGATGTTGTGGCTATAAAGGAAAAGAAAACCCAAATCAAGTAACTTTGTATTGTAGTGTAAGCTTCCCCCTCTGTAGAAAGCAAGAATGGAGTAGGTAGCCTATCTTCTTCTCTAAACTGTTGGGGTTACAGTAGAAAATGCGTATTTGTAAAACATGGGAGTTATACTAGATATTTCAACTCCCTTCTAATAATAATTGATGAATCCTTACAAAGAATTGAGACCTAGACATTTTTAATTGTTTATTTAAACCTCATGTCTGACTATGATGTAACTCAGTCAATTAACACTTTTAAAAGCATTCATTATGTACTAGGTACTGTGTTATGCAGTGGGTATACCCAGAAAAAATTAAAAATAGTTCCAGCCCTCAAGGAGCATACATTCTAATGAAGAAGCAAAATGTACAGAATTAGATACATCTATAATACATGTGCACTAGACCAGAGATTGTAGTGTGGGAGGTGAGTACCTGGAAAGGCCTCCCCCAATGTGGCCTTTGAATGGGGTCTTGGTGGAAGACAGAGATTCTATTAACTGAAAGTTAAGATGAAGAGCATCTCAGTCATGGGACACAGTTTTGGGGCAGGAAATGGAATGTCATTTGTTTAACAATAGTAAATAGAACTTGGAGTATGTGTAAGAGAATGATGACTTTGAAGACTGACAGATAGGAAGAGCTTTAAATGACAGAGAAGTTTATATTCGCTGCTAGAGGTAATAGAAAGGCTGTGTGGCATAGTGGATAGAGAATTGGCCTCAAAGCCAGGAAGATCTGAATTCAAGTCCTGCTCTGAAAGATATTTGCTTTGTGAAACCGGATAAACCAATTAACCTCTCAATGGTTTAGGCAACATTCTAAAAACTCTAAGTTGAAGAAAAATGGCTGATATCTATGGGGAGAGGGAGTTTCTTAATTTGAAAGTCCCTTGTATTGGTGAAATACCAGTTCTATCTCCTATTCCTATCTGTATCCTAGATATATTAGGGAACCATTAACATATATTGAGTAGGGGTGTGATGTGACCTACACTTTAGAAAAATCATTTCAACACCTGTATTCAGGATGTATTGGAGGGTGTAGAGCCTTGAGGCAAGGAGAATAATCCAAAATCTATTTCAATAATTCCTAGGAGAAGTGATTAGGACCTGAAGTAAAATAGTGATGTGATTGTGTGATTGAAGAGAAGGGAGTATATATGAAAGATGCTGTGGAGAAAGATATTACAAGATTTAGTCACTATAATAGATAAATACCATTTGAAATAACCACAGAAAATATAAAATACTTATAAGTGTACCGGTCATGATAAACCTGGGAACTTTATGAACACAATCACAAAATACTTTTCACACAGAAAAAAGAGGCAAATCTAAACAATCTGACAACTAGGTGGCACAGTGGATAAAGTGTAAGGCCAGGAATCAGGAAAATCTGAGTTCAAATCTGGCCTTAGACACTTTCCAGCTGTGTGACTTTGGGCAATTTTTTTTCATATCCCCTCCAGCATTTATCATTTCCATTTTCTATCATATTATATAATCTTATTGGTATAAAGTGGAATCTCAGAGTTGTTTTAATTTGCATTTCTCTAATCAGTAGCGATTGAGGGCATTTTTGCATGTGACTATTGATAGCTTTGATTTCTTCTGAAAACTGTCTGTTCATACCCTTTGACCATTTATCAGTTGGGGAATGGCTCATTATACATACACATATATGTATATACATATATAAATTTGGCTCAGTTTCTTATATATTTGAAAAATGAGACCGTTATTAGAGAAATCTGTTGTAACCCCTCACCCCCGTTTTCCTGTTTTCCTTCTTATTTTGACTGTATTAGTATATATACATACATATATATAACACTATTTAAAAAAAATACTTCTTTGGCTTTTGAAGCCCAGCTAATATGAAAGTGTCTTTTACATGACTTCACATCTATATTGAGTATCAAATACCGTATTTCACCTCATCACTGTGGCAGATTTTTTGCCAAATATTTTGCAAAAAAGTAGGGTATGACCTTTATGTGATTTTTTTAAATTGTGTCAGTATTATTTAAAAATCATTTATTACTAAACTTTCTTTGGTGCAAGAATTAGGATGCATGGAATACTTATGAATATATGTTACAATTGAATCCTGACAATGCACATGTGTTGAGGGTTCTAGGCTCACTGCTCAAAATGCCTGAGAGATAAATGTCTATCCATATGCCACTGGTAAATACATTGCTGCTCTGAATTATACCATGTGACAATTACATGATAAAAGATTATAAATCAGTTTTTGGATTGTAAAATAAACAAGGCAGGATGATTATATGGTAAACTATGATAGCTTGCCTTCTCAATGGGTGTGGGAGGGGCAGAAAGAACAAAGAGATTTTGGAACTCGAAATTTAAAAGAAAGGGATGTTAAAAAAAAAGAAAAGAGTTCTGTTTTGGACATGTTGAATTTTCGATGCCTATATAACATCTAATTTAAAAAGAAGTCCAATAATCAACTGGGGCTACATTTATAGTTCTTTGAATCATCTCCAATCAATCAAATGACATGCTATTTGTAAAAAAAAAAAATGCTTATCACAGTGGCTGGCTCATAGTAGATGCTATAAAAATGATTTTTCCTTGATCTTTCCCCCTTCTACGTAGAGATGATCATTTAATCCATAGGAATAGCTAAATTCACCAGGTAAAATTACAGAAAAAACAGAGAATAGGGCCTAGGACAGAGCTTTCTGAAGACACACAGTAGACTCTTGACACAGATGAAAATCCATCAGAAGAAACTGAGACAAAATAGACAGATAGAAGGAGAACCAGGAGAAAGCAGTGTCATGAAAACATGAAGTATCCTAAAATATCTCAAAGGCTGTAGAGTTGTCTAGAAAGAAGCATTAGGACTATAAAAAAGCCATTAGATATTGGAATTAGTAATAATTGGTAACTCTGGTAAGAGTAAATTCAGTTGAATGATGAGATGTCAACCAAGTTTGCAGAGTTTAGAATAGTTGAGAAAAGAAGTGAAAGCATCAATTGTAAATTTTTTTTCAAGGAGTTAGCTGAGAAGGTAAAATGAAATATTTGATAGCAGTCATGGCAGTGAAAAGTGAAGGTGTTTTGTTTTATTTTTGATGAGGCTATTGTGCTAATTATTTCAAGCTCCACATTAAGTTTCTGATGTGATTACGTTTACTTTTTTTAGACCAAGTACAACAAATATCAGGGTGCAAGGATGTTCAATCCAAGATGGCCTGCATAATTGAAGCAATGTGCTGATCTTAATTCACCTAAGAGTCAAGAGTTAAATCTTTTAGGAATCAGAGTCCTAAAAAGATGTCATCTTGGTAAGTGATCAAGTGACCCTCTTGCCTCTAAGCATATGAGAATACACCAAGATCCACTAAGTATGAAGTCCTGGGGAAGCTCAAAAACAGTTGACAGGAAAAATCAATCACCCTGTCAGAGTAAGACTAGTGGTAACTGTTTTCCCCTCAAATTCCTCAGTAATCTTCCCTCAACCCAGAATGAATCAGTTTCAGTCCCCAGATTGGGGTTTCTTGCTCTCTTCCCTCAATGCCTGGTCTTGTTTAATCCAGGTAAGAAGCCTGTAAAAAACATGCCAGAGTTTGCTAGTTTGGAAGAGAATGTCCCATTCTATGGGGGTCCCAGAAGGGTCCTTAGTTGCTTCAGGAAGCCCTATAGACCTGTTTCTATCTTTCTCTCTGCCTTTTGTTTTGTATCTCTCCTCAATATAGCTGACTTTCTTTACTGTCTTGTGAGCTATGTTTCCTTGTATTGAGCCTTCAGTATTGAGGCTTCTGAAACACTCTGAATATGTATTAAGACAAAGCACTTTATTCTAAAAAAAATGACTCTATATCATTTAGAATGAATAAAAAATAAGATATTCCATAAGGGGAGAAAACTTACTTAATTCAAACTTTTTTTTTCTTTTTACAAAGTCTTCCCCATTGCCTACTGTGGTACTCAGTGTGTTTGTTGAGTTGAGCTAAATTGCATGAAAATTTTCAGTTTAGTTCAGTTGGCCATCTGTCTCTCTGGGCCTATTTCAGCCTGAATTAGCATGGTCACCCTGTTCAACATCGCACAAGATGACATTTTCAGATTGTGTCAATTGTGGTACAATAAAAGTTTCTGTCTGTGCTGAAATGGCTCCATGCAGAGAGGACTTCTGGTTGGATTTGGTTATCTCCATTAGCAGACAAACCAAAAATAAAAAATAAAAAAAGGAGCAATAGCTTCTCTAGGCAATCTGTTCAATGACTGAGTGATAGTTTCTGACAGTAAGTCCTTCCTTGTATCTATTAAAAACCATTTTCTTCATTTTAAGCATATTTTATACACCAGATAGGGTCAGTAGAGATGGGTTCATGTCCCAAACTGATTAATTACTAGCTATATGTTTTTATCACTTAATTTCATCAGGCCTCAGTTTCTATATCTATAAAATGGCAATAGTTTATATAACACTTTAATAATTTCAAACTTGAAATTCATCTCATGACCACACTGTGAGAAAACTATGTATATATGTATATGAAGACATACATATATATATAAATACACATATATAGATCTCTACATGTATAACCATCTATAAATACATATGTGTACACATGTATATATACATATGTATATGTATGTGTGCATATAAAATGTAAATTATTTGATGTATGGAGCTCCAATTGAGTAAACTCTCTATCATTGCATATTGACTACTGTTCTGCTAATTACAGCTGCCTGAAGCATAAAAATCACTTTTCCAAGGTCACATATCCAGTATTTCTCAGTATCGTAGGACTGAATCCAAGTATTTTTTACTCTAAAACTGGTTTTTATGTACTCCCCCAGGATGCCTTTTGATATTTTTATTATCTTCATTTTACAAGTAAAAAAAACCTGAGAAATAGAAAGATTACTTACTGTAGTAGGATATGTGCTGTGTGTAGGTTGCCCATGTAAGTTGTGCGTGTCCACATGGGTCTGTCTAGTGGCTCAAAGGGAGAAAGAAAATGATGTCTAGAGTCTCTTCTACTCACTCCTCTCTAAGGACAACTTAGATTTTTACCAAGAGAAGAAACAGGAGATTGGTACCATGAGGCTGGCCACTCTGCTCACATTAGAAAACGGTAGTGGTCTAAAATTATAACTGACTCTGTAATATTGTTAGTCTAGGAGAAATAATTTTTAAATTCAAGATTCACCCTAATTCCTATCTTTTGATGGGGAAAGAGTAACTTGGGCTATTTAACCAAGGTTTGACTCCCTACTAACCAAATGCCAGTTACTCAAAGACCACACAGGATAGTGAATAAGCCCATTTATCCAAACCAACAACAAACAGAAATCATAGAAGCTATACAGGATAAACTATAATAGACAATAAACAAAGTGAATGAATTCTCCCACTGGGGATGTTATATCTCAGCTCAATTGAGAGAGAGAGAGAGAGAGAGAGAGAGAGAGAGAGAGAGAGAGAGAGAAAGAGAGAGAGAGAGAGTCCATTTTATATGTTTCCCAAAGGGAAATTAGCCCAAATCCCTAATGTAGTAAGCTAGGGATAGGGACAAGATCAAGTTCTCTATATGTCTGCTTCTTCTAAGAATCTTTCTGTCTCTTTAGAGAGCTCTCTCTCCTCAACATGGAACTATGTATCTTCTCTCTCTCAAAGACAGAAGAACAAAACCACTCTTTTTCCTAGCTCTTTCCAACTCTGCTCCTCCTTGAGTCATAAAACATTGAATAATCAATTCCCATTACTGTGGACAGTGTCATGCAAATGAATTAAGCTATGGGTTGTGCCATAATCATATACCTCTTCAGTATTGGACATTGGATTCATTCCCAGGTCTCTAGACTTTGACTTGGAATTCTTTCAACTAAAAGATAGTACTTATCCTTCTTAGATCTGGGTACTATTGGAAGGTAAAATAAAATAATGAATATACTATTAATACTATAAACACATGCATTGTTGTTGACTTAATGATTTGATTCTAAAATAATGGAAATGAAGGAAAATTGATCAGAAGAAATTGTCTGGGCAGATTAATAAGCATATTTCATATAAACAACTATATGTTTCTCACTAGTTCTAGTAAATTTCAATCAGTTCAGCTGTAGGTTTTGTTGTGACAGTATGAAATTAACTTAGATCTTCCCATAAAAAAGGAAATTTGTCATTTCATTGGATTAGTACAGTCACCTTTAGAAATATTCATATACACAGTGATTTATTTTTTGTTCCTTCCATTTTCATCTGGATACCTGTTGTGTGCACGCAGCCTCACTATCAGTGGCCTGCTTTCACAGGTAATGTCTTTCCTTTTCATTGAACTGAAAACTGTCATTCAGCCAAACCCATTAGCACAAAGACATCCAATTTTGAAGGAAAAAAAATGCTTTTAGAACTTTCACACATCTGAAGAAAAACTTCAATATATTTTATGGCATTTCATATATTCTGTTTCTTTTGACTCCCAAAATAAAATATATAGGGTCCTCCTTCCCAAGCAGGATAATGATTATATCTGATTCCTCATTTCTTCTTAAGGAGAATTCTATCCCAACCACCTATCTATTTTCATATCTCAGTTACATGATTTATATAACAGGGAATTTTCTTTGACTCATATTCTACATTGTTATGACAGTAATATTACGTTTTTTTATTTGTTGGGTGATTTGTTGATAGTTTTTTGGGGGGGGCATTTTTCTGAATGGAACAGTAGATTTTGTAATAAGTGGGGGATAATTTCAGTATGGACATAAAATAATAGATGATCATAATTGATGTTGGGTGCTTTGTTTATAATTATATATCACTTCAATCCTGTATCTCTCTAAAGAGGAGGAATTTCTGACGGAGGGGGAAATTGAGTAGAACCTTGCATCAGGGATTAGACTAGGCTGAAGGTAGTAAGGAGTATTTTCAATTATAATAATTTTATAGGTTGCCACGAGCTGTTGGAGCCTGGAGCAAATCTGAAAAAAAAAACACCTAAGTTTGTTGATTGTACTGACTGTAAATTATTAGGGGCATGACAGAGGTCTAGAGACACTGTCATTAGGCTAATTGGGTTAAGGTGAGGGAGCAGGCAGCAGGTGGCAGGGTCAAAGTGAAGCTCACAATTGTCTGCCATCTGATAACTACTCATTTTAACAAATTATTTTTGTTAACTAGAATTGAAATTCTATTGTTTCTAGCTGCTGAAGGAGACCAAGTGCTGTCAAGAGTCCTTGACATTTGATGCTTTATGGCTTTGCCCCAAAGTTTATAACCTACTTAGGGTTTTCTCTTCAAATCTAATCAACTCTTTTCTAATGCGTTCCAATGGATGAAACAACTATGTTACTCAAGCAAGTAAAGTTAGTACGGAATTTTAAAAGACATTTCGGATTAAATCAGTAACTACGGTATTATCCTATATTCTCCACATCCAAATATTCTGGTTTAGTTCTCAGAGAAGCCAGGTTTGCCCCCTAGCTTTTTTGACAGATCAGGTCCAAACTTTGTTGTTGTTGTTGTTGTTGTTGTGTCTAGACTGAGATAAAATTTAAAATGCCAGATTCAAATCTCATCTACTGCAGATTAGTTTGAGTGTATCCTAATGCAATTTTCCATATTAAACATTTCAATTATGTCCTAATTTCATCTCAGATGACAGAGAATTTAGGGCTGGAAGAGGCTTCTTCTGAGTAGCTCCAGATAGGAGTGGGCTTCCAGATATCTCCAAGGTTCAAATTTAGTGCCTTGGAGCTTAGCAGAAATTGGATCTGCCTTTAGAAGTGGGAAACTAAAGAGTCTTTTGTTTCAAGTAAATCATCATTTATTAAGCAACAACAAAGTATAAGATACTGTCTTTGTATGAGGATACAAAAACATGATTTTTTTCTTTTTTATTGATATCTTTTGTTTTCATATCATCATATCTGAATGACTCTATTTAATGAGTCATTCCTTATAATTAAAAATAAAAAAAGAAAGGAAACAAAAGGCAGTTCAGCAAAATTAACCAATACATCGACAAAATATGGTAATATGCATAATTAGACTAATTATTTTTTTTTTAAATTTTCTTTTCCCAATTGGCAAACATTTATTTTCTTTTTAAAAACCTATTAGGAGGTGGAGCCAAGATGGCGGAGTAAAAGCAATGACCTGCTTGAACTTTTTCCCAAACCCCTCCAAATACTTGTAAAAAATGGTCTAAACAAATTCTAGAGCAGCAGAAGCCACACAAAGACAGAGTGAAACAAATTTCCAGCCCAAGACTACCTGGATGGTTTATTGGAAAGGTCGGCTGTGCCAGGCTTGGTGAGAGGAGCTCCGTTGAGCATGGGCCATGAAGGTAAAAACCAGACCTTAGTGAACCTGAAGCAGTACTCAGGGGATTGAATCAAGGGGAATTGTGGTGGTTTCCAGACTTCTCAACCCACAAACACGAAAGATGACTTAGAAAGTCAGTAGGAAAGATGTGTCTGAACCCAGTGAGAGAGGAGCTTGGTCTGGCCCCAGTCCTAGCACAGCCCTGGGGTGGTGGCTGCTTCTGGAGCTCTCAGCCCACAGACAGAAGGGGGAATCAAGTGGCTGACCAGAAGGGGATTGCAGGGATGTCTTTGCTGGTGCTGAGGCAGGATTCTCCTGCTTTGCCTATGCTTGGATCTGGGTCACAGTTCTGGGACCCAGAACTGGGCAATCTTGGGGCAAGGAGGAGTGCTGGCGTGGTGGACCTTGTAGTGGCAGTGGAGAGGGAACCCTCCTCACGATTTTAAGACAGAAGAGTGCTTGTGGTCACTCATAGACCAGAAACCAGGCCAGGAAAGGAGTAAACACCTTGCTCTTGATCATACCACATTGGAAAAAATGAAAATTTATAGGTCCCTAAAAGTATCTCTGAAAACAACTGCACAAAATCCCCAAAGCTTGGGACAATACATTTTCCACACTGGAAGCAGACTTATACCTTAACAAAGAGTTTAAAACTCAAGTAATTGGCTGAGAAAATGAGCAAAGAGCACAAAAAAGTCAGACCATAGAATCTTACTTTGGTGACAAAGAAGATCAAAACATACAACCAGATGAAGACAATAAAGCCATAGCTCCTACATCTAAAGCCTCCAAGAAAAATATTAATCAGTCCCATTCTATGGAAGAGCTAAAAAATAATTTTATTTCTTTTTTTTTTTTTGGTGAGGAAATTGGGGTTAAGCAACTTGCCCAGAGTCACACAGCTAGTGAGTGTTATGTGTCTGAGGCCGAATTTGAACTCAGACCCTCCTGACTCCAGGGCCAGTGTCTATCCACCATATCACCTAGCTGCCCCATCAAAAAGAATTTTGAGAAGCAAGCAAGAGAAGTAGAGGAAAAACTGGGAAGAGAAATGAGAGTGATGCAAGAAAGTCATGAAAAAAAGTCAACACCTTGCTAAAAGAGACCCCCCAAAATACTGAAGAAAATAACACCTTAAAAAATAGACTAACCCAAATGGCAAAAGAGGTCCAAAAAACCAATGAGGAGAAGAAGGCCTTCAAAAGCAGAATTGACCAAATGGAAAAGGAAGTCCAAAAGCTCACTGAAGAAAATACTTCCTTAAAAATTAGAATGCAGCAAATGGAAGCAAATGATTTTATGAGAAATTGTAAAACAAAACCAAAAGAATGAAAAAAAAATAGAAGACAATGTGAAATATCTCACTGGAAAAATAACTGACCTGGAAAATAGATCTAGGAGACATAATTTAAAAATTATTGGACTGTCTGAAAGCCGTGTTCAAAAAAAAGAGCCTAGACATCATCTTTCAAGAAATTATCAAGGAAAACTAACCTGATATTTCTAGAATCAGAGGGTAAAATAGAAATTAAAAGAATCCACCAATCATCTCCTGAAAGAGAAACCCAAAGGAAAACTCCTAGGAATATTGTAGCCAAATTCCAGAGTTCCCAGGTCAAGGAGAAAATATTGCAAGCAGCCAGAAAGAAACAATTCAAATGTTGTGGAAACACAATCAGGATAACCCAAATTTAGTAGTTTCTATATTAAGGGACCAGAGGGCTTGGACTATAATATTTTGGAGCCCAAAAAAGATAGGATTATAACCAAGAATCACCTACCTAGCAAGCCTGAGTATAATCCTTCAGTGGAAAAAAAGTAAATATTCAGTGAATTAGAGGACTTTCAAGCATTCTTGATGAAAAGACCAAGGCTTAATAAAAAATTTGACTTTCAAATACAATACTCAAGAGAATCATGAAAAGGTAAAAAGGAAAGAGAAATCATAAGGGACTAATTAAGGTTGAACTCTTTACATTCATAGATGGTAAGATGATTATTTGTAACTCATGAGACCTCTGTTGGGTAGTTGGAGGAAAAAAAATATAGATAGATAAATAGATAGATAGGTGATAGATGATAGATAGATAGGTGATAGATGATAGATAGATAGATAAATAGATAGATAGATAGATAGATAGATAGATAGATAGATAGATAGATA
>NW_020954723.1:12705461-12751311 GCF_900497805.2 Vombatus ursinus
ATAGATAGATAGATAGATAGATAGATAGATAGATAGATAGATAGATAGATAGATAGATAGATAGATGGAACAAGGTGAGTTGAAGATGAAGGGATGATATCTAAAAAATAAAATTAAGGGGTGATAGAGGATTATACTGGGAGAAGGAGAGAGAGGTGGAAAGGGGTAAATTATTTCACATAAAACAGACAAGGGAAAGCTTTTACTGTGGAGGGGAAGTGGTAGAAGGTGAAAGGGAATGAGTGAATCTTATTCTCACTGGATTTGGCTTAAGGAGGGAATAACATACGCACTCAGTTGAGTATGGAAAGCTATCTTACCCTACAACAAAATGGGGGGGAAGAGGATTAGAGATCTGGAGGATGATAGAAGGGAAGACAGAATGAAAATAAGTCTAGGAAGCTGATGTGAATAAGAACATTCCAGGCATACAGAATAACTAATACAAAAGTTGTGGTTGTTGTTGTTTGTCCTTCTGCTTGAAAGACTTAGCTTAACCATTATCTTCTACATGAAGCCTTTCTAAATCCCTGAACTACTATTTTTTTCCTCCTTATATCACCTTTCATTCCTTTTGAATTTAATCCATGTGCATTTGCATATGCATGGTTTTCTCTGATATAATGCAAGTTTCCTAAGAACAAGAAACATTTGTTTTTGTCATTGTACCCTCAGTGCCTAGCATATTGTCTGACTGTGATATGTAGGTGATTTATCAATGGTTGTTGATTGATTGATTGATTGACTAGGAAAAGCATGTAGGTCTTTGAGCGTGAATACACAAATGAATAATAGCAATAGGAAAACCAGAAGGTAAGGAATATGGTTTAGATGGTAGAAAAGAAATGGACAGAAGAGGGGCCACAATATAGACTAGGCTAACTTGTACTGTTTGGTGGAAAGTCCAAGAAGAATACGGAGATTATCTAGGAAGCAGTGATAGGGGACTATTGAAGTATTCTTGGTGAGTGAGATAAAATAGTTATTACAATAACATGACATGATTTTGGCAATAGGCTGCAAGACAGATTGAAGGGGAGCGGTGCTAGAGGCAAGTAGATTGGGAAAGAGATGTTGCCGTTTTCCAATACAGACATCATCAGGCCCTGGCATTATGGACACACTATTAATTCAAGCCTACTGCTGGTGGTGAGGGGGATGGGGAGCTTAAGTTAGTAAAAAAGAAGTTTTTAGTCTGTAAATGTAAGTGTATGTGTGTATGTGTGTATGTGTATAATACACATATACATGTATATGTATTAAAATTGATTTAGAAGTGTGTTAATAAATACAAGTATGTATTACCATCCAGTGTCTTTACAGGGCACATGGCAGTATATAATATGTATGAAGTACTAAATAATTATGGATTTAATCACTTCCCTGTCAAGTTATTCCAAAGAGTGCTTCATCCATGTGGTTCAATTGCCTTTGAAGTGCTGGGTTTTGCACATTCCTTGTAGTTTACAAGGTCTCCTTTAAAGGTAAAGAGGTGCATTAAAACTGTGGCAATTGTGTTTTTTCAAAGCAGTGTAAATCATTTAGCGCCTCCTAATTTCTATGAGCAGTAAGCCCAGGAAGGGTAGCCGATGGCCAGATTGTGTTTATTTTTTATGAATTAGCTTTCCAACACAAACTATCTGTTGCCTTCCAAATTCTAATTTACTTACTCTGCTCTAGAATGTTTGTCCATAAGGAACTCATGCTTGTGTGTGTGCATGCACACACACACACACACACACACACACACAGAACAAACAAGCAAAAAATACCAAAGGCAAAAAACAAATCTATTATCATCCTCTGATCAAACACTTTTTTTTTCTTGCCATATGCACTTAGGAAGATGTTCTCTCTAATTATTTCACATAAAAGGGAAATGAAGGAAATATGCCTTTTTATCTGTCTAGATCTTCAGTCACATACTTGTATTTTCTTTAGTTTAGGAGGACACAGAGAAGGCTGCAGAAACCCCAGAAAAAGAATAAAGGATTAAGAAGAGATAAAGATATAGATCAAGGATTCTTAATAGTTTTTTTGTTTGTTTGTTTCAAAGACCCCTTTAAAGGCAATTTGGTAAACCTATAGAACCTTTCTCAAAATAATGTTTTAAAATGCGTGTAATAAAGCAAAATTATAAAATAAACCAATTATATTGAAATAAAGATATATTTTTCCCATCCCTGAAATCTTTTCTTAAACCCTCAAGGTGTCTATGGATTCTATGTGAAGAGCCCTTGATATATGTGGATCTTAGAGTTTTAGTACTCAAAATTATCAGTCAAACAATAAACATTTATTAAGCACCTACTATATACCAAGCACTGCATTAAGTGCTGTGGATGCAAAAAGAGGCAAAAAAAAAATAGCCACAAAATGACTAACACAGAGAACATTACACATAGTAAGTGCTAAATCAATATTCATTCAAGAAATCTGTTCCTTTGACAATCTGGCTCCCACCTACCAATCCAGTCTAATTTCACATTATTCCCTTTCATGAAATTCCCATTCCAGTCAAAGATTACAAAGTGTTGCCTATACATAACAATTCATTTGTGTGGAATTTTCTCCTTCCTCATATCTCCCTTGTGGTCAGAGTTCCATAGTTCCCAGCTTAATTCTAGTCATAGTTCAGATGTTACCTCATGAGCTCTATGTTGAGCCTCTCAGGCATTAGTTTTCACTCACTTTTTAAATTACAAATTTTTCATAGGATTGGAAACATTAAATTTTAAACTACTTTAGAGGAACATGAGTCTATTTCTTTTTACAAATAAGGAAACTGAGGCACAGGGAGGCCTATGGCAACACATAAAAACATATAAGTCAAGTTTTCCTAACTCCAGCACCAGTGTGTGTGTGTGTGCGTGTGTGTGTGTGTGTGTGTGTGTGTGTGTGTGTGTGTGTATGAGAATGGGCATCATCTCAAGCTTCAGGGTTTTCTGACTTGCCATTTTCAGAGTCAGTTTTGGGGGTTTGTAAGTTTTCAATTCTTCCAAGGTATCATGGTTTGAGGAGAGATTATAGTCACTACTCTTTTCATCTGCACTCTGGTCCTCACCCAGAAAGGGCCCCTCATGCCTTGGGATTGCAATTGATACTGTTTCTCAGAGCCCCCAGCCCCTTGGGATTTTATACTATATATACCACCTCACATCTATCAGATTGGCTAATATGATAGAAAAAGACAATGATGGGTATTGGAGAAAATGTAGGAAAATTGGAACGCTAATCCATTGTTGGTGAAGTTGTGAATTGATCCAACCATTCTAGAAAGCAATTCGGAACCATCCCCAAACAGCTACAAAACTGTGCATACTCTTTGATCCAGCAATAACACTTCTGGGTCTGTATCCCAAAGAGATCATGAAAAAGGGAAAAGAACCCACATGTATAAAAATATTTATAGCAGCTCTTTTTTTGGTGGCAAAGAATTAGAAACTGAGGAGATGCTCATCAATTGGGGAAGAGCTGAACAAGTTGTGGTATATGAATATAATGGAATATTATTGTGCTATAAGAAATGATAAATAGACAGATTTCAGAAAAATGCCTGGAAAGACTTAGATAAACTGATGCTGAGTGAAGTGAGCAGAACCAGGAGGACATTTTACACAGTAACAACAACATTGTGCCATGATCAACTTTGATAAACTTGGCTCTTGTCAGCAGACAATCATCTAAGACAATCCAAAAGGTTCAGAAAATACTATCCACATTCAGAGAAAGAACTATGGAGTCTGAATGCAGATCCAAGCATACTACTTTCATCTTTTGTTTTATTTTGTTTTGTTTTGTTTTTTCTTTTTCTTGATTTTTCCCTTTTGTTCTGAGTCTTCTTTCACAGCATGACTCATGTGGAAATATTTTAATATAATTATACGTGGATAACCTATATCAGATTGATTGCTGTCTTGGGGAGGGGAAGTAAGAGGGAGGAAGGGAGAAAAAAAAGTTTGAAACTCAAAATCTTATAAAAGTGAAAGTTGAAAACTTTCTTTACATGAAATTGGAAAAAAATAAAATACTATTTTTTTTAAAAAAAGGACTGTCTATGATAGGTTGATAAGGTGGAACTAAATTGTGACCTAATTCCACTTCTAGCACTCTATTGCACTGTACCAACTAGATGCACTTGGCTTGGAATCAGAAAACATGGATCTGAGCCCTGACTACACATCTTGCTAGTTATTTAACCTTAGGCAAGTTAATAATAACAATAATGATGGTGATGATGATGATGATGATGATGATGACGATAACAACAATAATAATAGTATTTATATAGTGCCTCAAAGTTTCCAAAGTATTTTGCATGTGCTATCTTATTTGATCCTCAAAATAACCCTCTGACATAGGTACTATTATTATCCCCATTTATACATGAGGAAACTGAGGAACAGAGTAGTTAAATGACTTATCCAGTAAGTCTCTGAGGCAAGATTGTATCTATGATCTTTTATTAACCTTGATCTTCTCATCTACATTATAATAAATAGACAAAAATACACATTTGACCTACTTCACAGGAATGCTGTGAAAGATCAAATAGATTATTTATGGAAATCATTTTATGGGTTAAAATGATATATAAATCAGTTTTAGTATAACTATTTCTTGTAATAATAAATGCATGTTCTTTCAATATATATCTAGACCTTGATTCCTTCTTAAAAAGAATTCTTCCTTTTAGCAAACACATATACATACAAATTTATCTAAATGAAATTTTGTTCGTCATTAATAATTCTAAGGACATATGTTCACGCTTCACTTAGGCTAATGTTTTAGTATCAACATAGACCACACTGTAAAAGTTGAACTTTTTTTCATAACCAAACATGTAGAAGTCTCATATGAGACCATCTGTGTGGAAGTACTTGAGAACACCAATAATGTGTTCTTACCAAGGGGAGTTTTTGATTTATGTCCCCAGCCCCCACTCCATACACTGACAATTTCCTCTTATAGAGTAATCTTCTCCTACCAAAATTATTGTGACAGATTTTCATTCCTGACTGCATCAACTGAATTTCCACAGTATTTTGTTTTGTTTGTTTTTTTGTTTGTTTGTTTGTTTTTAAGACTGTCTGTCATAGATTGCTAAGGTGGAACTCGATTGTGACCATAAAGGAGTTAAGCTACAATGACTTGTGCACTCAAAACATAAGAACATCCAGGTTCCTATCCATTTGATGTAAGTTGGAAGTTCAAATTCTCCTGAGAGACTTAATAACTAGCCAAAGTGGAGAGGAAATTTGAGATCACATTACAATGGCTCCTCCAGCTTTGGTTTATAGTTTGTTTATAACCTTGTCCCATCTTTATATGTTTTCAGCAGCTTCTGTTGAGTACAACCCAGGATGCTGTCTCCAGGTGGAATACATCTTACACACTGAACTGCAAGTAACCACATTTTCAATACCCTTTTTCTATAAAATGTTTCTTTCCCATGGGTGCAGCAACTGACCTCCCACACTGCTGACAATGATAAGTACAGTAATTTATCAATGATTATAAATGACTGAAAAAGTCTATGAAGGTTTCTTTAAAAAGAACCTTAGGAGGTATGTTGTGTTCTAACATTCAGAACTTAGGACCTTAGAGATGAATTATCTGTGGCTAACACAAGTTGATTTTTTTCTTTTTCAATGATTGACTAGTAATAAGGAAATTCTCTGTAAACACAATCTCTTCTTCCCTTTCTATCAAGTCACATTGTTTTATGTATTTGCCATTGAAAGAAAGAGAGAAATTAATCATTTAACAATTTTAGTTGTCAAGAACTCTTCCATGTCAATGTTAAACAAATAAAAAAACAAAAGTCTGTTTCTAGGGGTTCTATATGTATATACACACACACATTCCTCCTATCTCTTTAAACAGATAGATGACTAAATTATTCTCTTATTTGGATATAAAAACACTTCCTCTATATCTATATCTCTATATTTATGTCTATATCTATATCTATATCTGTATTTATCTCTCTCTATATATATCTATATCTATATATATCTATATATATCTATATATTTAAATCTATCTCCCATTGTAGGACACTCATGTAGTTCTAATAATAGTAATTATAACAATTATCATATTACTTGAAATTAAATAACTTTATCCATGACAGAATCCCAAATAATTTTGAAAATGGCTTCAATCTATAGATAGGAATCAATGCACAGCTGAAATGAAGCCACATGAGGAAAAATGGTGGTATTTTAAAGATTGCTGTCAGTTTTAATTAAACTATACAGCTTAACAGTTTACATCCTTAAGTCACAGAATCTTAGGGCTAAGATGGATGAGGTCTCAGAGTTCAACTGGTAAAACCTATATTCCAAGTGGAATCCCTTCTACAGCATCCATGAAAAGAGCTTGTAACACCTGTTAGGCCTACAGAGTCTAGGACACTAGGCCATTCTTTTCTTATGAACCCAAGCATTTGGTCCCACTGAGTATAATCCTGAAGAAAATGGCCTTTAGTTATGTGAGGGTGAGGGGTTAGGCTCTGTTTTCCCATACTCATTAGCTCATTGAACCCCTACCTTAGCCCTCTGCAAAATTATTTAAATTTTATATTATGGTTTCTATCTAGGGTTTTCTAAAAAAAAAAATGGAAGTAAAAACCAGAAATAGGACAAATAATGGGTATGAAAAGATAAGAGATAGGTGTTTTATTCATACACATGAGGATGCTTTTTCTTTTTTTTTCTTTTCCTTTTTCTTTTTCAATTTCACTTCAACTCTGCACTTTTCAAACAACTCCTGATACATGTAAAATTGCCAGGGTGGACCAATCCTCATTTATGCTCTCCAAAGCAGATGCTTTCCCAGATGCCAGCCACCTCCAGCTTAATGAGAATTAGAGTCCAAGACCTCTCAAACTCTCAAGCTTATCTGTAAGTCAAGAAATATTTAAACCAATAACAATGTTCAGTTACCTATTTAGTAAAGGAAATGTAAGGCAGAAAATGAAGAAAACGTTCTAGGCACAGGCTTGCCTAGCAAAGTCTACCCTGCTTATTAGGATCAGGATGGGGAACAGAACACCAACCATTGCCCTACCCTCTTTCATGGTGAATCTAGAGATAGGGTACACTACCTGCCATACATAAGTGTCAAAGCAAGAGAAGACACCAGAAGCTGTTACACCCTGCCCCTAACATTGTCACAGGACAGGGGGAGAGGCAATGGACCCCTTAAGATTTACCATCTCATACCAAATATCAAGTTCTTTCAATTCTGGTTTAACAAGTAGCTCAGTGGAGGTCCCAAAGTCCCACGTGATTGAACAGAAGAAAGAATGGAAACACTGGGTGTAAATTATTTTAAAAGACATCCAGTGAGCATGGCATGATGAAAAGATCACTGGCTTTGGGCATGAATTAAAATCCCACCTATTATATTTACTACCTATGACCTTGGGCAAGTCATTTAATCTTCCTAGGCCTCAGTTTCCTTATTTGTAAAATGGTGACATTGAACTAGATGAACTAGATGAGGTCCCTTCCAAATCTAAATGTATTATACTTTGAAATACAAAGGCAACCTCCTTCTACATTTCTAAAAATATGTTATTATTTATTTCATTAAATATTTGCCAATTAAATGTAAAAAAAAAGTTAACATTCTTTTTTTTAAATTGAGTTCCAAATTCTCTCCCTTCTATCTCCTTCCTCACCCCTTGAGAAGGCAAGCAATATGATATTGATTATTTTTGTGAAACCAGGAAAAACATATTATTACCCACACATATACATGCACACAAAACAAAAAAAAATAAAGTAAAAAAAAAAAAGTATGCTTCAGTTTATACCCAGAGTTCATCAGTTCTCTCTATGGAGATAGACAGCATCATTTGTCCTTTGGAATTTTCTTGAATCACTGTCATGATCAGAGTAACTAAGTCTTCCAGAGTTAATGATCTTTACAATACTATTATTACTGTATAAAATACTCTTTTGGTTTTGCTCACTTCACTTTGCAACAGTTCATACAAGTCTTTGCAGGTTTTTCTGCATCCTGCTCATATTTCTTATAGTACAATAATATTCCATCACAATCATATACCACAACTTATTTAGCCATTCTCCAGTTTATGGGCATCCCCTCAATTTCTAATTCTTTGCCACCACAAAAAGAGCTGCTGTAAGTATTTTTATACAAATAAGTCTTTTTCCCTTTTTGTTCATCTCTTTGAACAACAAACTTAGTGTGACATTACTGGGTTGAAAGGTATGCACAGTTTTATAGCCCTTTGGATATAGTTCCAAAATGTTCTCCAAAATAGTTGGACCAGTGTACAACTGGTGTCCCGATTTTCCCATATCCCCACCACCATTTGTCATTCTCCTTTTATGTCATGTGAGCCAATCTGATAGGTGTGAAGTGGCATCTTAGAGTTCTTTTTGCATTTAAAGCATTTTTTCTTTTGACTGTTGATCACTTTGATTTCTTCTTATGAAAACTGTCCATTCATATCCTTTGACCATTTATTAGTTGAGTAATAGCCTATTTTTTTTTTAAATTTGGCACAGTTCTCTATATATTTGAGAAGTGAGGCCTTTACCAAAGAACATTGCTGTAATTTTCCCCTGATTATCCTGTTTTTTTTCTAAATTTGGCTATATTAGTTTTATTTGTGAAAAAGCTTTTAAATTTCATGTAACAAAAATTATCCACTTTACTTCCTGATCTTCTTTGTCTCTTGTTCAGTATAAATTCTTCCCTTACCCATAGATCAGACAGGTACATTTTTCTATGCTCCCCTAATTTTATTATCAAAGCACCCTTTCTTTCTAAGTCGTTTATCCATTTTGATTTTATCTTGGTACCTCCTTCTGCTTTTGGACGGTTCTAATTCTCAGGAAGGTTTTTTTTTAACCTATATAATTGGGGAACTGGCCACTATGGCTCAATCCTTATAGCAACATAACTTGGTGGAAATTTTGAGACCTAGGGGTTCTTTTCATTTTTCCTTTTTGGAATCCCTATTAAGTTAGTTTTGGAGCAAAGGAGAAGTCATCCTGTTCTCCCTTCCAGAGACAGAGTATACTAGCTGCCACACAAACACATACACATACTTATACTGTGTTCACATCGATGGCTTCTTCTCAGGTTCTTGTTTCTCAGCTGATGGTTCCATCTATTACTGGACTAGGTCATGTGGTTTGCTTGGCTGCTGCGGTAGCTGTTCATAGGACTCTACTTTTGACTCCCTTTGCCAGTTGGACCTCTACTGTCTTTAATCGATCTTACAACTCAGTATATACATTTGCCTAAGGTGAGGAAAATGTACTCCCTGAGAAAAAGGGGGGGGCTATGTCATCACAGTTACATGGCAGTTGGTTTGGAGATGAGATAGCTCCTGCTACCTCCTCATCCTGAAATCTCAGAGAAGTTGTTGACTCAAAAAAAAGTGATGAATCTGGCACATATTAATCCTTTTGTATACAAATCCAGTTCTGGACCACTTTCTCCTCAGTCAGTGATTCCTCTAACTCTGATACCAACCAGAAAATCATTATCACATAACACAAGCTCCCCAGTCACTCATGACCAGAAATAGAAACTCTCCCTCCCACTCCCACCCCCATACACACATACACACATACACATAGCGTAGACCTGGAAATATTTGCAAATGTTCTTCATAAACCAATAGAAAGCACAAATCTGAGTACATGTTAAAGGCTGGGTCTTCATTAGACAGACCCTTTATTACACTTATACTGAATGGATGTGTTCCCATTTTCCACATGGAATCCTTTAAAATACTTGTAGACAGTGATTTTGTTCCCTTTAGCCACACTCCACACATATAATAGAGGATTATGTCTTCACCAACCAGAAGTAGAAGGCAGAATTCAGTTACATTCTTTGAAGTTGGCAGAATAATTATATCTCAAATATCCAAAAAAATATTTCTGGGGAGATTTTTATTTCAGATTGGCATCTTCTGAATGTCCTGGTAATATCAAATGGGAGCTTGCTTGCCAAGTTATACCTTTATTCTAATCTATTGTTATGTTCCCAGTAAGCAAGATCATATTAGCCAGAGTGGAAAAAGAGACTGCCTATTCATTTTTATGACACCCTTTGCTCCAGTGATTGATAGAACACACAAGGTCTCCAAGTTTGCTTTGGATGGATATGTCATGAACATACATGGTTTGTATTTGAACTCCGTTGGATCAGCAATACCTGGCAAACATTCTGTGTTTGTTTAGGCTTTTAAAAATCTCTTTTCTTTCTGTTTCAAAAGGACTTGTAAACATTTTGAAAACAGCCTTACTCTCATAATATTTCATTACTTCTGTGTGATCTTGCCTGGGAAATGGATGCATAAACTTCATAAGTTTCATAGTCTCTTTGAGCTACAAGAGACCTTAAAACTCATCAGATCCAACGGAAAGGGAGCTACAGTGAATTAGGTGAGTGATCTGAGGTCTCACAGATAGCCAATGGCAGCATGAGCGTCTCAATCTTTCCTGGGGTCTCTATTACTAAGAATAAGAAACAGGAGAAGCCTGAAATTTATTGGCTGTGAATTCTATCCAATTTAGTAGGTATTTATTAAATTAAATATGTCCTATGTGCAAGACATTTTGCTAAGTGCTAAGCATACAAAGAAAACCCAAAGAGTGGTTGCTTTCGAGAAGATTACATTCTACAAAGAAGATGCAAAATATCCACAAATTAGCATAATATGAGGAAGATTGAGACAAGAAAGAGAGTTTAAAAATGAAAAGGAGTCACATGATCTAAGACTTGAATGAAGAAAAGGATGCTAAGAGATGGAAATGAGGAGGACATACATTCTAGGTACAATGAACATCTTTGACAAATGACTATATAAGAAAATGAATAACTGAGTTTGGGGAAAAGCACATATTCCAGTTCTACTAAACTATGGACTTTGAAAGAGAATAACATTAAGCAAGGCTAGAAAATTTGTAGAAGCCAAATTGTAAAGTACTTTAAGGGTCAAAATGAAGATTGTGTACTTTATCATCTAGACAATGGAAAGCCACTGAAGGTATTCAAGCAGGGAAAAGGAAATCTGAGGAAGATTATTTTGGCAATTATATGGAGGACTAAATAGACAGGGTTGAAACAAAAAGGACACCAATTAGTAGATTATTATAGGAGTGAGAAGTAATAGGGGCCTGAAATCTGGTGGTAGCTATAAAATTAGAGAACCAAAAGGATAGACACAAAAGATTTTGTGCAAGTAGAATTTGAAAGGCTTAAAATCTTTAAATATAGAGAATGAGGGAGATTAAGAGTCAATCATAACTCCTAGGGAATGAATCTTGGTGAATATATAAATATGAAGATGCTGATACCATTAATAGAAACAGAAACATTTTGAGGTAAGATATTTTAAGTAAGAAAGATAATGAGTTACATTTCCCATATGATGGGTTATGGATGTTTATGGGACAACTAGGAGTCAGGACAAGTCAATTTTAGTAAACAAGTATTTATTAAATATTTATTATTACATACTGGGCAGTGTGCTAAGCACTAAAGATACAAAGAAAAGTAAAAAACAAACAAACAAACATTCTTGCCTTCCACAAGATTACAAACTAATGGATGAAACAATTTGGGAACCACAAGATTTATTACATATATAATAAATTATATGTGTATATGTGTATATGTATGCATGTATATGCATGCATATATTGTATATACACACATACATGTGTGCATGTGTATTTGTTATTGTTTAGCCATTTCAGTTGTGTCTGACTCTTCGTGATCCTATTTGGGGTTTTCTTGGCAAAGATACTTGAATAGTTTGTCATTTTCTTCCTCAGCAGGTGAGGAACTGAGGCAAACAGGGTTAAATGACTTGTCCAGGTCACACAGCTAATAAGTGTCTAAGGTCAGATTTGAACTCAGATCTTCCTGACTATGCCTGGCACCCTATCCACTGCACCACCTAGCTGATTTATCTTTATACATATACATACACCAACATTAAAGGGGACTGGAAATACTTCTTGCAGAAGGTAGGATTTTAGCTGAGACTTAAAAGAAGCTATTATGTGGAAGTTAGGTGGGAAACATGGGGGAAAGTCAATAAAAATACCTATTACAGGATATGGAGTGTCTTATGGGAGGAAATATAAGCAGGGCAGCATCATTGATGGTAGAATATATGGAAGAGAGTAAGATATAGGAAGCAATAAGGTTATGAAAATGTTTAAAAGCCAGAGGATTTTATATTTGATCCTGGAGGTAATAGAGAGAGCCTGGAATTTATTAAAAAAGAGAAATGACATGATCAGACTTGCACTTTTGAAAGGCCACTTTGATAACATAGTATAAGGTGGAGGGATATGTGGAGAGATTGAGGCCGGGAAACCAATGAGAAGGATATTCCACTAGCTCATGTGTGAGGTGATAAAGGCCTGCAGTAGGGTTAGGGCAGTGATAGCAGAGAGAAAAGCGTATTTACAAGAGGTAAGATTTAAGTGCCATCTGTGTAAAGGTGATATTGAAATCCACAGGAACCAATTAAATCTCTAAGAAAAGGAATACATACATACATACATACATATATATATATATATACATATATACATATATATATATACACACAGAGAGAGAGAGAAAGAGAAAAGACCAGCATCTCTCATTATCAATTGCCACATTTTTCTAAGCTAGACCCTTCCATTTATAAGTAATTACTACATGTTGGGATATGAACATTATTAAACAGTGTGTTTACTAAACTAAATCCAAGTCAAAAACTATGTCTATTATGTAATATGATTATACAATTTAAATGTAACAAGGAAACACACTTCCAGAAGCCCTTTTGAGGAAAAAATGTGACTATTCCAAAAGGCTGGTCTAAATACAATAAATGTTAAATACATTTGAATAGAATGGAAAGTAATTTTTTTAAAGAGGGGAAGGATAGCTTCTCCATCTGACAGACTTAATGTTACAACCAGATAACCAAAAAATGTGCTGAATCAAAAGAAAATGTTTATGGATGGCCATCTGAACTTAAAAAAAAATTTTCTCCTCTAAGATTTATCTTCCCTACAATTTAGTTAATGGAACTCTGCATTTTGGTATGCAAAGAATCTTTTTCTTAAAAAAAAAAAAGCCCTCTTATACATGTTGCACTGTTTATTATTTGACAAGAAAAGTTACCCTCACATGTAATTTGTCATAGGCAAAAGAATCCACCACTTTGGGTTCTTTTCAGTAAATCTACGCTTCTCAGACGTTAACAATTTTCTCTCAGCTGTGTGTTCTCAGAAAGAACAAAGTAAGACCATTAAGGAAAAAAAAAAAAGTCTTCTCTTTATTGTTCAGGGAGGGGGGACAGAGATAATTGAAAAAAAGTTTCCCTCCTGGAGATCTATACTGTTTAGGCTTCAGATTAAAAGCCACCCTCAAAATCTCTACTGATGGGCTGGTGTTAAATGACAAGGTTTGTGAAATGAAATATAAATTAGGCTTGAACAGGATAGATTGCATTAAAAATGTACTAGGCTGAGAAACAAAAGTTCATCTAAAGTTCAGTGACTTATTGGTAGGATAAAGCAGTACGACCTATAGGGCAGGAAAAGGAGGTAGCTGGCGCCAAATAATGCTTGTATTCATTGGAACATATCAAAAAGATACCTTCTAGTTTCTAAACAAACTTATTTATTATGTGTATACCACACTTGAGACCTAGAGGTTTAAATTTTGTGGCATATACTCAACTTCCAACTATTACCTGCTAATTTTAGTCATCTGAGGATGATTCTGGAGAAAACAAAACAAACCAAAAGTTGAGGGGAATCATATGGACACACACACAATAAATACTTATTTCCTCAGAGTATTAGGGAGCACACTATTCTGTGTAATATATAACTAGCTGGTTCTGGTTTAGAATGTTAAGGTCACCATCCAGCCAAGAGCCAAGCAAAATAGAATCCACTTTTTATAGAAATAGTTACTCTTAACTTTTAATTTCAATATTCTTTCATAATTTTACTTATGTAACTCAAGCAATTCTGGATCCTGTTCTAAAGGAAGTCATGTCTTCTCACTTACAGTTTAAAAAATGTAAAAAGACAGAAATAACTTTCCATAGTTTTATGCCAAGCAGCTTTTTTCTTTATACCTTTGTTCATTTAATTCTTCTCCTCTGATATCAAATGCACATTCCTCCACTTATTCTGATGTTTCTATATTAGGCCAAATAAACAGATTGAAGCATGACAGATAAATGCAATTTGGCCATCTTAGAGATCCATTTGGTTTGCCACATAATTGATTTTTCTGTGACCCATCCAGTTAGATTGAAGCTGTCTGCACAACTAATTCAACTTGTTCGACTAAATTTGCCAAATACTAATTAGTTGTTTGAATGAAGCTACATGCACAAACTCCTGGAACTATTTTATTTTGACTGACTAAACTGATTAGCATATGATCAATTTCATCAAATGAAATTTGTGTGTGCACTTAGGCATAACCTAAGGGGATGGGACATAGTGAATATAACTGGCCAAATCCATGACACAGTTTTTAGTCTTTTTGAACTTATAAATACATTCATGGTCCTTGTCATTTGTGAAGGAATTATTTCCTTTCATCCAAATAGATAAAATACCAGTTTTTTGCTTCATTTTGTTCTATTTTCATATTTGATATGCATTCAGGGTACATAATAAGAATTGTATTACCCATAATGATTGGTCTGGGATAGGCTTCATCTTAATGCTGTGTGTGAGCCTCTAGCCTCAGCACAGATTCTGGGCCGATAATCTTCTAACATCTAATTTAAACAGAGTCAAGGATTTCACAAGGGACAGGAGGATTGGAGGAAGGGGAGAGAGAGAGACAGAAAACACACAGAGAGAGATACACAAGAGACAGAGACAGAAAGAAAGTAACTGATAAACAGAGACATAATCTACACAATACTGACACAGAAGGGATACAAACTATGAGAGCCAGCCTGAAATGAAATGATAATTTCTTATAATGATTGCTAGCTGCCATAGTCATATTGAGATAGAGTTAATTAAACCAAGACTGTTTGTGGATATGACTGTCTTACAGGGAATTTAAACCAAATGTTGACTTTTCCTTCTGTGTTGGGATCACATGGGAATTAAATGGGGATTTGACTCACAGCATCTCTTGGAAGTCTAGAAAGTAGCAAACATTCAGATTGGGCAGGAGTTCTTAAACTTAGATTTCTGGATATGTTTCAGGAGGACCACAGAATTGGATGGGGGAAAAAGACTTCTTTATTCTAACAGAAAGTTAATTTTTCTTTAAAATATAAAAAAAAGATCATTCTGAGAATGGATCCATAGGCTGTTAAAAGGGTCCATGATGTATTAATCTGGTAAGTTTGGGGCATGGATCTTGAAACAGAGTGTTGAAATAAACTAATTTCTCACCAGCTTATTTGGGTGCCAGTAAAACTCTGCAGTGTGAATACTGCACTAAGGCAGTAGGGGCCCTTTTGCTGCAGCCAAGCTGAAGGCATCCTTTAAAGCTTCTGCCCCATTTGAATCATTCAGGGAAAGGTACTTAGGGGAGACTAAGGAGGTGGGATTGTCCTGAATACTTGGGAGTACATATATATATACACACACACACACATATATGTATATATATATGTACATATGTGTATTGCATATATATTTTTTTCAACAACATTTATGCAAGTCCTTGTGATCAGAAAAAATGAAAACTTTTTGCAGTTATATGAACCATTCCATGTAATTAATGATATGGATGATAGGTATGATATTTCTTGTTTAGTGAAGGAGATGAAAGAAGATGGAGTACATTATTATTATACCAGCTCCCCTTACAACAATCTAGTTTTTTCCATGAATAAGGCAGATGTCACCTGGCAGATTACAATAGATTATATAGGGAAAAATAAAAGTTATCACCAATACCGTGGTTGTTCCTGATCTCATCTATGTTGCAGAGAA
Organism: Vombatus ursinus; assembly: GCF_900497805.2. Lineage (NCBI taxonomy): Eukaryota > Metazoa > Chordata > Mammalia > Diprotodontia > Vombatidae > Vombatus > Vombatus ursinus. The sequence continues at coordinate 12,721,457 of NW_020954723.1, forward strand.
AGTAGCCCAGGCCCAGAGGGAGCGGTATAGAGTTATTACCTTCACCAATGCATTTTTGTCTCTATTCCTATGTCTGAGACCAGTCAGGAGTAATTTGCTTTCACCCAGGTTAAAGTCCTGTATATTTTCTCTGTTCTTTCTCAAAGCTAACTGAACTGTCCTTCAGAAGGTCATACTGTGGTGAGCAGAGACTTAAAAGAAGTCTCCCTTCCTTAGGGCCTTGATGTACAACACTGTATTGATGCTATACTGTCAACTAGTCCAGATGAGGCCACAGTGGCAGAGGTTGTAAATCAGATAGTGGCACATATAAGGCACAAGAGATGGTAAATTAACCCAAAGTAATCTAGGGTCCAACTTGTTCAGTCAAGTTTAAGGGAATACTTCGGCTGGAAAAAATCCAGAGGTTTCCAGGCACAGTATAGAATAAGCTATTCTCTCATATTTGCTAAGGAAGCCCAGAGACTTACTGGACTCTTCAGGTTTTGGAGAAACTACATTTTCCATTTATGAAATCACCCTTAAGTCCAGCTTTTTCAAGTGGTTATAACCCTGGAAGACTTAAATGAAGCTGTCCATTGTCTCTCCCCCGTGTCCTTATGATTCTGCAAGGCTCATGATCGGTTTAAGTCAAACCTTTGACAGGCATCAAGGGGTGGCCAGCATAAACAATAATTGGGATTAAGGAACTGAAATTTCCCCAAACCAGCCACTCATTTTATGACTTTTGAAAAGCAGTTGCTTATCTGATGCTGAAATCTATTTGCTACTTACCACAGGGTTGCATAACCACTCTTTGTCTAGAGCTATCTATCAGAAGTTGTGAGATATGAAATTGACCTTCTAACATGTAGGCCACAAGAGAATTCTGTTTCTAAGTGGAAATGGCATACTCAAAATCACAAATACCTAGATATCAATGTCACTCAATGCACTACCCAATAGGGCTTTTTTTGAGTCAAACACAGCATTGGCCTAATCCAAATGCCCCCCCCCATCTGTTCCCAGTTGACAGAATGACACTCTCACATCTCTGGACAAGAGTTTTCCCACTACTGATGAATAATTGCATCATCCAACTGCCCAAGTAAGTTGTCCAACTACCCAGAAGTCACGTTTGTGATAAATCAATAGCACCCTAAGAAGAAGGGCTCATTCTAGTGGTTTCTTGGATCCATTTTTTAGGAGCACTTACTTCATAAGGAAGGACTGGTATTGGACATAGTTCTATCTCACCCTCTTTGGCCATCCTTATTCCTTACACAGGGCAGAGTTTTCTAGGCTTCTCCCTCAGAAGAGAAATGGATCAACAACCTTCTTCCCTAATTGTCAAGTTATCTTTACTCTGTATGAATTATCATTCAGACAAATTTCTAAAACAGCTTTGAGGGCCAAAAGTTAGTATTATTTGGAGGTATCTTGATTTCTAATCATAATGGAGAGGTGAAACTGTCACTGTGTAAGTATAGTGCATATATACTTACTTGAAAGAATGGTAATCCCCAGTGGATTTGGAAGGAATTCTGAGTCTTTAGGTAGAGATAAGAAGACTCCTAATTTTGCTGCTGTGTAAGGGCACAAGTAATTCATAATGTTTATCTGATGTAGCTCTCAGGGAATGAGAGGTTTTTGTACATGAGCTATAGAATACTGATGGTATTGGGAGAACCTCCAAATCATCTTTGATCTTGGGACAAGTTGCTAGCAAGAGTCTTATAACTTCCTAGACATTTTACTACAGATGATGCAAATGTCTGGTGAAGAATTAATGATTATGCTGAAAGTTTCATTATCTGTATTATGGCCCCAGTGTTCTTGGTATTGCTCATCATCACTACCTTACATTAAGAGAGGTATCTATTACCGTGCTAGAGGTGTCAATATATGTTCTGTGATTGTAGTGTTGCTGGTGTTTCTCTCATTCATCATCACCTTCTTGCAGTAGGAAGGTAACTGTAAACTGCAATGATTTGACATCACTCACTATGCGGACCAGATCACTGACATTTGAAACTCAGCCCTTCCAAAGTGGAGTAAGAAAGCATTATATTTCTGCCTTTTGTTCTCTATATTTTCCCTTTCTTTTTCGTGACTTTTTTTTGGGGGGAGGTATTTTTTCCCCTTATACTTCCTATTCCAAGAGGAGTGATGAGTAAATTTTCTAAAAATATTTAAATGGGGGAGGGGAATCCTCTAGAAGATTCTTACAACTTTTCCACCATGGGGACTAGCACCTGCTAGGGCTTGCCCCTCATTAGCCACTTTCCCAGAAATTTGAGTTAGGCTGTATTTTCCCTAAAAGACAATAATATCATGACTTGGTTGGCTCAGGGGTCAGTCAAATATCAAGCTGTATGTTTTTCTTGACTAACTCTATTGACATGACTTCATGTCATCTAACATCTAAAGTCATAAATGGTCTAAACAATATAGGCTTAGTGACTTCAGACGTGGTGGAGGACCAAAGACCATGTAATTTGTTACACTCTGCACTGTGGAGAAGCGTTTCCATATGGCAATATGGAGGAGGAGGGGAGCTAAGTGCTATTGTATCTTTCTTGCATGTCATTGCTATGTTAGGGCAAAGCAAACCTCCTTTTGCTAACTGTTTATCAAGCTATGAGTACCTCATCTGGTCCCAATATTAAACTTGAAGTTACAGGGTGTTCAGATCCAGCCCACCCCTAATACAGATTATGTGTTGTTTTAACATTATTCCTTTTTATTCCTCTTATGCAGCTTGTCCTTTACTTCAGTATATTTGTAGTTCCCATCTGTTCCTTTCTCTTTCACATTTTTTTTTTGAAAGATTCACCATTGTTCATCCAAGTTTTTCTATCATGCTATTTATTTCTGCTGTGCAGGCTATTATTTCTGCCATTTATCAAAATTCTTCTCACAATTTCTCATTTTTCTCTTGAACCATTCTGAACGTCCTTCTGTGGCTTTCATAATTTCATGGGAATCTACAAAGTTCAGTGTTTCATCAGATATTAGAACAATTTCCTATGTCTTGCAATATTTATTGAGAGACATTTGTAGTCTTTTATGAATCTTGTGTTCTTCTTCTGATTTTATTATCTTCTCTATTGATTTATCTGTGCTACTCAGTGCTCAAGCCAGGAAAATGTGCTAGATTCTCCTTATCTTCCCCATCTGCAAAATGGAGATAATAACACTTACCTCACGGGGTTGGTGTGGGGAATAAATGAAATTACTCATATACATACATATGTGCCTATGTGTGTGTATGTGTGTGTGTATACACAACATTGCCAATTTTAAAGTAGTATTTAAATTCTAGTTACTATTATTGGCGGAGAGAATGATTACTTGATGCTCTGTACCTTCATGGGGGTAGGAGGTGATTAAGTCTTGTGAGAGAAGAGATCCTGTGAGATCCTAGTCTTCCAGCTTCTTTCTTCAAGAGAGAATACACTGCAGATATAGGTTCTCTTTAGGGAGAGAAATATTCAAGGAAGAAGTTAACATGTAGAAAAGGTGGTGCTTTGAACATGTTCCTAATCCCAGGTAGAGACTTTGGGGAATTTCCTCGTGGACGATATTAGAGAATCTCTTTCAGTTGAAATGAGCTATGTTGCTCCAGTGGAAGAGCTCATTCTCCCTCTGTATTGTCTGATATATTCCAACCTGTACTAGTTCTCTGAGTTATTTTTGCTATCAGCTTGGATAAATGGATTTTTTTGGCTACTCATTATGTGATGGTCTTTGTAATAATTTGCATGGCTATGAAGGAAATCAGTCTTTTAAGTATGTCTTAGATCTCTCTCTTGTTAAGGTACAATGACAAGGAGAGTGGTTGGAACCAAAAAATTGTTACCCCATAAACATTATTTAATGATAAAGATAGGTATAATATATTACTGTATAGGTAAGCATAGCAGTTAACCTCATGGCTCAATCTCCTACTTCCTTCCAGTCAGGTATAAAAATCTTCTTCAGAAAGATAGAGATCCTTGAAATATCTATTTACACCTCCCTTTTACCTCCATCTAGCATACCCATGTAGACACATCACTTGAGTTTCCTTCCTTCTGCAGCCATTATTGGTTATCTATCTAGCTATCTAGCTATCTATCATCATAGTGGATAGATTGCCAGGCCTGGATTAAGGAAGATCTGAGTTAAAATTTGTCCTCAGATACTTACTACTGTGTGACCCTAGGCAAGTCACCTAACCCCTTAATATTCTCAATTGTAAAATGGAGATAATAATATCTCCACCTACCTTTCAGGGTTGTTGTGAGAATCAAATGAGATAATTGTAAAGTGCTTAGCACAGTGACTGGCACATAGCAGGGGAGCTAAGTGGAAAGATGGGTAGACTGTTGGGCCTGGAATAAGGAAGGTTAACTTTCCTGAGTTCAAATCTGGCTTCAGACACTTGTTAGCTATGTGACCCTGGGCAAGTCACTTAACCGTGTTTGCCTTAGTTTCCTCACCTGAAAAATTATCTGGAGAAGAAAAGCTAGTATCTTTGCCAAGAAAATCCCAAATGACTTCACAAAGAGTTGGATACAACTGAAAACGACTGAACATGGCACACATGGTAAGTACTGTTTTAATGTTAGTTATTATTGTTGTTGTTGTTATCTATTTGTTTTTATTTATGTGTTCATTTTTCTGATTTCTCCTTCTTTAACAGAAGGTTCATCCCCAGGGTTAGACCCCTACTTTTCCCCAATCTCATCTAACAACGTACATATTTTTCACAAGCTCTCAAAGAGCTCTTGGAGGGTCAGTTTGTCCTCAGTGGTTTCCAGTCCCTTTTCCTCCAGGCTCACAATGAATATTGGTCCCCTTCCCTAGTTCCTTTCTTTGAGTTCGTTGTCTGGACAGAATTAGAGTGCTATTTTTTTTTCAAATTTGAGGGAGGGTACAGTCAATATTCTAGGCAAAATCTCTTCATGTTTCAGATTCTCTAACCTAAAGGCTTCCCCAGGGAGATGGGCAACTGCACACTTTCCCTTTCCTTCTCTGGCTGGCTACAGTTAATGTTAATTCCTTGTGGCAACAGGGCAATGAGGAAATGGTAAGTGTGTGCTACAGCATTGTCTTTGCAGAATGAGATAAATGTCTGAGTGGGTCCCAAATCATGAGCCCTGGGTCATTTTGTGTACCCTGCTCTAGCATGGAGGTCAGTACAAGAGGAAATTAAGGTCCAGCATAATGGATTTATATTTTCCACTAAGAATTCATAAAAATGACACAGTGTTGGGCTTCTTGCTTTCTTATCATATAGATTTAACTGAAATTATCCTACTGTTGGAAATTATCCCCCTGTCCCTTTTATTTGAGAGTTAGTGGGGACCAGAGAAAATGTCTAGTCTTTCATCTTCTTGGTCACATGACCCAGATTCCAGTTATTTTTATTAAGGCTTCTGATCACTCAGGGTACTTGTGGTGATTCCACTTTGTTTTCCTAGGTTCTACCTGTGGTCCTTATAGCATCATTATTTTTTGCAGATTTCTTCTGAAAATATTTTGCTATATAATATTTCCTTGTTTTAGTTGTACTTTTGCTTTCTTATTTCCTCTGTCTTTTGGCTTGTTTTTCTCTGTTGATTTATTGGTGAGGAATTCTTTTAGTTCCTCCTTTTAAGCTGTTGTGGGGATTATACACAACCTCCCACTCAGCCATCTTGCTAGAACTGGGAAACATATATTGTGAAAACAAACATTTAATTGGGACTAAAACAATGAAACAAAGCAATCTTTTCATATTCACAGAGAATATGGTTAGTGTTTGAAATCCACAATTCTCAAATGACAAAATCAATCTCTATCTCTGTCTGTCTGTCTGTCTCTCTCTCTCTTTCTCTCTCTCAAAAAGAATGATTCTTCTTCACTGCAGGCATGATGCTTGAAGACTGCTACATTTGATTGGTAGATAATTGTTTCTTTGCAATAAGGTTTCTTGTTTCATGGAGTCTCAGGAGAATTTTGGGATTCCTAAAGTTTCAGATGCTAATTTTGCAATTTCTCTTTGTAGCTTCCCTTTTTTCTCTCAGAATTTTCTTCAAACAAATCAGAACTCAATTTCATGATGTTATTGCATCATGCCTTAGGCTCACGGGTTCACAGAACATGGAGTACTGGTAACTGTTTTCAATAAGCATTTTTTCTTTGTAACTGGACATCATAGGAAAATTAATCAGATATACCCCCTATAAAATACTCTATTCAGTAAAATATTTGCAATACCTGGAAATCATAGAAGGAGTACATGCATGGCTAGTACCCATCAGAAAATACTAATTGGTACATGTCACAGTCACAACCATTTATCTCAAATATCTAGGCCTTATGCAAGAATATAGTACATAGTATTTTACTTAAAATTGAATGAATTAGACAACACACAAAATCATAAAACAGATTCACATGACACAAGATACTGAACTCAGAGATCACAAGTAAATATTCTCTCCTACATGGGGCTTCATCCGGTGTTAGATTAAGGAAATGATCATACAAAACACAATGAAGAAAAGCTATGTCACAAAGAAATACCAGGAGAAATACCTAAAAGAGAATAGTGCTGTAATGACCACAAATAGAACCTTAATTTTAAAAGCATTTATTAAGTACTAGGTAGTCACAGGTAATAATGAAATAGTTCCTCTCCTCAAGAAACTTAATACTACTCAGAGGAAATTATATATATATATATACATATATATATATACATATATATATATATACACATACATACATATACATATATACATATATATGTATAAATACAAAATAGATGAAAAATAAATATAATCTAATGGATGGTGCTAACAATTTGGAGAATTGGGAAATGTGTTTTATAATAGATTGCATCTGTAAACAATGGATCCTGAGCAATTGAAGAAAGATTAAAGATAGTTTCAAAAGAGCTAATTAATGAAATATTTATAGCAAATATCCTTGATAAAAATTTCAGATGTAATTGTCAGTTGGGATCCATTGTCTAGTGTTATTGGGACATGCTACACCTTTTATTCCCATCCTTACTACCACCACTGGTTCATAGATTTCTTGTTAGTACAGGTGAAAAAAAAAACCTGTACTAAGACTTGGGTTCAATTCTTTGCAATGTGGAACAAGTTTTGTTCCTGACTTCTTGTTATTTCCTAGTGCTGGTTCAGTGCAATTTGTCTTGGACAAACCAATTATATATTTTTTTTTTTTTTGCTAACTTTGACTTCCTACCTAAAGTACTTGGACTCATCTAGTCAAACAGGTGTAGTAAAATAGAACTTGGCCACTTTGACTATACTCTGTCAGTGCTGTTCCCTAAATGGGCCACTTCAACCTCTGGTTCCTGATCCCTCTGCCTCTGTCAGAAGTGACTTTCATGCTAATCTGTCCTCCAGCATACTGGACCTGAACTTCCTTTGTTAGATTTTGTTAACCTGAAAGAGCCTCTCTTTTGTTTTATGTGGCTCATATTTGGGTATGTTGCCTGGAATTGTATGTAGCTTGGTTTTTTCACCTTTGCCTCTTCTCTTTGTCCATTTTTGTCCTCTCTAGTTACCTGAATAGAATATCAACTCTAAATAAGTAAGGGATAATGATTGGTGAGTACCTATTGATAGATAAAATCATAAAATCTCATTACATTCTAGTACCCTGATCATTTGATTCAGAGCTATGCTGTCCAAATAATCCATAGGTGTTGTCCTACAACCTTAACACATTGGAATTAAGAAGTGTTTTGTCTCCCATTGGAAAGTACTAGTCTATGAGATGTTTGGATCATCATTGACTACAAATTGGCTTTAAGAAATCCAGCATACTACCTTCTGGGCTATTGTATACTCAATCAGAGTATGATGTTAAGGCTGTTCTTTTTTTGTTATTTATTTTTCTCCTACATTAATCTGTATCAGTCATTTTTCGTAAATCAATGGATGTGCTACTGTCTTCTGACAATGGCCATAGGTTGGATCAAAGTGTGTATGTATGTTTTGGGGTGACAGAATAGATCATCTAAAGTTGAAAATTACAAGACTGAGAATAGTAGAGATGTGCCATTGCGACGTTAGACCTAGCTGATATCTAAAGTTGATCATGGCCTCCGGGCTGGGTATGGAGGTTATTGAAATCTGAGTTGGTGAGATGAACTCAGAGACTAAGTAGAAATAAGGCCTCTGGGGACACAATGAAGAATTGGTGGGTTAGTGTGAGTGATCAGTTAGGAGAGGTGAAAGATAGGAAGTGTATAGAAGAGAACTTTGAAGTCTAGCGTATTGAAAGTGATACCGTTCTGTGCAGTGTAGTGTTTAAGGAGGAAGCTGATGGTATGGAGGATGTGTAGGAAGTCATCAACATGCATACTGAAGTATCTGAGAATGATGGTAGAGGATAGGTTAGAAAGATGATAATCCGAGTATTTAAATCATGGAAGAATACATAAATACATATATACACACACACACATATACAAAAAATATATATACATAATATATATATATAGCAGCAAAAAACATTAACAAAAAATTGTTAGATCTTCACTGAAGCTATGAAGAGGCAGCTGAGCACCACAAAGTTTACATTACCTCATTAAAAAAAACATTCATTTATTTGTTTTACTTTTAAAAGTATTTTATGGTATGGATTATGTACTGTGTTTCATTTACTTTTCATGCATATTATAATTTTTGGGTACATAATGAAATTATTTTTACTGACCCTTATGCTCTTTACTATATGAAAATTATGCATTTTTTATTTTAATCATAAACAGATACAAACTAGGACATAGATCCTACTTTTTAGCAAATATCAGCAGAATCATTTTAATCAAATATTCATTGTTAAGTGCCTATGCATAATGGGAAATCACTATTTGGGCTGAGTTTGGGTTTTTTTATAATGAGTATTTGGAAGAATAATTCTTTTAATCAAAAAATCAACCACATGGTTTTAAGAATGGGCTAGGTTTGCTTTTACATACATGAATGCACTCACTCACTTCCTTTCTCTTATCTTCTCAAGCTTTAGGACACCTATCTGCCACAGGAATTTGGGAGTTAACTTCCTCTTTGTGGTTTCCTAAGAATGAAAAAAAAAAGTCATAAAATGGTTTGATATCCTTGCAGAAAGGATGTTTTAGATGTGCTAATCCCATATCAAATTGGCTCACAGGATCTTGCTTAAGGGAACAGGAAACTTCTGGAACTGAATATACAATCTGGGTGGTAGTGTTACTTTTCTTGGAAGTGGAAGAATTATTGAGATAATTTCATTCCAACATTTTAGTTTATGATATGACTACCACAGGGCATAATATCTCCTTTGGCCTAAAAGTAAATTATTTAGTAACAGTAAAATTAACACATGTATAAGATTGTTAAAGTAGTTTTAAGTAAGTGGGAAGAATTTACTTGTTTAGTGTGTAAAGGTCTGTGAATTGATGGAAGGGTGGTTACTTTCACATCTGTAATGAACAAAGGACTGGATGCAGAGCAGTTTTTAGATCCAGCAGTGAAATGTCTCTTATCTTCCTCTCGACTCTTATGAAAACTCCTCTTTTCTATATCTAACATTGTATATTGACCCAAGAGTATTTGCATTAACAAGTATCTCTTCATTTATATGGTGTTTTTTTTTAACATGCCTCAGTGAACAATTATTTTTTCAGCAAAATCTGATTTTGCTTTTCTCAAAGAAGCTTTGCCTTTACATAAAAAATTAATGTCAGCTTTACTCCTACTAAAACTACTACAAATAATAATGATAATAATGATAATAATGATAATAATAATAATAATAATAATAATAATAATAATAAAAGTAAGATCCTCTAATGGAAGGAAAATTCCTTGAAGGTAGGAACTGCTTTTCATTTTTTCTTAGAAACTAGGCCCTTTCCTTGAATATAAAACGTACTTAATAAATGCTTAGTGAATTGTAATGTATTAATAATTCTACTGAAATCTGACATTTCGAATAATTTTTTATTGTTTTGCAATGTCTGGAGGAATTAAACAAATATGTACTAAGCACATCACAACTTTCAGGCAAGATTTTAGGTGTGTCTTGAAGCGCTAAAGTAGAAATCTTGTATCAAATGGTTGTCAAAGCCACTTGGAGATAAGGATTCTTGACTAACATCAACTACTGCATATTGCTTATTTCTAATGCGGTACAATGTAATGCATGCCCAAGTTAGAACAGGATGAAGAGGACTTGTGCACCTTAGCTCTGACATTTACTAGTTTATGACCTCAGACAGATAGTCTCACCTGTGGAGAGAGAAAGATAATAATCCTTTCACCATCTATCACACAGGCTCATTAAAAGGAAAAGTGCAATATGTGAAATACTTTTATGTGAATCATTATTATCGATGATGAGTATTAATAATAAAATAAAGCTGTATTTGATACTTGTTTTCCTAAATACATTTCTCTTTCCACTATACCACACTGTCATTGGAAAAAAGCAAATCCTATAGCAATTCTGACATTCTAATACAGTGATGAATTTTCTGGAGTGTGTGTATGTGAATGTGTGTGTGTGTGGGGGGGGTGTTAGATGGCAAGGAACATTCTGGAAAGACCTAGTGATATTGAAATTTTGTCCTTTGGTTTTTAATGCATCAACATACAATGCTTTGAGATCTTGAGACATGATGTTATTGCAAAGGCATAAGGCAATTCAAACTTGGCACATAATTCATCAACGTATCAGTGTCCCATAGGAAAAAAAAAATAAAGTGGGTTAAGTAGCAGATGAACCCTGGAGGTACCATTGATGCACTTTTACTGAGAATTTCAGAGCACACATCATTCCTCATGTGCTCGATTTCATTTCATCACTCCCCATGAATAATGAGGCTGGCCTCTGCCACTGCTTCAGGGGTAGGCTTCTAGCCCAATCACCATACTAGAGAATTGCCTAATCCTAGTGCAGACATTCTTTCTCTGATGTAATTAATGAAAACTTCTCTCAAGCAAGGATCCCAGAGGGATTCTGTTTACAAATAAAAAGCAATGTGTAACACTAAGTCTTCCTTCTGGCTGACAATTTTTTCTTCCCAGACGTTATAAGCAGAATACATTGAACTTCCCCCCCCCCACCTCCTCTCACTCTGATTTACTTCTTGAATAGAAGTGAAGGTCATATTTTTGAATGAAAAATTTAACAAAAGAAAGGTTAACATGAATTCCTATATTCACAGAATATTGGAATTACAAGGAATAGAGATCATCTAGTCTGATAGTTCTCAAAATGTGATCCAGGGACCCTCTGGAAGTCCCAAAGACCTGTTCAGGGCACCTCCAAGGTCAAAACTATTTTCACAATTATTCTAAGATGTTAATATTCCAATACAGGAAATGTCAACAGACATAGCTCAAAAAAAAAATTTATTTTAGGGGGTATTCTCAATTTTTAAAAATGTAAAGGGGTCCTGAGAAATGACAAAGCAGGTCTTTGTACATGACTTTCCCAAGTCATTTGAATTAGTTGTAGAATGGGAAATAGAACTGGCAACTACTCCATCCCTCTTGGCACATTCCTATGTGTGGCCATGAGATTGCACAGTGCAGTGAAAAAATCATGGAAAAAGGAGTATGAAGATATGAATTCTAGTTCAAATTTTCCCACTTGCTACCTGGGTGATCTTGGCCAGGCCACTTCACTTTTTTTAGACCTCAGTTTCTTCCTTAATTAATCAGCAATCATTTGTTAAGAGCTTATCAGGTACTAATCACTGTACTATATGCTAAAGTAACAAAAAAAAAACCAAAAATGAAATATCCTTTGCCTACAAGGAGTTAACCTTCTCTTGAGAGATGGCATATGCATGTGTATGGGAATAGATGGAAACCTACATATACCTATGCACATAGACATGTATATGTATGCATGTATGTGTGTGTGCATAAGATATACATATATGTATATGTGTACACATAAAGTATACAAAGGTTTATGGGTGTATGCTCATATGTGTATATACATGTGTTTGTATATGCATATACAGGATGTCCCCAAAATTAATTCAGTTTTAACCTATTAAAGATTAAGACTACACTGAGATTCTGGGGACACCTTGTATAGAGGAGGCATTAGTAGGTAACAAGATCAGTAAAATCCTCAGGTAAGACAAGGCTTTGAGCTGTGTTTTGATAAAGTTATGGATCCTAAGAACCAGTGGTAAGGAAGATGAACACTTGACATGTGAGGGACAGTCTATTTAAAGGAATAGAGAGAAATTTAGTATCATGTATGAGGAATAGCAAAAAGGTCGATGTGGTTGGACCATAGTTTGTGTGAATTGGAATAATATATAATAATTCTGTAAAGCTAGCTTGGTGCCATGTGATAAAGGGCTTTAAATTCCAAATGTAGGAATTTATATTTGAAACTAGAGGCAATAGAGACCACTAGAGTTTATTGGGTAAGGAAATGATATAGTTATTTCCTTGTTTGAGGATTATCACTTTGGCAGTCTCATGAAGCATGGAATGGAAAGGGGAGAAATTTGAGGAAAGAAGAAAAATTGCAAATATATTACAACAGTAAGGCAATGAAGGCCTGAAATAACATGATGAGAGGGTTGGGCTAGTAAATATATAAGGTCATTTTTAGCCCTAAAATTGTTACAGGAACTAATAGAAGGAACAAAAGAAAGAAAGCAGAGGTGTACTATTTTGAAAACTACTTCTGGAGACATAATAAGGGAAAAGCATTCAGAAATACTTTAAGAAATGTGCAGAGTAAGTATTAGATGCAGAGCAGGCTGTTTTGTGAAAGACATAGTAGGAAGTCATAAGTTGCAGTCCATAGAACTTTTAAATTGATTAATAGCATAGTCTCCAGTGAGAGTAACAGCATATGTCAGATATTACTTGAGGGAATTTAAATCTGAATTTAATAACAAACTCATAACCCATTTATGCCCAGACTTCTGCCTCTTATTTCTTAAGTACATATAAACATATACTTTAATATCTATGTTAGAACTCTTGATTTACAACATACAGGAAGAGAATAACATTCACATTTAAAGTCAGTGGGTAATTGGGATTCCTGCACAGTAAACACTACAATAAGAATGTACTTGAGAAAAATGATGTAGAGACCAGAAGACAGGAAAGACTAACATTCACTCCTCTTCACTCACATTCATTACCACAACAGGTAATTGACTTGTTCATGAAAACTTGTCATTTTGCATGTTTTCATCTGATCTCATGCCTAAACTGTTCTCCTTTGTAATTCCCTGAATTTTTCCTCTTTGTCACTTTGTAGGTCTCTTGATCTTTTATGTGATGTAGTTTAGTTTGAACATTTCCCTTAATAAGGAAAGTCTAATTATCATCCCTCAACTTGAGGTCCTACTGTTTAGACATAGCATGCATGGCTAATGACAACATTATCTAGTCCAATTGTCCTCTCTTTCAGAAGCAACCATGTACTCTAAAAAGTCACAAGGGAAAGAACATACTTTGTCCTTCCTCTCAGTGCTTTACTCAGGCTAGACTTTTTTATTTAGTCCTAAATAGAGTATATATTTGGGAGTGGGGGGAAAGGAGGAAAGGAAAGAAGGAAGGAAAGGAAAGGAAAAGATAAAAGGAAAGAAGGGAGGAAGGAAGAAAGGAAAGAAAGGAGAGAGGAAAAGTAAAAGAAAGGAAGAAAAGGAAGGAAAGGAAGACAGAGAGGGAAGCAAAGAACGAAACAAGTTTTTATTAAGTGCCTTCCTTCTATGTGCCCTGTACTATGCTAATATAATTTCATTTGAACCTCAAAACAACCTGAGGTAGGTGCTATTTTTATCCTTAATTTACAATTGAGGAAACTCAGGCAAATGAAGGCTACATGACTTGTCAGGGTCACACAGCCAGTATCTGAGGCCTAATTTGAACTCAAGTCTTCCTGACTCCAGGCCCATTGCTCTACCCACTGCAACATGTAGCTGCCCTGGAAAGGGGAAGATTAGGGCTTACTACTAGAAAACAAGAAAATTGAATGACACAGCCTTATTCTCACTATGGACCACGTTCCAAAGACAACACAACTCAAATGACATAGGCAAAGCGAACACAAAATGTTTTGTTCCTACATAAAGTAAAACTATAGGCATTATCTATTTGAAGATACATAAGAACTCACTCACCAACCTGTGGACAGTCCTAGTGCTTCATTGGTCTCTTCATGGTGCCAGGAAAAAGTGAAGAAAGTCTGTGGGTGGTGCACTCCCATTGCAATCTAATAAAAAAATACGGGTTGCAGAAGAAGAGCAAGCATAAATGGGTTGAGATATGCATCCAATTTACTGTGATCATCAATACTTTTTTTAGGATTTAAGTAACTTTCCAATCCATTGGTTCATTCAAGCAGCAAACATTTATGAAGTACCTATCATGTATAAGGGACTTTGGTAGGCACTAGAGGAGATACATATAAAAAGAGATTTAAAATGGACCTTGCTCTCAAGAAACTTACAGTCTAATAAAGAGTAAAATCAAGTACCTAAATGACTATGGTACAAGAAAGAGAAAAAATAATGTGAAGAGAGAGGTCTAAGTTAAGTATTGTAAAAAAATTGAAGAAGGAAAGATTATTTTCATCTGATGTATGAAGGGAATAAGACTTCTAGAATAGGTGGAATATAAATTGTACTTTTAATGAACTCTCAATACATAGAGATGGAAGAGACAGATCCCAGTCCATGGATGGGAACATCAGGAAAAAAAAATATGTCGATAGGAAAAAATGGGATGAGAACAAGGGGTATTCTCACTAGCATACAGAATATGTGAATGGAACAGTGTAAGATAGTGATGGATAGGTAGGGCAGAGACAGATTGTAGAAGAATTAAATGCTAGAATTAGTAACATAAATTTTCAAAACATGATACAAAACACAATAAGAATTCCCTGATTTTTTTTTTAGCAGAACAGAGCAGTGCCATTCCCATAGGAACTTATTAGGAAGAATACCTGGGCAACAGCAGGAAAGATGGATTGGAGAAGTGATAGACAAAATGAAAGCCTAAACAAGGATCGTCACAGTGTGAATTGAGAAGTTATGAGAGACAATGTATTGATAAAAGCAACAGGTCTATCAAACTTACCAAATAATTGGGCAAAGAGCATCGAGTAAAAGATTCTTACAAGGTTTCAAGTCATGGGATTAGGGTAATGCTGGTGCCATGCAAAGAAGTAAAAAATGATTAGAAGAAGGAGCCAGTTTGGGGGAGAAAGAAGATTATCATGTCAAATATAAGTTGCTGTCAGGTTGTCCAAAAAGAAAAAAAAGATATCTAGCTGGCAGTTTGAAATAATAGAACTAGAGGTCTGCAGAGTTCTAAGTTGGATATACAAATTTGGGAGTGCTTTGCAACTTTAAAGTGACCTAAATGCTAGCCATAATTATTAGTAATAATTTTACCAGAACATATTCCATCTGTCTTCTCATTAATCAAGCATTATTAAATTAGACCTTACTTTTTTTAATATTTTGACGACTGTACTTCAACATAATTTGTTTCATTTGTAATCCTATGTATTTTATTTCATTCATTTGAAAACATCATTCTGAGAAGGCATTGCTAAGCTTCACCAAAATGGTCCATGACCAAAATAAAAATGACCTCCTGTCATAATGTATATTCCAGTATTTCATTAGGCTTTGATCCTGGGTCCCTCTTAGGAAAGAAGGATCTAATTGATTCTCCAAGGAAGAATCCTCTTTGTAATTGCTATGAAAGTATTCAGGCTGTCATTCCTAATCATGATGCAATTTGAAAAGCTTGACAAGACATAGCAAAAGCAATGTATCTTTAAAAGTACACAGATGGTTTCAGAAGGGAAGAGGGTAAATGCATGGTTATTGTTCTTATTTGCTTAAAATACATATTGTGTTCTTAAAATTAAAGCCCCACATAAATGTTAGCTAGTATTATTTTAGTGTTTTGTTTGGAGATTACTCCACATTTGGTTTGATTACTTTTTTAGTTTTTGTTGATAAGTTTAAACTTATAAAATTTGTTTAAAAAACTAATAAAAATTTAAAAAAGAAACTTCCATTTGTTTGAAATCCAGGCCATTATATTTTTCAGAAATATCCAGAAAACAGGGCTTGTATGTTACTTAGAAGGGAAGGTAGGGTGTGCCAAGTAGCCCATTAGAAGTAGTGGGAGAAGAAGAGAACTAAATAGTAGGAAGAGATAAGGTTGGGGTTTGAAGGCAGGAGAAGGAAAGAAAAAAAAACAGCAAAAGCAAAGTGTGACAGATAGAGAGAGGTAAGGACCATATAACATTGGGAAAAACCTTACAAACTTTAGTTCAGCTGAGGCTCAGATGAAAACTCCTAAAAATTATCCCAAATGCACAACTAGCCTAACTTGATTATCCTCCTCCTCTTCCTCCCCTTCCTCCTCCTATTCCTTCTCAACTAACATTGATATAGTACTTTCTATGTTCCATACCCTATCCTAAGCACTTTACAATTAGTATCTCATTTGATACTCAAGACATCCCATAGAATTAGATACTAATATTATCCTCATTTTATAGATGAAGAAACTGAGGCAAATAGAAGTTAAGTGACTTGCCCAGGATCACTTAGTTAGTAAATGTCTGAGGCCAGATTTGAACATAGGTCTTTCTGACTTCAGACCCAGTGATCTATCCACTAAACTACCCACTTGTACTTGCCAAAATGAAGGGGCTACAGTTTGGCAAATTTCTTCACCTTCCCATTCCTCCTATTTGTTCAAGGCAAAATACAGGAATCTTCATTAACTGATGGGAATTCTAAGCAAGGCTCTTTCTGAATGGTTTTAAATTGTTGTCTATGTGAGAGAAGCACCATCGTGCAAGCAGAAGTTTATAATTCAATTTCCATTGAAATGGTGTCATTGCAAATTGGTAAAACCGTGTAATTTTTTAACATGGAGGTGTGGTCTATGCCAACATTTAATACTCCATCTTGAACTTACTAATTTTTTTTATTGAAATAAATCGACCATTTGCTGCATAAGGGCCAAAATATCAGAGATCAAAAATCTATATGATCTATAGATCAATATGCATAGATCAAAGCTGTGGCCCTTATTTAGGGCAATCAAGCTTGATTTTCCAGTTTTTGTCTTTCATTTTTCCTGCAAGTCAGGGATCCAGAGATTTTTCCATTATTTCATAGCTTTCCAAAAGAGAGGGCACAAGAGTATACTGGAAAGAATGCTAGACTGGGAGGCAGGAAACCCAGGTTATAGTCATGACTCTGTTGCTGCGTAACGTTAGGCAGGTCATTTGGACTCAGTAGGTCTCAGTTTCTTCATCTGTAAAGTGAAGGGGGAGGTGGACCACCTGATTTCTGAGCTTTCTCCAAACTCTAAGGTCTATGATTCTATGATCACTCCATTTGTAAGCCTGCCCAAACCCAAATATGGCCACTTTAACTGTGAAAAGGACTTTATTTTTTTCTCCTTAGCATACCCAAATGTAAACTTATTGATAGCAATAAGAGCTGCTCAGTCATCTCTAAAGGCTTCCTTATTAGAGGAAAAGCATATAAATACTAGTTATTTTCTTTGTTTTACATTATAAACTTATATAATTTTCTAAATTGTGGCTTTTTTTGCATCAATAACTAGGAAGAGGCCCCAGATTCTGTAAAATATATCATTAGCTTTGGTATTGGCACAAAGTAAAAAAAATTCAATGATTTACATGAGTGATAAATGTATTGCAATTACAGAATTGCCTTATAATTTAGCAGCTCTATACTAAAATATTACTCGAAGGTCTTTTGGGGAACTAGGTTTAAAAAGTTGCTTAGTGTTAGCACTAAAATACCTATCTAGCATATTAGATGACTGTGTCTAGACAAACAAAGAAAAAAGAAAGAATTGGGCATAATTTTCTGTGTAATGTAGGCTAGGGGGTACACTTTCTTCTGAATTATCATGGTAATTAAGGCAAAAGCATATTTTTAGCTTCAGTGAATCAGGCAATGGCTCTCTATGGACAGTTTTGGTGGTGGCATACTCCCCAACTAAAACCACGCTTCAGATGAACTCAGAATACTCGGTTCACCCTGGAAACAACAAAAGGTACCATCATTCATCAGTATAGAGATAGTTTCAAGTGAGGAAAATGTGTGTAATCATATGATTTTAGGAAAAATGCAAAGACTAACTAGATTCATACAATGAGGTCAGTTTTCAATGCTCAGAAAGGAATACTTTGGTTCTTCCTTTAGAAAACAGAGTTAAAGGCCTAATTGTTCAACAAAGGGTAGGGGGCAGCTAGGTGGTGCAGTGGATAGAGCACCAGCCCTGAAATCAGGAGGACCTGAGTTCAAATCCAGCCTCAGACCAAACACTTGACACTAGCTGTGTGACCCTGGGCAAGTCGCTTAACCCCAAATGCCTAAAAAAAAAATGTACATAGAGAATGTTTATATCCAGTGACAACTTATGAAAAACTAGGAGCTTATCCAAAGTAACATACCGCAGTAAGAAGGGCCTTGAGAAAGGCCCCTAATTTCATGCTGAAGAGAAATAACAAAGGGAAATATAAATTCTACTCCACCAGGTACAGGACAGGGGATGAATGAGCTAGAGGCTTTTGTTTTCAGTTTGTCTACATACAAAGTTTGAAGATAGATATGCCTCGAGAGTTATTATAAGACAAAAGCTGAAGGGAATTGAGAGCACTGATCAGCCTATGACTGATCTTCTGTAACAGTGCTTCTTAAACTTCTTCCACTCACACCCCTTTTCAAGTCTTGACAGTGTTCTCTGGCACTGCATGGGGGTGACAGCATGCAGAGTGCAAAATGGGCATATCGTGTGTTCAGAACTAAGGTGGCAGTGAAGTTGTGCAATGCAACACAGGCAAGCACTGCCAGAAACAACTTGGATTGATTATATATTTGATTTTTAATTAATTTTTGATCGTTATGCATTTAGAAACCATTTACTGTTGCCAAATGGGCTCATGACCCACAGTTAAAGAAACACTGTTCTGTAAGAGAAATTCCAGGAAGACAGGGAGGAATATTAGGCCTGGAGTAGTCTTTTTCTGTGCATAGACTTGCCTTTGAGATTAGACTGCTGTTAATGATAAACATAGCACACAAAGCAGTTGCACTTTTACATAGCTGGGTCATCCAGTTAACCATGCTAGAAAGAAAGCATTTGCAGGAGAAGACTTAAAGGTCCTAGCTAATGACAGTCCAGTGAATGAAGAAAAGGTTTTGGAAAAAGAATTGAGTGCTCCAAGTCTTGAATTTTTATTAACTCTGTATTTCTCTTCTAAGAAGCTAGGAGCAGAATAGCATTTGGACCAGTTGTTAGTTTCCAATGGAAACTGCTTAATGGGAAGTCCAAACACCTAAATAGTGCTCCTAAAACTCCTGAGTTTGGGCTTTCAACTATTAAGGGAATAAGGGTCTGGGAGGAGCCATATACATGTCTATACAGCAGTCATTTAAAAACATCTAACTATCCTTCTATGTACATATCATTTTTTTTCCTGTGGATATGAATAAAAAAACTGAATAGTATTGATTCATGCTTGTGTGATCTACTAGCTTCTCTTCTACTAGTGTGACTTCATGAAAACATATCCTAAAGGGAAGAAGACAGAATTTCCGTGGTAGGTGATGGCTAATGCAAGAGCCTAATTGATTAAATCCACACAGAACATCATCTACTGAAGATCAACGTACTGCCACCAATAAAAAGAGCTCTGTCATTTTGAGGAAGCCAGTTATCTGAGAACCATAAAGATATTCAATATTTCCTTAAATATCCTCTGGTACTATATGAAACACATAATTGCTGAATTCAGCATGCAACTTAGTCATTGGACATTATTATTAAATAGGTTCATGCAGTCGGTTGGTAGCTACCACTTTGTGATTAAATTACTTCAGACAATCTGAAAGCCAAATGTATTGTCTGAATGTGAAAGCAACTATTCAGATTTTGGATTTTCAAAACTCGATTTTGGCTAAATCCGCCAGACTCTCCCATAATGGTTCATTTATACCATCAAGAGTCTAATTCTTTCTCTTTATTTTCTTTCATTCTATAGGAGACTAAAAAGATTCTGGCTGAGAAAAGGGAGTAAAAACTTCTCTCCAGTGCTCTATTAAGATGAGTGAGGAGGAATGAATTTTAATTCCCCTATACCTTTATACCCTTATAAACTTAAGGAGAACTTCCTTCTATAGTGTTAGTCCATCCTAACCTTTGACCTTTTGAGCTATTTTTCATATTCAAAGTATTCATAATGTATATAAACATATAGATCCCGTATTTCAAGGGAGTTTTTTTTTTTTTTTTTGCAGTGACTCATAAGACAACATTTGTACTCACAACTGGTTCTTCAGATTCCAGGGACAGCTTATTTTATTTTATTATAGCTCATTCTTTTAGCTTAAAAATATTATTGTTGCAAATTTTATTTACACATCACCTTCATTTCAGAATATTTCCTTTCTCCTCCCTGACCTCCTTCCTCTCCTCCTTTTTAAATACAGACTAAACAAGGAAAAAATCATCAAAACCAAATGACTTTTTATTAGTTATTCAACAGCATATGAAATATCACATACCCACAGACCCCCATCTATTCAAAGTGGAGTGGGAAGTTCCCCTTTATAATTATAATTATACAGAGATCAGCTTCTTGGTTAGGTGCTTTTCTTTCCAGGAGCAGTTTGAAAGGTGATTTTTAGGTTGGAGAATATGGAGAGACTGCAAAAATAATCATTTTGAAGAGAGAAACGTAAGGGAAATAGGTCCCTGTAAGGGAGGACTCAGTGAAACTTTGACTATTGATAGCAAAATTTCTTTGTGTCTCACAAGTGTAACTGTATTAAAAACGCTGCACAATATCCCTATGGTATTATAAAAAAAGGGATTGTCAGTGAATAACAGTGACTTTTATTGATTCTCACTGGTCACAAGTGAAAAAATGTAGGTAAGACTGAGGTACTCCAAAACACTTGCTACTAGATTTCTCACCCTTAAAACAGAGCCCAACTTACACTATGAGAGGAAGATTAAGGTCTGTCCATTTTGTAATGATTTCTAAAATGCAATATTAAACAGCCCCTTTATAGCCCCTTAAGAAGTTATTTGGTGCTAATAAACTCCTTATTCTGTGACAATCACTCATATAAAAAGATAGTCTAATGGAAAGAGCACTGGATATGAAATCATAAGACTGGGAATTGATTCCTGGCTCTGTCATTTATGGGCTAGGTGACATTCATTGGTGAACTCAATTTACCTCTTTGAATGTTTCTTCATAAATAAAATAGGAAAGACACCACCTATCTCTGCAAGTTGTTGTGAGTGCTCAAACATATAACATATGCAAAGTGCTTTGGAACCATAAAGTTAGGGATGCAGAGACTAGGCCTGTGATTTCATTTTTATGGGGAACTCCCAGCTAAGGAAATTCTCTTTACCAATGCATATCAGTACCTTTTATATAATTTGTAGTCTTAGAGAGTAGCCTAGAGCACTGAGGGTCTGTGACTTGCCTGGGTCATAGAGCAAGAATGAGTCAGAAGAAAGACTTAAATATAGGTCCTCTTGATTCCAAGGGATGTAAGTATTCTATTCACTACTACACCATCCTGCTATTATGTAACCATAAAACCTTATATAAAGCCAACAAAAGTCAATGCTGGATGTTGTTGTTGTTTGTTTGTGTGTGTGTGTGTGTGTGTGTGTGTGTATGTGTGTGAAGGAGCAAGAGGGCAGCTGAGAGATGAGAGAATGATTTAGAATTGCACTCTTTTTACTATAACTTAAATTTTACCTCTTCTACTTTTGAGTTCTGAAGTTACTACTGCTTTGTCTTCTTTTCTTCTCTCCTTTCACTTTCCCCTTTTATTTCTATTTTTCTTCTCCTTTTGTTTCCCTTTATTCCCAATCCCCATCTAGCAAAACCAAAAGGGAACTGTGATCTTTGCCAAGGATCAGATATCAGAATCAGTTGGTTTTGTTTTTCACTGACCATGAACCCAGAAAAAAACAAATTTGTTCAGAAGAACATAGCGCTGCATTTTAATGTCAGAAGCATGTAAAGAAAAAAATATAAGAAGCAAGGTTTAATGAAATACCTACTATATATCAGGTACTATTCTAGGCAATAAGAGACACAAAGGCAAAAACCCCATACCCTCAAGAAATTTTAATTCCATTGGAAGAGACAATATACGCATATATACAGAAGTACATAAAACACAAAACATGTAAAAATAATATAAGGTAATTATTGGAAGGATCTGGAGGTAGGATTCAAAGGTTACAGATAAAAGCTGGCTTTAGAATCAAACCCCAAAGTAAATAAGAGACAGATATAATTCCAAGAGGCAGAGGTGAGGATGGAGAGAATTCAAGGCATGTAGTAGAAGCCATGGCAAAGGCTTGAGGATGTTAGATGGAGTGTTATGAATGAGAAACAGGAAAAAGGTCAGCCACTCTATTTTGGCAACAGAGGTAAAGAAGGGGAGTAATATATAACAAGGATGGAAAGGTAGGTGATAACCATGGGAATGTTGGTCAATGTGTAATAACCAACTCTCTCTTTAAAAAAATGTATCCATAACATACTTTTAAGTTTAACATGCAATATTAAGGTATTTTCAATCATTTTCTTCAGTCTAGACAATTGACAAAATAAATCAAGCCCTGATTTGTAGCATTTTCCAACTTTTGAGATATAAATGCCCACACTGAAAATTTAACAATCAGTTCTTGCACCAGCACAACTTTGATTATAGTCAAGCTGTGAAGGGCTTTAGAAGCCAAAGACAATAGGGAATCATTGGAATTTAGTGAGGAGTATTGTAACATGGTCAGATTTCTACTATAAGAAAATCAATTTAGTGGGTTAGATGTAGGGACAAACAATAATAGGGAGAATGGTAAGGAGGATATTGTAATATTCAAGCAAGAGTTGAGAAGTGGTGGCCATGTAAGTAGAGGTAATAGAGAAGTGGGAAGATGCAAGAGATATCATGAAGGTAAAATAACAAGCTGTAACAATAGATTAGGTATGTGGAGTAATGGAGAGTTAGAAGTCAATGTTAATACCAAGGTATTAAATCTAGAACATAGGAAGGATGATGGTGTTCTCCAGATAAATAGTGAATTTAGGAAGAGGGTTGAGGCTTAGTGCTAAGATAATGAGTTATATTATTGAGTTCTGGTGTTGAGTTTGACATGCCAATAGAATATTATTTCTAAATGCACAATAAATGGTTGAAGAGACGTAACTGGAGATCAATAGACTAGAGCTGTATACATGTACACACACACACACACACACACACACGCATGCATATAAAATCTGCATAGAGGTGATAATTAAGCTCTTCAGAATTGATAGTCTCACCAAGTGACTTTCTAGATATAGAAGATCACCCAGAGCCTTGGGCATACCCCCAGTTACAAAATATGATCTAGATAATGAACCAGGAAAGAAAACTGAGAAGTGATCAGACATGAAAATCCAGAGAGGAGGGAATGGTCTAGAAGAAGTTGGTAAGTGGTGTCAAATACTATAGAGAATTTAAGAAAGATGCGACTTAAGAAAGGGCCTTCAGATTTGGCAGGTAAGAAATCATTGGTGACCCTGGAAAGAGCAATTTTAGTTAAGTGATAAACCAAAAGTCAGACTGAAAAAAGTGAAACATGTAAGATGATAAGAAGTATAGGCAATTCATGTAGGTAGAATTCTTTTTTCCTAGAAGACAGAAAAGATAGCATAAAGGAATGGTAGGGTTTTTGTTTGTTTTGTTTATGTTTTTGGATGATAGAGACAGATGTATTTGTAGTTAGAAGGAAAAGAATAAAAAAAAGGACCAATAATCAAGATTCAAAATACTGTGGATATATCAAAAGATTGAATAAAACATAATCTCCTTGACATAAATAATAGACTTTATGAAATGAGAAGGAAAGCAAAAATGAAAAGGGAAAGAAGATAGGAACATTAATTTTAAAAGACAAAAAGAAATAACTTCTTTATAAACACATTATACATTGTTGACTGGTCTCATGCCTAATTCCCAACATTTTTAGGAATATTTGATGTGGAACTTTTTTTTTGCAATCCAGTGTGGTCTTTCTTGAATTGCCCTTGGATGCCATTATCATTGGCTGCCATATATTGCTACTTGGCAAAGATTACATACATGCAACTAACTGAAGAAACTGAACCATATATTTCAGTATTCCCAGTCTAAATAAAATCATGTAAAAATAAAGAAATTGCAGCTAACTGAAAGAATGACTTCAGGAATCTCATTGTAGAAACAAAAGATTGTGTTAGAGACATTGATTCAACGATGTATACCCAAAGCAATAAAATCTATCATTTTACATTTTCATATCACCTAACAGTGCTCAAGATGAGAAAGAAAAGATATTACTAACATGAATATAAATGCAACTAATGTTCCATCTCCTTTTTTTTTCTTTTTTTTGTAAAGGAAGAAGTAAACAAAGGAACAAGAATCATACAGCTAAGAAGTTGTGAATGGGTTACAGTTTGCATCAAATTAAGAAGTACCTTTATAAAAGGAATTAATTAGACTGAAAATTCTCTGTAAAAGGAATGTTTTGATGTGAAGAAACATATACATATATGCAATGTGTGGCATACACAGTACCTATACATATCTTGCATGTATTAATATAGTCCTTATAGAAATATACATATATTAAATATATAGTATTAAATATAATATATCCAATATATAAATATACACATGTATATGTATGTACAGGTATCATACTATGCATATATAAAAACAATAAATATAAAAAAATGAAAATCTATGAGAACAAATCAGGAAACATACATTTCCCTTCCTGGTACAGAGACAGACAATTACCAGTACAGGATGTTTTATACATTGCCACATGAGGTTACTGCATTGGCTGTTTTTGCTTGATTGTTTTTCTCTATCCCTAGGGATTATTCAGTCTAGAAGGTTTGAGGATTAAATACTTGTGATATAAAGACAAAAGTCATCCATAAAGAACTGTTTTAAAAGACTCTAAACTGTATGTTGATAACTACTGTTACAGAGTCATATCCTAAAATCTTACCACATGTGAGACTATATTTTTTTAAATCCTTGTTTTTGTTTTGCTTTTCTTAAAAGACATTGAAGGTGTCTTTGAAATTCAATTGGACCAAGGAACTAAGGCTTAAATTGGGTTCCTGGTAAACTATGTGCTGATGCAAAAAGGAGTCTTATCCCAGGCTTCTGACTGACCAGGATGGCCAGCAAAGAGCCAGGGAAGCTGCATACAATGAAAACAATGTAGTACCCTTGTTGAATATCCTTTTGAATCCGTGGCTGAGTAAACATTATTTTGTTAACTGCTAGATATTGTGTGATTGTCTCATTTCATTCCATTTCCAAACCTGAATCATCAAACTAAACCTGAATGAAATCTGGGCTTGTTCTTCTTTTTAACAAGATAACCAAGAAATCCAACTTTTTACTACTATTTTTTGCCATTTCCTTGCTCTTTCATACTCTTAACACTTCTTCAGTATTATGGGGTTTAGATCGTATCTTTTTGCTATGCTCCTATGTTGGTGATGTTTTGTTGGTTAATTGTGTCCAGGTCTTTGTGAGCCCTTTTGGAGTTTTCCTGGCAAAAATACTAGGGTGGTTTGTCATTTCCTTCTCCAGATCATTTTGCAGATGAGGAAACTGAGGTAAACAGGGTTAAGTGACTTGACCAAGGTCACATAGCTAGTAAGTATCTGAGGATGGATTTGAAATCAGGCCCTCCTACTCTAGGGCTGGTTCTCTATCCATTACATCACTTTGGTGCTCCTGCATTTCTTACTTTATCCGTGTTAGGTATTTGAAAACTTCCTTCACCAAAGCTACACCACTCACCAGTGCAAGTAGCACCCCTTCCATACCTTACTTAGGAAATTCATGAATTTGTACAGGACAAAAAGGAAAAAAAAAATCACACATTGCTCAAGCCTCTAAAATGAGTCCATTTAAATACACCTGAAATGTTCCTATGGCAAAGTAGGAACAGAGCATTGTTGGGGTCATGCTTGAAGTCTTTCTAAATTTCTAGCTGCTAGAATTTCTCTTTCCCTGACATGACTTTAGAGAACCCAGGATTTCTGTGAAACTATAATGAGATATATGAGTAGGAATGTGTACTTTAAGATTATTCTGTCGGGGTGTACATGCCTTTTTTTTTTTTCCTTTCTAGTGATCTCACATTAGGAAGAACAAAATATAAGTAATCAATAAAAACAACCAATTTCTATTCTTTATTGCATCCCTCTCTGACAGTTCTCTACACTGAAGCATCATGTCCCTCCACTTTATTTTAAGAAATAAAATAAAATAAGCAGATTAGCAGCACAATGATCTGGTGAACCAGTGTCACTTAAGCAAAGGATCAGACTGAAAATGCTTTTGTTGTTGCTTTTAAAAACATAAAATCTTCAGTACCATATTTTGAACTATAACAAGGCAATTTCCAGGCTGTATTTTTGGAAGTCTGCCATTTGTTATGAAAATACTGCAGCATCTTAATTATAATAGTGCTATTGGGCACCATTACCCCCATTCAGATACACTTAGCCTGAAAAATGATAACACGGAGGCATTGGTTTCTTAAATAAACACAGGTGTTGCTGAGTCACTGCTGGTGTGTCATCCACTGAAGAATAATAATTTAAAGTAATAATGAAGAAAGAGAAAAGAGTGGAAGAACATTGAAGTTAGTTATAGACTTATTGAAATTGTTTATAAAAAAAGAAAAGAAAGGAGGTATTTCACCACCTCTGGGATACCTGCAATGTTGATAGTGACAGCAATGGGAGGTTTATTAGCATTTGCTTCTAAGAGTATTCCTGGAAGCTTGCACGTATGTGGTACAGAGTAGTGCTGAATATAGAAACAGAGGCCCTGAGTTCAAAATCTCATCCTTCCTTTTATTGAGCTTAAGGACCTTTGTGTACCTCAATGTTAAAATCTATAAAATAAACTAGTTGAACTAGATGAGTCCTTAATTCTTTTTGAGTTCTAAATCAATTATTATTTTACAAATGCAGAAAAAGGAAAGAAAAAGGAAAAGTCCAGTAATAAGTCACACTGTGGCAAAGACTTGGGAATGTTTACATGTTTGTATAAAGATGCACTTTATTTAGTTTAAACAATAGTGAAATTTAATAGGTTACAATGTTGGAGCATTATTGCATATTGTTCCCAGGAACCTCTCTCTCTCTCTCTCTCTCTCTCTCTCTCTCTCTCTCTCTCTCTCTCTCTCTCCCCCTCTCTCTCTCTCTCTCTCTCTCTCTTTGACAAAGTCTTCTTTTCACATGGAATGAAGAATTTTTCCCAATATTTTGTGGATGTGAAAAACATTCCAAATGAGAAAATAATTAAGACTACATCTACTTAGACCTAAGCTTTAGGTTCTAGTTAAAAAATCTTATTTTGGTCTCCTCCATGACAGCAAGAAAAACATTTCCAAGGGCAAGAAAACATTCGTGTGGATGGGGTATCTACCTATGAAGACAAGGCAGTCAAGGGTCTTGCCTCTTTGTGCTCTTGAGTAAATTGTAGGGCCCTAGGGAGCCTCCTGGAGTTCTTAAGGTTAAGGCTGAGTGCTTAAGGGTACTTAAGGTTAATCCCTGTATTTACACAGTCACCAATTCATTTTACAAAGAGTTTCCCTAGTGGGATTTGCCAATCCTGTCAATCAAATCCAGTTGTTAGAGTGGGCCCAAAATGATGATCTGACACATGTGTTAGCATGTTAAGTTTCTGCTTCTTGCTGTCCTTCCTTCTTCCTTTGCTCAGGACTTTGCATCTAGTAAGTGGTATACATACATATATGCATGCATAATACATACATACATGCATATATATATCTATATAGATATAGATATATATAGATATGTACATATGTATTTGTCATTTATTACTTTCCCCAACTGTAATACACCTTTCCTAGTCACTCCAGCTTGGGGCCTGTCTATGGAAAGTTACTTGTGCATTCTATGTCCATGTGTTGAATCACAGCAATGTGTAAAAAAACAATGATATTCCCCTTGTATAAATATTCTCTGACCATCCACTTTCTACCTCATTCAGATTAAGAATGTAGAAGGCCAAGGAACCAGGAGTTATATATTAGGCTAAGCAATTCTCATTTGGTAATGATTATAAATCACTTTCTGATGTATGTTTTAATCTTTGGTTTGTTTTATTAATACCTTTGGTTTTAATATCACATTCATTTTTGAATATGTCCTTACCCTACTCCCTCCTCTCCATTCATAAAGATTAAAAAAAAAAAGATTTAGCAAAACCTGGTGACATATTATATATGTCTGATAACATATCTAACACTGTGTATTCTTTGTCTTCTCCTCCAAAAAGAAAAGAGGGAAGTGTGTTTTCAATTCTAGTCAAAGACCTTTGTTCTATTTAGATTGTTGTAGTCATTCCGTATATTTATTTATTTATTTTTTGCTGAATCTACTTGATTACATACTAGACTTCAGTTCATTTAAGTCTTACTATGCATTTTGGAATTTTTTATAGTCATTTTTTCTTATGGTATAGTAGTCAGTGGTTGGCCGTTCCCATTTGATGGGCACTCATTTTGTTTCCAGTTCATTGCTAGTACAAAAGATGCTGGTATGAAAATTTGTTACATTTAGGATCTTTCTTTCAGTTTTTGACTCCTTTGGAGTATGTAAATGCCTAGAACTAAGATTTCTGAATAAACAAGATGAATATTCCCACCAGTTTCATTACTAATATTTTAGTTAGTAATGTAAAAGATAAGGTTGAAAAAAGGACTAAGACTGGGGTCCCACAGTAGTAAAATTACAGGGATGTATCTCAAAATATAAATAATTTTATAAGGAATTCAATGTGGACTGTATCAGATAATGGCAATACATGCCAAATCAGGTCATTCAAAGATAACAAGAGCTGTTAAATGATATAAAGCCAAATTTATTCTGGTCTGCATGATGGAAGAAGTTATAGGAAATTAAACACGAGAGTTCTATCGCTTTTCTCCTTGATTATATGATAAACAGCCAGCCATTCAATGCATGAGTCCTAAGTCTTATACCCAATATGTGTTTGTATATATGGAAGACCCTGGCTGTGAACCAGAGAGTTTCTTCTGTTTAAAATACTGTCCTTTCAAATATAATCAAATTGTCAGCTGGCTGGCATTCATTTGGCACATCTCTCTAGCTTTTCCTTTTTCATATACCAAGAGAATCACAGACCACAACCATTAGTTTCCAGAGCTAAGTAATTAAGTCTCTTTTGATCATCAACTCATAGACTTGATCTCTCTGTTTTGAGTTAATATTCTTCCATTTGATGCAAATTACAAATGAATAATCCAATGGGATGGATTTTTTTGTATTATTGGTCCAACTATGAATAGAAATCATGGCAACTATTTATAACTTCAAAAAATGTCTCAATTGTGGTAAAGAATACAGTCAATATTTTTTTTATTATTCTTAAAACTGAGCCAAATACTTCAGGTATGTTTTCTTCATACTGACTACACAAAAGGTAACATTCTCCCAATTATTTCCTCTGATGAATATTTTCAAGTTGTTTGTTCATATATGCTCCACAAGCCACCCTCATGAATATCCAATATAATCATTTGACACAATCCTCTTTCCCTTGACTCATCATAAGGTAAAGTGAGAGAGAAGAGGAGCAAGAGGAAGAGGAGAAGGAGGCAATGAAGGAAGAGAAGGAGGAGGAGGAAGAGGAAGAAGAGAGCAGGAAGAGGAGAAGCAGGAAG
>NW_020954723.1:12751321-12782031 GCF_900497805.2 Vombatus ursinus
GGAAGAGGAAGAAGAGAGCAGGAAGAGGAGAAGCAGGAAGAAAAGGAAGAGAAGGGGGAAATTTATAAGACATGCTTCTTAATGTTCTCCTGAAATCTGCCAAATGAGCAAACTTAAGTAGACTTAGCTGGGTCTCTCCAATTAGATATCACAGGAGCAGATCTGCAGGTTGCAGTTGGATCACAAATGAATCAAATACAATGAAAGGGAAAACACATAAAAAATAGGTTCCCTCAAGTAGAAAACCTCCATATTCTAACAGACACTGGTTTATAGCAATTTTAAAGTGCTTTTTCTTCAATATGTGGTTAGTAGCCTAGTGTGGAAACCTAGAGTCAAGAAATCCTGGGTTCAAGCATTATGTCTTACACATTCTAACTTGGTGAAAATGGGTAAAAATCTCAGGGCATCAGCAAAATCTCATTGGGATTCTAAATCGTAGTTTTGTTACTATCTTTTGTTTTTATATCACATTAATTCCAAAATATATCTCTCCCCTCTCCCCTTCTTATCAAGGAATCTCTTGTATACTTTCTCAACTCCTCTGTAGGGTCAAATCTCCTGGCCATTATAATTAAATGTCATATGGTTTAATATTGCTGTTCTTGCCATTTACACTGCTGTAGTAAATATGTATGTATTTTATTATGTTTTACAACCTTCACTTAGAATTACACATTAAAAATCTTCCCATGCTTGCTCATACTCTTCATATTCAACGTTTCTTATAGCAAAATGCTACTCAATTATATGCATGCACTGCAGTTTGTTTAGCCATTCTCAAATGGATGGGAATCTATTTCTTTTTAATTCTTTGCTAGCACAAGAAATGCTTTTTTTTTGAACATTTTGCTGTATATAAGATCTTTCTGTCTTTTAACATCCTTAGGTTATATGCTCACAGGTGGAATCTCTTGGGAAAAGTTTATGAACATTTAAATCACTTTTTTTAGAATAATTCCAAAAGGTTTTCACAGTACCTAACTGTTCCTGCTCTCCCAGAGACACTCCAATATAGACTATTTATAAATTTTATCATCTTTACTATTGCTCCAGGTGGGAGGTGAAACTTCTGGGTTCTTTTAGTTTGCATTTCTCATATTACTGACTTTGAGGAATCTTTTTATACATATCTTGTTTTCCACTTTTATATCAAGAGCTATTTGTTCATATGCTATGCCCTGTCGGGTATTGGGGACACATCTTAATTTTGTACATCAGTATTAATTCCATATCACCCTTTGAGAGATACCTTTGGTATCTTTATCAAAGATATTGATGCATAGATTTTCTCTCAATTAATGTATTCTTTTCTTGTTCTAACCACATCATTTTTGTTATATAAAAGCTTTTGTTGGGCAGCTAGGAGGCCCAGTGAATAGAGCACTGGCCCTGAAGTCAGGAGGACCCAAGTTCAAATCCGGCCTCAGACCAACACTTGACACTTACTAGCTGTGTGACCCTGGGCAAGTCACTTAACCCCAATGTCCTTAAAAAAAAATAAAAGCTTTTGTTTCATGTGATCAAAATTGTCTATTGTACCTTTTGTTATAGCTCTTATTTGGTTAAGAATTTTTCCCTTAGTTATCATAATGAATGATATCTGATATAGTCTCTTTTAACTACACTCTACTTTTCCATAAAAAAATTATTATATAAGAATTTTTCAAGTAATTTATGCATTGTTTTGATACTGGCATATTGATTTTGATTTTTTTTATGATTCTTCTTCGTGTATTTTCCTCCATTGATTTTTTTTCCATTTTAAACCAGTATCAAGTAGTTTTAATAATTATTGCTTAAGATTATAATTTGAGCTATAGATGTTCTATTCTTCCTCTTTCCTACTCCTCTCTCATTATTCTCTTTGATATCTAGACTTTTTGTTCCTCCGAATGAATTTTGTCAATATTTTGTTTGTATCTCTGAAGTACAGACATTTGATCAATAGAGATTAAATCTTTGAAATAATTTAGGTATTGTTCTGGTGTGCTAGAGATGGGGTGGTAGGGCAAGACCACCTTGGGGACAAACAGAGGGTTTGTTGTCTATAGAAAATGTAAAAGTAATAATAAAGTTGACATCATGTTTATATTTTTATTGCTACCACATACTAATAATTCTAAAGACAATCAGTGATAAAACACTTCCTCTTTAAAAAAAAATGTTTTGTTGGTCTAATTTCTAAACAATTGCTCCTTGATCACAGTTGGCCTTGAATACGCCAGACTTAGTTACAAACTTACTTCAAGTTGAAACTTGAAGTTTAAAACTTGCTTCAAGTACAGTTTTTGTCTGCAAGCCCTGTAGTAACATATATTCCTATGTTTAAAGAGTAGATTTGAAATAAACAATGATAAGATGATTATTGTAAACATTAACAAAAAGAACTTGAGTTATTTCAATTCTGTCATTCTATGTGACCACTTGGAGCTTTTATTTGTGTTTAAAATTTAAAACAGAAAAATAGAGTATAAAATTCAAGGTGTAATATTTTAGTTAAGTGTAAATTTTAGTTCATACATGAAATATTTTTCCTGAATCTGAACAATATATTAAAAACTGAAAATTATTCTTCTTTGTAAATTTTTGATTGTTTTAAAACTGAAGAATTAAGAAAACAAAACATTATAGCAATGCTACAATTTAGTAGTTGCCCATATTTAGCCTTTTTTGCAGATGTTTTGATATTATTTAAATTGACTTGTAAAATGAGATTTCATGAATCTCTGCCAAACTTATCATTATATTTAATGTTTTTCCCTATTTGAATGTTGATTGTTTCATGTGAAATAATGTATTTCAAAATTAAAACTAATTTAAAAAGTATTTTTGATCAACTATGAGTGAAAGATCAACAAATTTGGCTATCTTGTATTCAACATGAATATATGAAGATCCATTTTTGATAAAATAATTGAAAAACACAGAAGTTAAATCTCAAAAACAGAAAATGTAATGTTATGCCACATTATTTTGTCAGACCTACATGTTATTACACATTTTTCTCCCTTTTAAAAATATATATGAAGGTAAGTAAATGTATTAATCCATTATGGTTTTTTTGGCATGGAAATATCAATCTATCTATTTTCTTATTCAGTTTATTTGTTTGCTTATTAATTTTTACTGGCATGAATCTATCTCTATCTATCTATCTGGTTCAATAGAAGAAAATGTTCAATGTCTGCATTTCTTTTCTGGCTGTTGTTTGTTAATTTCATGATTATCACTAAAAACAAAATTGTGTGTAAAGTAGAGGGCATTAACATATTCTTTTCCAAATATGTTTGAAATACCATGCCATCAAGTGTAATTTATTTCTTTTTATTATTTTACAATTTTATTTATTATGATCCAACCATAAGGAATGAAAATCCTTTCAATTATTGGTCATTTTTTATTTCTTCAAAGTGTTTTGTTATATGTTTATATGAGTAGTAAATGTGTCTTGGTAGATTGACTCCTGTGTATTTTATGCATTTTGAAGTTATTGTCACCATTATTTGCTTTTTATTATTTCCTTGTGTATATTTCTATAGTCATGTAGAAATTTTGTTGATTGGGGGAATTTGTTCTCCCTATTAATACTTTGCTGAAGCTAATAATTTTCTCAGCAATATTTTTTGACATTCTTTCTAAGTAAAAAAAAATCATCAAGAAATAAATATAATTTTGTCCCCTTTTGACACCAATTATGTCTTTCATTTTTTTCTCTTTTCCTATGTCAAATAATAGTAGAGAAAAGTGACATGTTTTGTTCCTATATTTGTTAAAAGAGTTTCTAATCTTATATAATAATCTTATTAATCTAATCTAATTGATCTAATCTAGTCTTATTTTTTAAATAAGGCAAATTTTTTGCTTTGATACACTTTTTATCATAAGAGAAAATGGCTAATCTATCCTCATGTATTTTGCTGTTTTTAGCATAAATGAGTGTTGCATTAATATGTACTAATACTAGTGTATATTAGTTTATCAAATCTATTGTGTTTAATTTTGATTATCAATATATTCTCTTCTTTTTTTGCCCCTTTTATCTTCAATTTTCAAGATTGATTCTGTGCTCATGTAAGGGTTGTTTATTTGTTTATTTTTAATCTATATTTTTATTACATATTCCTTTAATCTTTTCTTTTACTATTATGTCAACTTATCTTCTCAGAAATATACATACCCCCCAAGGACTGCTTTAACTGCATCTAGAAAATTATGGTACATTGCCAAATAATTATCATTCTTGGTCACATACTTATTAATTGTTTCTGTGTATGTATATATGTGTACATATGCATATGTATTTACTAATATTGTTCATAAGGCAATTATTAGGTTTCCTTTAAGTCTGTAAATGTTGTTTATCTTGACTACATTAATTATATAATAATAATAATAATAATCTATTGTGCTATTTTCTTTAATGAATGTGCTTGGTATTTCTGTTTTTATATATTTATGATTTTCCTGTACCCCAAATCATCACCAGTTTTTAAATGTGGTGCAAACAACGTATGTTCTTTAATATTCTTATTTAATAGAGGAAATGTCTTTCAGGTCTAACCTCTCCAACAACTTTTTCAGGTCAGTATTTTCGCTTCTGTTTGTCTTCCTATTGATTTCCTTTTGATCTCCCAGAGAGAGGAACAATTTAATATCTTACTATTGTTGTATTATTTTCATATTATTTTATAATTTAGTCAATCTACTGAGTCAATAAACATTTACTAAATGTCTATTTTGTGACAAGCACTGTACAAAGCACCAAGGATAAAAAATGTGTCTGCCCTTGAGGACCCCACAGTCTAATGGGAAAGACATCATGTAAATAATTATGTATAAATGAGCTAGATACAGGATTAATTGGAAATAATCAATAGAAAAAGGCATTAGAATTAAGAAGCAGTGAGAAATACTTCCTGAAAAGATGACATTTTAATTGGGACTTGGAGGAAGCCATGGAAGTGAAAAAGCAGAGATGAGGGTGGAGAGTATTACTTGCATGAGGAACAGTTGATAAAAATGTCCAGAGTCAGTAAATGTTGTGTTTTGTTTGAGGAACATCAAGCAGGTAATTTTTACTGGACCATAGGGAAAATGGAGGGGGTCTAATGTTTATAAACCCGTTTTAAGGCTGGTAAAGGGGGTAGCTAGGTGGCATAGTGGATAGAGCACTGGCCTTGAAGTCCAGAGGACCTGAGTTCAAATTCGGCCTCAGCCCAAACATTTGACACTTACTAGCTATGTGACCCTGGGAAGTCACTTAACTCCAATTGCCTTAAAAAAAAAAAAAAAACTGGTAGAGAAAACCATGTATTGAAAAGCTTGAAATATCAAAAGCAGATTTTATATTTGACCCTAGATGACGATTCCCTCAGGAGTAATAAGGAAGTTTAAAAGCTGGTAGGCTCAAAGGGAAATATAATTAGTCAAGTTTTGCACATGTTGAGCTTAAGGTATTTATAGGTCATCTAGTTCAAGATGTGTAATTGGCATTTGGAGATGTGAGATTAGAAGTAGAAGCAGAGAAATCAGGGCTAGATAAGTAGATTGGAGAATCATCAGTATAGAGATAATTGAATCCATGAGTTGATGAAATTAGCAAGAGGAATAGTATAGAGGGAAAAGAGAAGAAGACTTGGAATAGAGCTCTATGAGTTGCCTGGGGTTA
This sequence comes from Vombatus ursinus, assembly GCF_900497805.2. NCBI lineage: Eukaryota > Metazoa > Chordata > Mammalia > Diprotodontia > Vombatidae > Vombatus > Vombatus ursinus. The sequence continues at coordinate 12,756,993 of NW_020954723.1, forward strand.
GTGTGCATAATCTGGTTGAAGATCAAACAAAGGATTGAGATGAAATGGTTAAAGAAGGAGAAGAACCAGGAGAGAGGAGTCCCATAAAAACACAGAGAAGGTAGCTAGAAAGTTTAGGTCAGGATAAGTAGATTTGGAATCATTAGCATAGAGATGATAATTAAGTCCGTGAAATCATAAGGTGGAAGCACTGAGGTAGAAAATAAAAGAGTTAAGAAGAGACATTCATAGTTAACGGAGGTGACTTAGATAAAGATATAAAAAATGAGAATGAAATGATTGGTCAGATAACTAAGAGGAGGACCAAGAGGGAGTGGTGTTCTAAAGGCCTAGAGAGAAGACAGTGTCAAGGAAAAGAGAGTGACTGTCAGTGTCAAAGGCTGTAGAAAGGTCAAGAAAGATAAGAATTGAGAAATGTTCTTTGGATTTGGCACTTTAGAGATTGTGGGTGACTTTGGAGAGAGTAGTTTCAGTAGAACAATGAAGTTGGTTGCCAGATTGTAGAGACTTAAAAATAGAGTGAGAAGAAAGGAAGGAGAGACACCTATTGTACACAGCAATCTCCAGGAGCTTATCACAAAAAGCAGGAATAATACAATGATGGTTAGTGGGGATGGGTAGATTAAGTGGACCAGTGTGAAGGTGGCCTCAAAGTAGTGTGGAGTCTTGGTTCTGGGTACCATAATGCCAGAAGCAGAGTGGAAGTTTCAGGTCAGGAAAAATGGAATTTATATCAAGAGGCTTGGTGTAGAGGTGGCGTGTGTGAAGAAAGAAATGAACAAATAAATAAGTAACACAACTGGCATTACACTACAATTATTGGAACATAGTGAAGATATGTAAAATGCGTGTCATTGTCAACTTTAATTGTAGTGCTTAGATAACCCACCAGAAGGACTGTGATTTGGGTAGGAAGATGAAAGGAAAAAGGCCTACATTTATGAATATATTGCACTATTAGGAATTTTCTGATAAGTGTTTAAGAGTCAAACTAAACAGTGGAAAAACTCACTTGATCTATTTGTGGAATATTTGTGGAATACGGGTGCTTACAGTGTCAATGAGCAATTGGACAATTTCTTCTAAAATATAAATTTACTTACATAGGAAATATAACAAAGTTCATCATTTCCATTTCCTTCTTAGAAAAAAAAATTTTGACAGCAGTCCTGTGTAGTTTTTTTTTTTAACTTCTTCCCCTTTTCTTCATCCATATTTGGCAGGTTATAGAGATTAAACCCACTTCTTATTCCCTGAGGGTCGTGCAAGTGAATTGAATTGGAAATGAACAGTTCTATTTCATCATAAATGACATGACCACCTCCTCCAAGATTGAACCTTATTAGGACAGATGAATGTCTGGTGAGTGAAGAATCCCAACCATATGAGTTTTACAAAGCGGGGATAGAAGCCTTTCGAAACTCCTGAAATTGTGTGAGGTTTTTGTTATTGTTGTCCTGGGTATTGTTTTTGTCTTGAGACCCTGGTGAAGTTTCTTGACTAAAGCCTGCTACTTGTTGTTTAGGCTTAGAGCAGGCATTGTTTCCTGATTTCATGAAATCTTCATTATTTCTGCACAAAATTATGACAGCAGGTTCTCATTCATAGACATGATTCTATGATCATTTTTGTTTTATTGCAAATTGTCAGCCTGATATTTCTATTCAACTTTAAGCCTGCCTTCATATTTATTTCTCTTCCCTGAGGCTTTCTCTTAGAATCTCTATTTTCTTCTCTCACCATATCTGCCACTCATTTCATAAGTCTTAAGCACTAGTTTAAACAATTATATCATCTAGCAATGGCAGACCGTGGTTCTAAAGGCTTAAAACTCCCAGTCTGTTGTGGTGAGCACTGAGCCCCACTTAGAATATAATTTAAACATTGGGCCTTCTCTTGGATCAATAGCTTCATTTTTAGAACTACTTGTGAAACAAAAAAGTTATCATTTATTTTGATTTTTTTTCTCTCTAATGAATGCCTTTAGGCAAATGTGCATTAAAGAACTACTTTTACCTCTTAAGTCAGCTTGTAGTATTTTTATCTATGGTTTGAAGCTTCTGCACTGTGACAGGAAATGTAACCCAAGGCTTCAGCTCCTAAAACAAAATAAACACTTTGGTCTGATTATATTTGGTGCTTTTGTGTAAGTTTTCATTCGCATGAATTGAAGGGCTTTTGGAAACTACTGTAAACTTCTGTGTTACTAGATCCCATCACATGGAAAGTAATTCTGAAAAAAAAATACAAAATTACTAAATGACTGGAACCTTCAGGCAGCCCCTACCAAAGTGGGGGTGTTCAAATCCAGTTCTGACTACTGTTGGTTACCATCGGTTTACTTCTCCCAGCATGCCTTTTTGGTTTGCTTTCTCACATCTGCAAGTGAACTATAACTTTCAACTCAAAGAATAAAAGAAAGGGGAAAAAAACCTGATTCTTCTCTTTGATCTTTAATTCCTATAGTTCCTGAAGAGGGTGAGAGTGTGTGGGGGGGATGGGAAAGGTGTAGGTGTGGGTGTGAGTTAAGAAGGGTGGTAACAGAGGGAAAACTGGTGAGCAGAATCACAGTTTCAGATGCCCTAAAAAAGTTTTAATGATTATGCTGGTAAACAGTGAAAAGTAACAAAATGATATGCAGACCTGGAGCATTAGTTGACAATAAATGTTACAATTTTAATTCATAATTTTCAATGAGTTCGACTCTCAAAAGGGAAGATAGGGATGGTGAACAGGAGTAGAAAACATTTGCTTTTAGCAGCACATTTAAATTATGTATAATAGTCATAAAGCTTCTCATTTTCCACCCAAATCTGGATCTTTACATATTGTGAAGAGAGTATTCTTAATTGTTTAAAATGTGAACTGATCCTTCATCTGAGAATTTACTGTGTCAACAGCTCACATGTGGACCTCTGAAGACGTCCGCTTTGTCTTCCTAAAGATCAAAGTCAGTAATCGTTCCTAAGACAATAGCCAGGTTTGCTAGTCTGTATTTAGCTTCTGCTTTTAATGTCCTAATACCACCAATAAAGATACTAAAGAAATACAATTGGGTGGTGGGAAGTGATGAGTGTTATCTGGGGAGAAGGGAGAGGAAAAAAAATATTGTTTATTTCCCTCCCAATTCACATCCCTTAGATTAATGCGGCAGAAACATTGTTTTGCTAGTAACATAATTCCTTCTGTCCTTGTTCAAATCCTATTTGTCTTATAGGACTTCTTAGATTACCAACTGAGATGTTTATTTTCTATTAGTTTAAGACACATGGATATATCTGCACACTTTCCTTTTTACAAAGGTTCTTAAGAGAAACTTACCTCACTTAGCCAATGTACAGACAACAGTATTATTTGTGGACAAAGTACAGCTTAGGACATCCACAAGCTAAAGGCTTTTTCCAACATTCTTATGCTTCTTTGATATATATGGAGTAGGGAAAACCTTCTGCCTTTCCTTTGGTAATTGGGAAAGGAAATGATTTTAAGTGTTTTGTAATTATCTATCAAATGGATATGATATCAATCCAAATTCATTTACTTGGTTGCTACCTCCACTAATATAAATCATGTATGCTCCTACCACGATTATAGAAATGATATTCTAAAAGTCCTCAATAAAAGATCTACCTAATGAATTGAATGTATTCATCTTAGTTTTATAGTATCTGAGATGTACCACTATATTTCATAAACTTTTTTTTTTGGTTACTGCTGTTTTCACATGAGTAGATCACTATTTTCTCTCTCTGTCTCTCATATACATGTACATATATGTGTATATATTCATACATGCATATATATGTGTATATATAAATCACATATTTATATATACACATATCTTCAATACTTGTTTCTATAAAACTTTTCAGGTGGTAATCTCAATTTTAGACCATGTATGTTTTGGCACATATCAATCATTTCATTATTTTGAAATTCCCTCTACAGATGCATGTCAGAAATTTATATTCTTAAGGAGGATCTTGGGTCACTGAAATGTTAACTAGCTTCCCATGATCTCAGAGTTCACATCTATTAGAGGCAGGATTTGAACACTTTGTGACTGCCAAGGTGATTCTCTGTCCACCATGAAATGGTGCCACTAATCTATGTTTAAACAGACACACACACATATGCATGCATACATACATACATACTTATATTATAAATAAATAATGTTATTTACATGATATGTTATATAGATGTAGAAATCCATTTAACTGTTGATACATACAGTGTGTGATTTCTGTCCAACGGTCAATGGGTTGACAGTACTGTTGGAACTGAGCCAAAATGAATGTGGTTTTACTCAGTAAATATTTCTTAGCAGCCAAAATAATATGAAATAATAAGGCAGTTTCACCTTTCTAGAAAGCCAGCCATTCTCCTTAGAGAATAGAAGTCTTTATAAAATCCTCTCTGGATTTGATCTATAGTTGGGTCCTAGGGTCAATGGACGTGGAACCCTAAAGAATGAGTGAGCAAGAGAGCATTTATCTCAGGCAAAGGGAAAACAGCTGGGCCTTATTGTTTGGGCAGCCAGTCAGAGAAATGCACCTCTTTTCTCTAATAGAACTAATTAGGATAAACTGTTGTATTGAACAGGTCGATCCCTACTCAGCAGGGAAAGAAGAATGCATGTCTAAGTAGACTCTGGGTGCCTAGTCTTAGACAGTAAGTACTTAAAAATAGAGTCTACATTTTTGCTATTTGACTTTGAATGCTCACATAAAGAAAAAAAAAATATATATATATAGATAGATAGATAGATAGATAGCCATTAAGTCTGGATTTTGCCTGTTTTTTTTTTTAACATTTAGTCTTTGGAATTAACTCTAAAAGCTTACAGAGGATATTTTGGCTTTCTTATGCACCTGTCTTTTCAATGGAAACATAAGGAAGTGGCAACATCATTTTCCCATTTAAGAAATTCAATTTTCAATGTAAATCTTCCTTGTATAGTCTGTGCCTCCAGGGTGCTTAGATCATTTTCCAAGGTGCTGCTCGGTGTACATTTTCACTTGAGGTTTGGATATTGATATTAGTATCAGGGCTTAGATTGTTATTTAGTCTAATCCATGAATAACCCCAAGCTGTACCAGGACTATGGATTCAATATGTAATTTCACAATAGTTTTTTGTCTGATTGCAATTTCTAGAGATGGGGACCAATCTTCATTCCAGATAGAGGCATCAGTATATAGTAAGAGTGGTAGGTCAGAATAGCTGGTTTCAAATCCAAACAAAACAAAGAAAAAAACATGAATAAATGAACAAATATATAAGTAAATGAGTAAATAAACAAATCTTTAAAAAATGCTTTGTCATGTACTACTTCAGACACTTTTTAGCTCTGTGACTGTAAGTGAATCACTTAAACTACGAATCCTATTATACAAAGTATATTATGAGGAAAAAAAGATTTTCATTATCTCTTTCATAGGTTTTTGTGGGAACAATTAAATTAAATACTTTGAAGCACTGTATAAAAATGAGGTGTTGCTTTTTATTAAATATGTTCTTTCAAGGAAAGGCAGAATTATATAATGGATAGAAAGATGGACTTTGAGTCAAGAAGATGTGGATTCAAAAGTCACTTCTTACAGCTATCTACAAGTTTTATTACAACAGATTAATTACTTCCCTGGATATCTGGCAGTTCTCTAAGACTATTGGCTCACAATTTGACTAATTTTTAGAGGAATCATGGAGTGTGGTGGGGAAAGAGATCTTCAGGTTTCTCTTTTTTTTAATTCTGAAAATATTAGTCATAATAATTAGTGTTTACGTACCTTTTACCAATAATTCTACCAGACTTTAAAAAAAATCATATTATTGTCACACTCTTCAGTAAAGAGTGCTTTGTAATCAATTTAATTATAAATTGATTCTTTCAAAATGGCAAAAAAATTGCCTTCCAAAACTTTGACATGATCAAGAACTGGATATGTTAAGTTTATTTTCAAAACACACAGCTTGCTTAAATTCATTGCAAGTATTTTTTTTTTTACTCTATCCCTTACTATCTTTGTTGTTGTTGTTAAGCTATTTTTCAGTCATGTCTGACTTTTTATGTCTTTTGGGATTTTCTTGGTGAAGATATTGGAGTGGTTTGCCATTTCCTTCTCCAGCTTATTTTAAAGATGAGGAAACTGAGGCAAGAAAGGTTAAGTGACTTGCCCAAGATCACACAGTTAGTAAGAGCCTTCTCCTAATTTCTTTTTAGGCATGATCTAACTATGCTGGCTATTCTATGAAGTCCATAGAGGAAATGACTGTGCGTTGGAAAAGTTTAAAAAATTATACTGGCTTTTAAAGTTTTTGTTTGTTTTTATTTTGTTTTTGGAGTGGACCCTGTTTTTTGTTTAGCACGGAAGTGTTACTGAGTAAATTCTCTTTACCAATTCCTGCTTAGTAGCTTATATTTATTAAGAGTTGCCCAGGGCACTCAGAGCTAATTGACTTACCTATGGTCACAGAGACAATTTATGTCAGAAGCGTCACTCGAGTACTTGTCTTTTTGATTTGATTAACCTTTCACAAGTTTGTTTTAACAAAGAGACAAATGAATTAGGTTGTGTTCACATTTTTAGTTTCTCTCAAAAGCTGTTGACATACATTCATGGGAGTCAGAGTCCAGAAATGGGCCTCTGCAACAGAGCCAGTCCACAAGTAGCTCAATCTGGGGGTACAGAGTTATATGCCTTTTGAATAGTAAGTATTCTCAAGGGGTGCCAATCAACTCTGATTGGTTAGCACACTGCGAGGTGGGTCATAATAAAATGAGGGTCTTGAGTACATGATTTAGGTCACTTAATCCTGGACAAAGAGCAACAGGGACTAATATCATCCCATCTCTGGACAGAGGAAATACCTCTTCTATCACATCACCTAGACTACTCCCAACCTTGGGCTATTTAGGCAGAAGAATCTGTCTCCATCCAAGCCTGAGCAGCTTCCAATGTAATCTCATTATCAGTAATGTCCTTCTGAAGAACTTTAGAGAAGTGAGGGCTGGGGGAAGCTCTGAGAATCATTTCCACATTTCCAAGACCTTATCCTTTATTCACTAATCCATACTGTTTTTCTAATAAAAGTTTATTATGTTAGGGATTGGAAGCTCCTCTATTAGATTCTGACCTCTTTGAAATCAGACACATTTCATTTCATCTTTAAAACCCAGTACCCCTATGCTTTGCTCAAATAAAATATATTTCTGTTGAATCACATTGAGGAAAAACTCAATAAAATACAGAATTCTTGACAAACACTCATCAAAATGTCATACAATTTTTACTGGATTCGTGTTCCACACCTTCTAATTTACTAAACTACTATAGGTGTGAGAGTGTCTTATACTGATGATAGATTCTCAAATAAACTACCAAAGTACCAATTTAAGTAATTAATAAGAATTTTGTAAGTATTCCTAATCCTTGCTTGGTCACAGTTCTTGCTAATGTAGCTTACTTGGCCTTAGAGAGTTGTTAAAAGAGATGTGTACCTCACATCATTACTCTGGTAGCTCATTCAAATCATCTACTTATGCAGAAGTGATTCACCAAATGAAAGAAGGTATCCTTTGGATTTTCCCAGGGGCTGTTTCAGTTGGCTTCATAAGGAAAGAACAAACACTAATCTGTGGAACTAATCTTGCCTTGGTGACTAGGCCAGCACTAATCCATCCAGGAAGAGCCAACTTAGCATTATCTGTGACGGTGGATAATAGTTATAAAAATGTTGTTGAATAATCCAAAATTGTCAGGTTTGCTAGCCAGCCAGATTGCAACCTAGCTAAATGTTCACTCAGATAATTGATTTGCATTAAACTATGGCCTTCCTTTTGCTTTTCATCTTGCTCCACTGGATGAGTTAGAAAAGGACCAAAACAAAACAAAATGACAACAGCAACAAAACAAAACAAAACAAAAAACAAACAAAACAAAAAACAAAACCCAAGTAATGGAAAGGAAGGAAAAAACAGCTAGTGAGTTCCCATAAAATGCAATGTTAACACATTTCATTTGTGTATAACTGGATATTACATATAAACACACAGGCTCGTTGTTTTAATCTCCTGGGAAAGAGTTATTTTACTAGGATTTATCATTTATCATCATTAAACATCAATTGGACATTTCAATGTCAATGTACCTGATTGCAATATGAATTTAAAGAAGAGAATATCTGTTGACAAAGTCATCAAAGGATGTCTTTTAGGATAACAAAGCATCTGATAGGTTGCTTAAGGTTTTTTAGAGAGATAAAAAGCATGCTATTCAACATAAGTCATTATAATTCCATTCTAGATTGACATCATTGGATGTAAATGAGAATTCTAATTAGACCTTTGTTAGATGTTTATTGCTTCTGGCCATCATGACTGTATGACAGACTAGCTCTCTGACTCTGGTCTAAGTCCCTACTCATTGGCCTCAGCTACCAGCACAGTTCAACTGGTAGGAATTCTAACTTGGGTGGAAGTTCTCCAAAAACCTTGGGCTATCTCATTCTTTTATGCATTTCTGAAGGTAAACTAACTTTTGGGAGGTCATATATACCAAAGTAAATGCCAAAGTATTAGCCACTTGCTGTCTGTGACTTATTGTCTTAGACAATGTTACCTTTTACTCCACAAAAACTGGTGATAGATGATGGCATAAATAGCACGACCTCAAACGAAATTGTCTTTCTATATTCTAATTTATGCATCATTGACATTGGTCTAACTTTCCCTCTCTGTTTCCCCACAGTGAACAAAAGTCAATTACTCTTTAAAAATCATATTTGAAACCCTAAATAGACTCAACAAGAAAGTTTTATCAGGGTTTATTGTGTATGATGACAAAAGAAATAGTTTCACTTCAACAATAAAACAGAAATGGTGGGTATTTCAGTAAAGGCACCTATCATGATGAACATAAAAGTAAAAAAAAAAATGTAGGTGGGAACAAATTACAGCCTACTATTTGACTGTGGCTGTGAATATAAATTAAGGAGAAGGGTCTAATTAGCCAATCATTAGAAAGAAGAAATTGAATACATGGACATTTGAGAGATTCACATACAGAATGAATTCTGATGCTCAGTGAGTGACTTATGTTTATATTTTTCTGAGAAAGAAAATGAACAGGTTTCAAGTGTTTTTATAAAAATAGATACAAATTCTCCTAATTGTATATGTCTGTATGCATATAAATTCCTAGGCATGTTCAAGTTGCAACTTTTTAGGAATTATTTGCTAGGGAATTGATCAAGTTTCCATGAGATTTCTGTGCATCTGAATGACCCAGCCATCAAAAGTGTTTTTTTCAGTGGAGAATTCTTGCACTGTTGGTATGTAAAGCTTTGTTTGCAGAGACCTGGGGCTGAAGCCAAATGCCAATTATTCAGAGGCTTTATTTCCTGTGGATATGGACTCATTATAGGTCAATCTGCTGCCCTACCATGTATTTTCTTTTTTTTTTCCCTAATTTAGTGACTGGTCACAAAATCCTGGGAGATTCTATGCTTAATCATCTTGTTTTAGGAGGAAATTTTTTTTTGTAATGCATTTTAGGACATTAAATAATAGTAATGGTTTACATTTATATGAACTAATGTGAATTAATGAAAACTATATTAAGTATTTAGTATGTACCAAGGCACTATGCCAAACATTGGAAATACAAATACAAAAAAGCAAGGTGGTCCTGCCCTCAAAGAAACTACAGTCTAATATATAAAGGTAAGACAATCCCTATATGAACATGGTGGTCAAGGAGGGGTATTATGATCTGGGAAACTGATTTGAATTGAATCATAGAGCAATTGATAGACATGTTCTTTCTTGGAATAGTACTGTTGAACTGATTACTCTCTGCAGAGCTAGGGGAGAACATGAGTGGAAGAAATGTCATGATTGTAGGGTGGCAAGCTGGATAGGGAGCAGTAGCCTGATATATGTTGGGTCAAAATAGAAATGGTGAAGTCTGACCAATCAGAAGCCCACGGAAGGAGCAGGAGGCCCAAGATGTAGTTAAGACTTTGAGTTTCACAAAGTATTTTACATACATCATCTATTTCAATCCTCAGAGCAATATGAAAGGGTTGCTCAGTTTCCATAAGGAAACTCCAGCTCAGAGATTGCCTTGAATCATATAGCTAAGAATTCTGTTGCAGGACTTGAACCCAGTGCTCTATCCATTATATCATGATGCCTTAGGTAATCCACATACCTTGCCTACTTTTTCCTTACTATCTTCTCATCCCTAAACCTAATGTAATGGTTCATATCATTAAATTCTCTCCTTATAGATCTGCCTTAGGACAGTATATATGGGCAGCTAAGTGGCACAGTGGATAGAGTCCCAGCCTGGAGTCAGGAAGACTCATCTTCCTGAGTTTAAATTTAGCCTCAGACATTTATTATCTGTGTGACCCTGGACAAGTCACTTAACACTGTTTGCCTCAGTGTCCTTATCTGTAAATTAGCAGGAGAAGGAAATGGATAACCACTCCAGTATGTTTGCCAAGAAAACCCCATATGGCATCACAGAGAGTTGGACACAAACAAACAAGTACAGTAGGTATGGGTAGATTCAGATTCAAACAGAAAGCCCTCCTGTATTAAGTAGGGTTTTGACAACTGGGGGGCAAAAAGTATATTTCATTACATAACAAATTAATTAACAAGGTAAACTTGTTCATCTTCTAAAGTGTGTTTCACAACTGATCTGAAAGTTTCCAAACAGGGAAATTAGTATGAACATTTTCTATTGCTTCATATCAACAGTAGCACATATAATATCTCTTCCTCCCTTCCAAAGGAGGAAGAAGAATCACATAAAACAAAAACCTGAGGTGACAATATGAAATAACTTAATACATAATCTTGACAACTTTCCCTATAGGCTGCCAAGGAATGTGTAATTCAGCAAGGGGAGAAGATGCTCCACTGGGAAAATTTGTCAGCAGGCATGAGAATGCTTAAGATTTCAAGATCTTTCCAGCTGCTGTCTTGTTATGACAGGTGAGGCTTGATCTCTCAGAAACACACTACTTTGGATACCTTAGAGGTGCTAGAGAAGCCACATTGTATATCAAGTGAAGCATTTGATGAATTTTTAAGAATAACTGACCAAGAATTAGAAGACTTGTGAAATCTCCAGAGAAATATCTGGACTGGAGTACATAGAAAAGACATATAAATACCTGACCTGAACCTTGTAGAAATTCCAGGCAGGATGGAGAAGTCTGTGCAAAGTCACAGAGGCAGGAGATTGGGTGTCAATGTTGGGTATTATATAAAGGAATTCTGGCTTTATAGTTTTCTATAGCCAAGTTAATAGCATGTATGTTTCTATTTTCATCTTTTTTGATTAAGCTTTTCTTATATTTCCTATCTATATTTTCTATCCATATTTCTATACACATTTATATGCATATCTATTGATATACATATTCCTATCTATATATCTACATTTCCTTATCTATATTTATCTTGTGCTATTTTCCCCAAAAAACTGTTTTCTAACTTGGCTTAGTTCCCATTTCATGTGTTTTTTCTATACTCCCCCCAGCAATCTTGGTATGTAATATAGAGTTGGCTACTTTAACCTTCTCCTTATAGAGTTGGCTACTTTAACCTTCTCCTATGCTTACTAGTTCCCAATCTTTTTTTAGTATAGTTAGTTCTTCTACCTAAGTCTTTCTGACATCTTTTAGGAATCTGTTTTTTTTTTTCAATTCTATGCACTCTTTCAGCAAATGTCTTGTCCAAATTTATTTCCATTAAGTTCATTTCCTTTTTTCTGTCATAGATAGATAGATAGATAGATAGATAGATAGATAGATGGATATATAATATATATAACATATATCTGTCTATATATATCTAAATATATATTTCTCTCGAGACTCCTGAAGGTTATTCTCTCTCGTGTGTGTGTGTGTGTGTGTGTGTGTATGTGTGTGTGTGTGTGTGTGTGTTTTAATCATGATTTCTAGCCACCTTTGTATTCTCAAATTTTTTTTTGGAAGTAAACTCCCTAATACCACAAGTAGTGATGAACTTATAAAGGGCACAAGGGTTTGATTATGAATTAGAAACAACATATTATTTAGCATTTTAAATGATTTTAGAGAATATCTAGTTTTAGGATTATAAATTTAGAGTAAGAAGACATCTTAGTGATCACGAGTTCCAACCTTCCATTTTATAGATAAAGAAACTGAGGCTTAGAAAATTCACTTAGAAAAGTGATTTGCCTAGGTTCACACAGCTAAGTGTTCAAGTCAGAATTTGAACTCAGGTCTTCTTGACTCCAAGTCTATAAAACTGTCCAGTAAGCTGTCATACTTCTCTAACTCCTCACATTGCAAATGTAGAAACTGAGGCACAGAGAGAAGAACTTTGTTTCCTAAGATGATGCATGTACCAAATAGTAGAGCTGGAACTTGATTCCAGGTCCTATAATACAGATTTTTTTTTCTTTTACACCATAATTCCTTCTACCTTTAATTGCTTTGAAAGGATACTTTCAATGATGTGGACACTCTCTCTGATAATGCAGATTGTACTCAAATCCATCCAAGTCTGCTTTTTCTGTAGTATTCCTGCCTAACTTTTATATCATTCAATCAAGAAGTATTTATTAATCATCTGCTATGTACCAGGCACAGGAGAGACAACAAATTCCATTCAATGACCCCCTCCCCCAACTTGCTTTGGGCATTTTTTGAATTTTCTTGATACGGGATTAATACCAAAGAAGCACACATATTGTCCATTTACTATCCTCCACAGTCATTTCATGACTAGTTTACCAAGACCAGACCAGACCATTTTCTTTCTTGTCATACACCTTTATAATTTTGTCCTTTACATGATTTCATTTGCAATGTTTTGCATTCTTTTTGCCTATCTGGTTCCTTTCTATTATTTTTTTGGGTGACCTCAACTTTAATTTTCCCAAGACTGTGGTGTTTCATGTCTCATTGCCAGATAGTACTGCCCGAAGAGTAACGTCTGTAAAAACATGTACGTCTGTTTCAGAGAAACATCGAAGCCATTGAAAAGGAACTAATGAATTTTGAAAAAAAGAAATTCAGCTGACTATCCTCTACTGTTCAATTCTGGGACCGGCTCCTTGCTCATTTTCAGTGTCTATTTATGATATATGTGCCAACGGACTAGCTCCATGGAGTGGCTTGCCAAATGAATATCATAGTCTGGAAAACAGAAATATTCTTCAACTGACTGGATTTTCCTGTCTTAGGCCAGACTCTTGAATGAATACAGACCTCATTCCACTAGAAGGACCAGAGCTGAAGAACACCTCAAAGAACCAAGTGAACTTTTATATCAGTTGACACACTTGGTCTTTTTAGTGTTGGCCACTCTTTAGTCTGCCAGGGCTTGGTGTAATCAGCACAATATCATTCCCAAATGATAGCATTTGGAGGATTTCACCATCTCTAGGAAATCTCTCTTTTTATTTGGACACTGTGTACCTCTGTGGTAAAAGCGAATGCATTTGGCGAACAAAATCTCCCCAGTTGATGTATGCCCCTTTATAATTACAACCAGAAAGATCAAAGTTATTCTCTTGTATCTTTCAAGGAACGCATGTAATTTTGGCACATGTGAGGCACTTTGTTCAAGAAGAGCTTTAAATTATTTTTCCTACCAAATAATTTTCCTTTTAATAGCCAATAAACAATAAGTACAAAGGTTTGTTTTATTCTAGACACCTTTTTGTAAAGTGGGTGATGCTAAAGATGTGATCTGCTATAGAAAAATATTGAGAAAATATGACTGTTTCTTTCTCAATCTTTTACCAAAGGTTCCCTTGATATGTATGATTCTTCTTATAAATATTCTGTAGAAATATGAAAGTTGGGGGCAACTAGGTATAGCAGTGCATAGAGCACCAGCCCTGGATTCAGGAGGACCTGAGTTCAAATCCGACCTCAGATAGATAACATTTACTAGCTGTGTGACCCTGGGCAAGTCACTTAACCCCATTGCCTAGTCAAAAAAAAAAAAAAAGAAAAAAATATGAAAGTCAATTTGCAGTCCTATAGTTACTAATAGTCTCTGACACAGTTATTTTTTGGAATAATGAAATATATTATTTTCCTAAGCCTCTGTTATCTTCCCTTTTTTTCATATACCTCATGAATCAATACCTTAATGGTGTCAAACTCAAATAGAAATGGGAGACATTAAGCTATACATAAGCATGTTGTGGGCTGCAGATTGCCTTGTTTTTACAATTATTTCTATATCTATACATATATTTCTTATTTTGTTAAATAATTCCAAATTACATTCTAATCTTCTTCAGTTTGCACATGGTAATACTGAGGCCCACACATAGCATGTTAGCTACATATTTGATGCCTCTGCCATACCTTGATGCCTTCAAAATTATATTCCCTTCAATATGAATGATGTTCTTTGTGTATATTTGGCCTAGTTCAGCTGCTCTTCCCATTTTTATTTTCTTCAGTGCTATTTCAACTTTCTTATACAGCTCATCTAGCACTGTGCTATTACAGCTGAAATGTGGTGGTTGCACTTTAAGTGGTAGGGAAAAGAGTTTCTTATCAAAATCTTTACAGATCTTTTCCATTTCTCTCCTGCTTGTTGTTCTCAGTTTAGTTACATCTTTCAGTACCACTCAGATGATTTACTTATTTGGGTCTCTTGCCAAGCTTTCTGTAAACTTGTTTTCCCTCAACTTCTTGCTACTTTATGAAGTGATACTGCTCATAATCCTCCACTATATCCTCTCTAAGATTTTACAGAGTAGTTTATATTCTAAACTGGTATTGTTGCCTTTGGCTCCCATATCTTTTCACTTAGCAAGGAGATCAAATATGTATTGGTTATGGCAATTTCTAGCCTTTTTGTAGTCTTCTTAACTTGGTAATGCCTTTATATGAGTTAAACTTTAGAAACGGTAATAGGTTGTGTGGATGTCCATTCTTAAATTAAAGAGGGAGTTGGTGGGGAACTTATAATTAGTTCTAGGATCAAAGTCCACCTCTGACACTTAATAGTTATTCCATCATTGAAAGTAGCCAATTCTCTGCAGTTTACCATCTGTAAAAGGACATGATAATATGCATATTTTCCAACATTTTATTATTTTTAATTTTTTTGTCATTTTCATCTAGGCCTACCTTTGTATAAAAGTCACCTCAAAAGAATGCTGGACAATTGATGAAGTATGTAGTGAAGGTACCACAAAAAACAAATCAGTAGACAAAGTTAATGCAACTTCAACAGAATTAAACATTCAGATGCAAATGTAAATGATATAATTTAGTCAAGTTAAGCTATCCTAGAAGAAAATAGTACCTCTACGATTTAATCACTTGCAGGGTGATCAGGATAATCCAAGAGGTATTGAAACAACTAAGCCTTTTGTCCAGATCTGAGTCAGCCACAGCTGTATACACATGTTCTTGTGGTTGCTTGTTATTTAGGCTCCTCACCTTAAAACACAGGTTCTAAACATTACTACCACTGGCAAAAATATAGGGAACAGGCGGGTGGGCCCCAGTAGTGATGGGTTCAGAGTTTGATGTCAGTTCACACAAATAAGAAGCTGAAAATCTTATCAAGACCTCTCAAATAAGCATAATTAGAATGGAAATTACAGAAGAATGGGATTTCTAGTGAGATTTTCAGTATTTCCTGCTTCCTGGTGGGCTGAGCATACCCCCAGAGTAGTTTTCTTTTTTCTTTTTTTCTGATGATTACATAAGTAGTTCTAGCTAAAATCCAGGGCAAAGGCAGCTGTGAAAATAAAGTACTTTACCTCCTCAAAGCTCAGTCTATAATAAACATTATTTAATCAGTCCTCATAATAGCCATGAAAGTAGAAACTTATTTTTTCATAGAGTAACGTCTAAAGCTAAGAAATTAAACATCCTAATAATGACCAACCATTGTTGATATGAGAAAATTTCATAGATTCACAGACCAGGAATGGGCCTTAGAGATCATTAAGTTTAGGTTCACTTAACCTGGTGTCTATGAAATTTTATATACACACATGTGCATACACACATATACATATATACACGTGTCTATATACATAGAAACACACATATGTATGTATATGTGTGTACATATATGTGTGTGTAACAGTAATGCCATATAATTGATTTCCCTTTTAATCCTATGAATTTTATTTTAAGTATTTAAAAATATTATTCTGAAAAGGTATCCATAGGCTTCCCTAGAGTATCAAAGGGGTGTATCACACACACACACACACACACACACACACACATACACACACAAGGTTAAGATATCTTAATTTAGTTCAATCCTCTCATTTTACAACAGATCTCAAAAGGGTACAAAAGGTTGTTTAAAGTGACATAGCTAGAACTGAAACCCAGGTGTTTTACCATCCAGTCTAGTACTTATTTCAACATACTCTGTGACGTTTAAACTTGAGCCTCCAAAATGGATGAATAACAGTCGAGGGTATATTTTTCAACTCTTTTTCAAAGGCTAATAGAGGTTTAAGGGCAGAAAGTGGCTAAAGGGTGAGAGTTTAAGGAGTAGAATGCTTGCAGCTCATGAATAATTTCTTTAAAGCTTTTCTTTTCCATCAATTGATCAAAAAATACCAAGCACTATGAGCCAAACACTATGCTAGTTGATGGAGATCCAAGTACAAAGATGAAACATGCTCTACTCCAGGGAACTTGACTGATTTTGATGTAACCATCAAATAGAGTGGTTAGAGGATAGCCTCTAAGGAAAAACAAACCAAAAAAAAAATTTTCAACAGGGTACATGTGTGACTGTGGGCAAGAAACTTTTGCCTCTCTAGAACTTAGTTTCCTCATATGTAAATCCGAAAAGTTGTATGAGTTAACCCCCAAATCCCTTTCTAGATCTGTGATTTTTACGATCTCCCTAACAGAGTCTCAGGGTATCTGAATGTCCTGCATCTGAAGTTCATTCCTTGCGGTTCTGATGGCTTTCCAGTACTATCTTTTAACATAGGAGAACCAAGCACAGTGCTGGGTAAATGTTTGCTGAATTTAATTAAAGTTACCCTGCCAGGCATGCGGATAAACTTTTTTTTTTGGTCATCTAACACATTAGTGAAGACTTTGACATCTGAGAGAGCAAGGCCCAGTCTGAGTAGTCTGTGTGTGGTAGTGGGACAGGAGCTCCACCAAGAGGATAAGGGATGAAGGGAAAGGAAGTGAGAAGACATCAAAGATAAACTTCCCAGAGGTTACTCTTTTGGCCTGGGTCCTCTTTGCTTGCATGGACAAGGAATAAGGGAATGACAGCCTCCAGTAAGGAAAAAGTCACAGGGAGATAGTGAGAAAGTAAGATGATTTTCATTTCACACATGACATTTTCTGCTGTTCTTCTCTCTACCTAATAATGTTATGTACTTGTAAAGCTTTCCAAACTTTCATTTCATAAGGCCTAGGCAGTCTGCCTCCTTAAAAAATTCTTAAAGCAAGACAGAGAGAACTTCAGACTTCAGAAAAAAAGAAGAAATGCATGCATGCATGTGTGTGTGTGTGTCTGTGTGTGTGTGTAGTGGAAGAGGCAGGATATTGGGAAAATACATATGGAAAAAATAGCACCAGGTTGTTATTTTAGAATAGATTCACATTTGTTTTCAATATGGTCCTTGAAATCAGTGTGCAAAATTGAAATTTGACTTTTCTTCGAAGGAAATCTTAACTAAGGAATGAATAGAAGGGGTTATTCAAGACTGCAAAGAATATCTGGAGTAAAACAGCATTCAGATATGAGTAATTTCCAAGTTATTACTTCATTCATACATTCATCCATTTTTCTCAGGGGTAAAATAAGCTTTGGGAGTAATTGTTATAGCCTGGCATGGGTACTTTTCTATGGAAGTTATTTTTCCACTGGTGTTACAGGTAATGTCATTATTATTTAAGCCAGTGCCTGGTTTTCCTGGAAGGCAAAAGTTGGGTGATACATACTACAAGGAAATGAAGAGAAAGTTCCCCATCTTTGATTCATAAAGAATGATAACTCCATGATAAGATTTCATGTCTGTATCTGCCTCCACAGTGAAAGACTAAATTATATAAATGTTTTAATGTCTTATCATTTATTTTCATTTAGGCATTCTTTGATTTAGTTTACAGCCATAGTACATGCATACTGCAATTCTACCATGAATCTGTGATCACACTTACATGGTTATTCCCCTCAACAATACAGATGGCAAAGTGTTGATTTCTGACCATTCTATGCAATGCTTGACTATTTATTCCCCTAACATCACTACATGGGTGCTACTCAATATGCTCAGTGCCTTCACGTTCTTTTGAGATTGTGAAGAAAGCATTGAAGCACTGAGGTTGTTTATTGGTTATCTTTCATTCTCGCCCTATGATAAGTAGCTCATTTTTGCTCCTGTTTCTTTCAGGGAATTCTATATACTGTTTCTCCTTCATAAATCCTTGTTTGTAATATATTCCAGCTTGTTTATTTCTGCCCACCAAGAACCTCTTTGTTGCCCTTTGGTGTGTCTTCAACTTTGATTCAAAGATTATAGAATGTGCCAAACACAATATGCAAATTTCATGTGACACTGAATCCCCAAATAAAGACCAGTGTAGTATGGTTAAATGATGATGATGATGATGATGATAATTACCTTACAGGCCTTTTCCCAAATTGAAAGATCAAGAAGAATTTACTAAGTATTTACCATGTGTAGGCTCTGTCCTAAATTCTGGGGATATAAAAGAAAAAAAAACAGTTCCTACTCTCAAGAAAATTGCATTTTTGTTGGGGAGACGATATGTAGAATATACATTAGTACATGTGCATATATACATATGTCACAAGTATGTAAAAGTATATATACCTGTATCTAATACATATATGTGTATATAAGTGTATCTCTATCTACATATGTATGTATACATACATTTCTAACATGTGTGGATGTTGTTTGTCACTCATTTTAAAAGAAAATCAATGACATCACAATAAGGGATATCTTGATTTGATTTACAGGTGAGTTGGATTTAAGTGAGGTAGAGTTGGGCAAAGCCTCACTCTTTCTTCCAGAGTGATCAAAGTCCAGGGACAAGACAAAAGTCAGGATTACTGGTGATGGTCTAGTTTGCAATGGATGACTTGGGTGTCTGATGTCTCACCAAGCTCTAAGTGTTTCACAGCACTTGCTTGAGCAGCCTTCATAGCCCATTGGAACAAATATTTCTTGTCCATCCATTCTTCCCAGACAAGTATTTGCATGCTTGGGGTAGGTATTCCCCTACTCAGTAACAGGTTTGAAGCCTGTTGGTTACCCTCAACCTACAATAACCCAATTGCAGATATGTTTCACTGCTGTGCATGCTACAGCTACACACACACACACACACACACACACACACACACACACACACACACATATACACGAGTTGCCTAAGGCAACTATAATTTAAGCAATTTGCCCAAGCTCACACAAGAAATTGTGAGAGACAGGCTTTGAACTTATTTTTTCCTGACTCTTTGGCTATTGTTCTATCCACTATGCAACACATTACCTCTATATGCTACGAGACAGGTTTGCTGTGACACAATTGCAGTAGGCTAGACACACAATTGTGTCCATCATTTGTTATCATGTTCCAAAAAACATAGTTTTCCCCAATTACCTCCCTACTAGAATTCATAGACCTTTCCAGATACCTTCAAGCTTGTAAGCTGGCCACTCCTCTTTTGGCATTGCAAACTTCTTTCAGTTCCACTTCACAACACTTGTATGGCAGCAAGTAATTGCTTTCCTACAGTAATGCTATAAAGTTTGCAATGGTTCGCCTAATTGCACAATTAGGCACACTCAAACTGGCAGCTTATTTCTTGACACGCACTTTTCCCCAAACTCTTGCAATAAGCCTTGAAGGAAACACCAGCCCAACTAAAGGTCTAGAAATTCAACTGCTTGGGCTGTCACGCCAAGATAGACAGCCAGCTCCAAGCTGAAAGAAGCTTGGCATCCTGGAGTGATGTGGTGATCAAGTGCTTTTATGTGCTACACCGCCACTTTTTTCTGATTATACTTTTTCCTATACTACTCATCACCAGACTCACTGGAATTAGTTGAGGAGTTAGAATACTCCTTGTTCCTCATTGGCACTTCCAGGCTCTGCCCCTATTGCCACCATTTACTCAATTCTCCTGATTTGAGATTCATCTTATCCCAATTTAGAACCCATTTCAGATCTTGGTGACTGCTATTTACCAATTCTCAGGACATTCTCTCTCCTTTTTTCAATGAGTTTAGTGCCTGGCTCATAGTCTTCTCCACAACAAATTTTACCCTCATATTAGGAGATTCCAACTTATTTGTTGGCATTCTCTAAAATAGAGGACTTTCTAATTCCTCAATCTATTCAACTCCTCTAACCTATTTCTCCACTCCACCAAAGATATTCCCAAGGATAGGCATATAATTGATCTTACTATTACCTACATGGATGCCATGATCAAGAATTCAAAATTCCTTTATTAAATTATGATATTTTATCATTCTCTCTTTTTCTGTGCCTTACTACCCCACTGTAATTTCATGTTTCTTCCCCAGGACTTTTCCAGGCCATTATTTCTGTGCTGGTTTTACTCTCTACACTTAGCCAGGCTCAACCCCTCGGGATTGCACATAGTTCAACTCTGCACTATTCTCTATTATTATTGAATCTTTTCATCTTGCTAAATCTGACCTCATACACTTACTACCTGTGTGATTTCAGGCAAAACACTTAATCTCTGCCCGCCTCAGTTTCCTCATTTGTAAAATGGAGCTAATAATAGCACCTACCTCTGAGTGTTGTTGTGAGGATTAAATTAGATAATATTTGTAAAGCACTCAGCACAGTGCTTAGCACATAGTGGAGTACTATACATTATGATTTTTGTTTGTTTGTTTTTTTGTTTTTTTGTTTTTGTTTTTAGTGAGGCAATCAGGGTTAAGTGACTTGCCCAAGGTCACACAGCTAGTATGTGTCAAGTGTTTGGTCTCAGGCCAGATTTGAACTCAGGTCCTCCTGACTTCAAAGCCAGTGCTCTATCCATGGTGCCACCTAGCTGCCCCCATTATGATTTTTATTAACCTGTCTCAGATCACCTGTTACCATCACACCTCAACACTGCATTATTCCCTCCATCCATCTCCTTAGTTACTACTCACATGCTGCTGAACAGAGCTGGAGGAAGTCACAAACCTGTGGGTAGGACTACTACAAATTTATGATTTTGGTCATCTGAGCACTGCAGCACAGCAATCTTTCCTCTCCTCTATAAGGGATTCATCATAGTGTCTATCCCAATCTTTCTCATCTCTGAGACATTTTCTTGGTCTTCCATAAAGGCCATTTTCAAAAAGCTAACTACCTTTTACATCTTACCTTTCAAAACTTTTATCAACTACAAAGTAGAAGAATATGAGTTTAAAAGAGCTTTAACAGTTGTCTATTCCAAATCATGCCTGAACAGAGATCATATCTTCAATGTCCCTGTTCCTGATGTGGTCATCCTGCCTCCTCCTGAAGACCAATAGTAAGGAGACCATGGCCACTCAAATAAGCTTGGTCAACTTTTGCACAGTCAAAATTATTCAATATTTTACTTATTTACCCTAGTTTTTACCCTTTGTGAGCTAAAAAGAGTCAACCTGATCCCCTTTCATATTCCAGTGATAAGAATTTAGATATAGAGCTGGCACAGACTTAAGAAATCATTGAGTCAAACACTTTCCTGGAGCTACAGCAAGTTGCCCAATAATACATAGGTAGTAAGTCAAAGAACACAGATTAAACTAATGTTCTATGATTCTGAGTTTATCAGGAAAATTCAGCATTCTTTTCACTTCAAACAGTATAACATAATAGAAAGAACGCTGCATTTTTGAGTCAGAAACCTTTGGTTCAAAACCTGGTATAGTGGGAGAGCCTTGGACTTGGAGTCAGGACTTATCTGGGTTCAAATTCTTGTTAACTTTTGGTGTGTGGGAAGGAGCAAATAACTTATCCTCTCTGAGGTTCAGTTTCCCCATCTGTTAAATGGAAATCATAACAGCTGGGATATCTCTCTGACAGAACTATTGTGAAGATTAAAGGAGATCCTAGTTTAAAGTTCTTTACAATCATTAAAGCACTAGACGAATTTAAGTAATTATTTTCACCTTTCTTATGCACATCCGTTAGTGTTCTTGCCCTCCTCTAGGTACAATCAAGTATATCCGTGCCTGTTCTAAAATCTGGAGCCCAGAACTGAATATGATACTCCAATTGTGATCTCATCTCCTTGTGAAACCTTCTCTGGCAAAGACTACCAATATTGAGCTTCTCACTTTGACCATCCCATAATATATAATCCATACATCCACAATTTAGCAGCTAATTATATTCAGATATGCATTTTATGTCCCATTTTATGTTATTAGGAATTATTTAATGTGAGCACATCTTATATATTGAACACATTTTAAGCGTCTTAAAGTCAAAGACTGCGATGCATATTTCTTTTAAATCCTTCCATAACTTATAACACAATGATAAACATATTGGAAACTCAATAAATACTCATTGAATTGAATCGAAGGTTAGGATTTTCATTATAATTATAATCATCATCAATAATAATTATGACATATAAAAATAAAATTTATTGAGAATTGTATTTTTGTAAAGGGCCCAAAGTTTTTGGGTCCAAGATAAACCCAATTGTAATTCCTGCTAGGTTTGTTATTGTTTTGTGTTTTTCAGTTGTGTCTGGCTCTTTGTGACTCTATTTGAGGTTTTCTTGGCAAAGATACTGGAGGGGTTTGTCATTTCCTTCTCCAGCTGATATTACAGATGAGAAAACAGAGGCAAAAAGGGTTAAGTGACTTTCCCAGGGTCACACAGTTAGTAAATGTCTGAGGCCAGATTTGAACTTGTCTTCCCTAACTCCAGGCTAGGCCCTCCTACTTGCCCTCCTTTTACAGTAATTAATGTTATAGTGAAGTTTCTGTGTAGATAGGATAATAGAACTACTTCAGTGCTTCAAAGCTGCATTCAGTTGGTCAGTCAGTCAAAAACATTGCTGATGGTCATACTATGTACCTACTAAGTTTGGGGAATACAAAGAAAGGCAAAAGGCCATCCCCATTCTCAAGGAGCTCACAGTCTAATTGATGTGTTATTTCCTTTACCAATACATATTGAAACTCGTTTTTTTTTTAGTTAGATGATGATTTTTCTGAATTTTAGTGGCCAAACAAAATGTATTTCCCAGTGACCAAAACTATATTGATGAACTTAGGCTCGTCCTTGTATAAAAGATCTACAAGACAATAATAATAGATTAACTAAGTATAATACTTTTAAAAAATTATGAAGCATTTTGTCCTGGGCTCATATACAAGCTCAACTACATACTAGCTATGTGTCCTTTGGCAAGTTGCTTCACTTATCTGAGTTTCTCTTCCTTTATCTATAAAACAAAAAGATTTAACTATATATAGAATGTCCCAAAAGTTTTAGTACAGTTTTAAACTCAAGACAATTTGTACTTTGGGGGTGCTGAATATAGCTTCTAAGGTCCCTTCCACTTCTAGTTAATACAGGATCACATATTCTCTCTGTGACTTTCCTGACAAGGGACACACTCAGCCCTTCAGTGATTCATTAACTTCCAACACAACCCACTTTACTTCCACATAGCTGTAATTGCAAGGAATTGTCTTGTTGTTTGTGTTCCTATTGAGCTGACTTCTGACTTTGGAACTTCTACTCAGAGTTCCATTATATACACACATACACACATACATATGTGTATATATGTATGTATATATGTGCATGTATATATGTGCATATATACACACGCACACATATGCCTATGTACATACACTAATGTGTATATATACATAGATATATACAAGTGTACATACATATACACATACACACATACGGTAGACAGCCTATAATATCCCATCCAAGCTTTCTATCCTCCACTTAAATATCCCTATCATTTCCAAGCCATCCTCATATGGCATAATTTACAATATTCATATAGTTTCATGTATGGAGCAGATTAGGAGTTATTATTCCCATTTTACCAAAAAGGAAAATCAACGTTAGTACTAAGAAGAAACTTGTCCAAGACCATAGTTAAAGCAAGCAACATAGATTGCATTAGAACTATGTGTTCCTCCCAATATATAATACTGCCTGTGAGTATATAAAATGGACCTCTTTTACAATCAAATTTCAATACATTATGCTATTTTCTGAAAGCAGCATTGGCAGCTTCCTATAGTATAATTGGGGGGGTGGGTTGTACTGGAGGGACCTTAGGGATCACGTTGTGTAAACTGCCTCATTTAATAGGTGAGGAAACTGAAACCCAAAGAGCTTTAAGGACTTACCCAAGATGATTTACCTAGTTAAGAGCAAAAATGGGGCTAAAACCATGGTCTTATTCTTAGGCCAATAAGTGTTCTACTAAAACAGGTTGTAGTAATTCAATTCGATTCTTAAAAGTATCTTTGTACAATACACTCTTCTAGGAACTATAGATATGCTAATGGATTCAACACAGGTGTGCCTTTAGAAACATACAATGCAATCTCTGCCTAGTTGCCCTTTCTCTGAAAATATGCTTGGAAAGAAGCATAAAAATAGTGTAGAAGGAAAGCTGGAAATGAGGTGTAAAGCTGATATAGCATCAATATCCTGAGCATAGTACAATCCAATAGATTGATAGTTGCATGCAAATTCCCACATGGCTATGAAAATAGCTAAGCCACAGACATCTCATTCGTTCCCATGGAGAGTTATGTCAGTATCATCTATAAACAAAGGTTCACATTATTCAATATGATAGGAATATCATTCCAAAATGAGCAGTTTGGGATGAGCTTTGTAAAGTCTAAGGAATTTTTTTCCAAAATGAATGCCCTTAAATCTATTCATCGATCCATCCATCTATCTATCTATCTATCTATCTATCTATCTATCTATCTATCTATCT
>NW_020954723.1:12782041-12813937 GCF_900497805.2 Vombatus ursinus
TCTATCTATCTATCTATCTATCTATCTATCTATCTATCTATCTATCTCATTATACCAATTGTATTATTTCTCAGAGATAATGAAAACAAGTGTTTGTTACACAGTCTGTGTATTTCTGAAGGAAGCCAAAAGCTGATAATTGAGCCTTCTGGAGGTCTTTGGAAGCTTGAATTTCCATTAGAGGAGTGGGGATGGGGGTGGTGCTGTTTCATATACACTGGGTTGCACTAAGAAAATCAGATGGAAGTATATCAATAATTTGCTTCCCATGTTGTCTTGAAAGTAACTATAGCTTTTGTTCAATTCATTTTAGTTTAAAATTAATATGCTTCAGGATATACTACTTATGAATTTAAATAGTGAGCTTATTTGACTACACTAAGGTGCTAACCTGTAGTCAGAAGACCTGACTTCAAATGTGGCCTCAGTCACTTACTAACTGTGACCTTCGGCAAGTAATTTAACCTCTCTTTACCCCAGTATCCTCAAGTGTAAAAGGGGGAAAACAATAGGACCTACCTAGCATGGTTATTGTGAGGATCAAATAAGATAAAATTTGTCAAACATTTTAAACAGTACCTGGCACATAGAAAATTGGTAGGTAGGCACTTAATAAATGTTTATTCCCTTCCTTCTTTGTAATCAAATTGATATTTTATATTGTTTTATAAAGAATGTAACACTACATTTATCATTTTCCTGTTTTGTCATGCTGACCAATCTGATAGGTTTGATGTGGTACCTCAGAGTTGTTTTAATTTTCATTTCTCTAATCAATAGTGATTTAGAGTATTTTTTCATATGACTATAGAAGGCTTTAATTTCTTCATCTGAGAACTGCCTGTTCATATCCTTTGACCATTTCTCAGTTGGGGAATGACTTATATTCTTATAAATTTGACTTCATTCTCTATAATTTAGAAATGAGGCCCTTATCAGAGACATTGGCTGCAAAAATTCTTTCCCAGGTTTCTATTTCCTTCCTAATCTTCGTTGCATTGGCTTTGTTTGTGCAAATTTTTTTCAATTTAATGTAATCAAAATTATCCATTTTGCATTTCGTAATGATCTCTATCTCCTATTTGGTCACAAATTCTTCTGTTCTCCATAAATCTGACAGGTAAATTATTCCTTGCTCTCCCGCTTTGCTTATAGTATCAGCCTTTTTATCTAAATCATGAACCCATTCTGACTTTATGTTGGTATATGGTATGAGATTTTGGTCTATGTCTAAGTTTCTGCCATACTCATTTCCAGTTTTCCCAGAAAATTGTCAAATAGTGAGTTCTTATCCCAGAAGCTAGGGTCTTTGGGTTTATCAAAGAGTAGATTACTGTAGTCATTGACTACTGTGTCTTGCATATCTAACCTGTTCCACTAATCTACCACTCTATTTCTTAGCCAGTACCAAGTAGTTTTGATGATTGCTACTTTATAATACAGTTTAAGATCTGTAATGGTTAGGTCACCTTCCCCTGCATTTTTTTTTCATTAATTCCCTTGATATTCTGAATCTTTTGTTGTTCCAAATCAATCTTGTTATTATTTTTTCTAGCTCTATAAAATATTTTTGGTAGTTTGATTGGTATGAAACTGAATAAGTTGGAGAAGATGTGGGAAAATTGGAATACTAATGCATTGTTGGAGTTGTGAACTGATCCAACCATTTTGGAAAGCAATTTGGAACTATGCCCAAAGGGCTATAAAAATGCCCATACCCTTTGACCCACCAATATCACTTCTAGGGCTGTATCCCAAAGAGATCACAAAAATGGGAAAAGGACCCACATGTACAAAAATATTTATAGCAGCTCTTTCTGTGGGACAATGAATTGGAAATTGAGGAGATGCCTATTAATTGGGGAATAGCTGAACAAGTTGTGGTATATGAATGTAATGGAATACTATTGTGCTATAAGAAATGATGAGCAGGCAGACTTCAGAAAAACCTGGAAAGACTGGAAATGGACTGATGCTGAGTGAAGTGAGCAGAACCAGGAGAACTTTGTATGCAGTAACAGTCATGTTGTTTGATGACTAACGTTGATAGACTTAGCCCTTCACAGCAATGCAATGATCTAAGACTATTCCAAGTGACTCATGATGGAAAATGCTATCCACATCCAAAGAAACAACTATGGAATATGAATACAGATTAAAGCATACTATTTGCTTTTTTTTCTTCTGTTTCATTTTGTTTCTTCTTTCTGGTGGTTCCTCCTGTTGTTTCTAATTCTTCCTTACAATATCACTAATGTGAAAATATGTTTAATAGGAATGTATATGTATAGCTTATATCAGATTGTGCACCATCTCAGGGAGGGAGGGGGGAAGGAGGGAGAGAAAAATGTAAAACTCAAAAGCTTATGGAAGTGATTGTTGATAAAATCAAAATAAATTAATAAAATTTTAAAAAAAGAATGTAACACTCATCATTTCACTTGAACTCATGTTTTCTGTGGTTGTATTTCAAAAATAATAGAAAACAAAATAAATCTGAGGCTGTTAATAGGCATGGTTTCATACACTGTTGAGTATACTACTTGCAAGAGTATCTTAGTTAATTAAATTAAACTCAACCAATGTTTATGAAATACCTACTCCATTTAAGGAAGTAATAATGGCTCCAAAGAAAATCACATGAGAAGTGCAACTAAACTACAACAAGCATACAAAGAAAAAGGACCAGTGTGTTGGTGATACTTTTGAGGGTATTAAGAAATCAAATACAATAATAACTGAAAGAAGGGAAAGATAACAGGTGTTTAGGCAAAAAAAACCATGAATGTTATTACTACATGAAAAAGGAAACCAAAACTATGTGCAAAACAAACTTTTCATTTCTATAAAACATTTATAGGAATAGGCTACTCATATTGAAAGTATTCTTGATGAAGTCATGAGAAGGGAGTAGTTAGACTTTGTACACTAATATATATTCTAGAGTAGACTACAATTCTATAGCAAGGGAGGGGGAAGGGAAGGGAAGAAGCAATTGCATAGTACCTATTATGTTTCAGGTACTGTGCTAAGTACTTTGCTTTTTTAACAAACATATCATTTGATTCTCGTGACAACTTTGCTAGCTAGGTGCTATTATTATCCTTATTTTACAATTGAGGAAACTGAAGCAAATAGAGGTTGAGTGACTTGTTCAGGGTCACACAGTTAGTAAATGTCTGAGTTTGGATTTGAATTCTTGATTCCAGGACCAGCATTCCATCCACTGTGCTACCAGTTGTCTTAGTACCAAATTTTAACTAAAAGGTATAGAAAATACCAGATCTCTCTGTACTTGTTGTGTATTGACTAATAAAAATGAAAAAAAATTCATTTTACCAAGTAGATCAAAATGCCACTCACTTAAAGACTCTTTATGCGTATGCTAAAGTCACCAAATTTGTTAAAAGAGGTAAGAGAGATACATTTATTCAATAACTCTATGATTAGAAATGTCAGTCTCTTGACTTACACTCCCACTAGACATATGCTTGCAAAAGGTATTTGATAACTTTACTGACAAAGAGGAAGTCCAGCATGGAGTCTAAATCAAAGAGAAATCCTCTTCATATGGAGAAATCCTCCAGATGCTCCTGTTTGAAAATGGCATTTTGTTGATTGCATTAAGACCTGGGATACTGCTGAGCACCATAAATGAGAATCATAATGAGTCAGAAAAGTTCAGCCTAACTAGGCACACAGGAGTGTGTGTGTGTTTATGTATGTGTGAGCCAGAAACAGAGAGAGAGAGAGAGAGAGAGAGAGAGAGGGACAATATGCCTATTTTTTGATTATCATATGAAATTGTATGGACAGCACATAGATCTGGTTAATTATTATATATATTTATGATAGACAAAATAAATGCACAATAAAATAGGGAAAGTATTTATTAGGAAGAGATGAGTGGGCTAAATTATATTTGGGGAATTACACTATTTATAATGACACCAACATATTCCTTGAAACCAAGGCCCATCTGTTTAACATAAATGTCCTTTTGAAACATTGTGTGGCCATTAGTCACAGTATACAACCCTCTCTGAAGTTTCAGAAGTGAAGGTCACCTAAGGGGTAATGGAGATGTCCATGATAGATCTGAATAGACTCCAGCATATTAGTAACTAAGAACTATTCAAGAGAAATGGAATGAAGGTTATTATCAGAGAGGCATATGGTAGAGAGGCAAAATGATTATGTTCATGAAATTACAAGAGAGCTACATGAAGGCCTCCACATATTTGATGATTTAGTGAAGGGACTATGTCAGATTTACAAGAGTATATAAGCAAAGATCACAAAAAATTATAACATATAGGCGGGTTATTATCTGCACCATTGGAAAGAGTACTGAAGTATGGAAGGCATTGTGTGTTAGTTACTGAAGATACAGAGACAAAAAAAAAGAAATCAAACAGAAGCTTATGTTCTATATGGTTGAAGCATCATGGAATATATCTTATTTATTTATTTATTTATTTTTTATTAATTTATTTTGATTTATCAATAATCACTTCCATATGCTTTTGAGTTCAAAATTTTTTTCCCCCTTCCTCCCCACCACCCTCCCCAAGACAGCTCACAATCTGATATAGGCTACACATTTATATTCACATTAAACATATTTTCACATTAGTGATGTTGTAAGTAAAAATTAAAACCAATAGGAGGAACCATTAGAAAAAGGAAACAAAACTCAACAGAAGAGAAAAAAATAGCAATTCAACTTCCATAGTTTTTTTTCTTTGGATGTGGATAGCATTTTCCATCACAAAGCCTCTGGAGATGTCTTAGATCCTTGTGTTGCCAGGAAGGGTTAAGTTTATCAATAATTAGTCATCACACAACGTGGCTGTTATTGTGTACAACTTTCTGTTGGTTCTGCTCACTTCACTCAGCATCAGAACATGCAAGTTTTTCCAGGTTTTTCTGAAGTCAGCCTGTTCATCATTTCTTATAGCACAATAGTATTTCATCACGTTCATATACCATAACTTGCTCAGCCATTCCCCAGCTGATGGGCATCCTCTCAATTTCTAATTCTTTGCCACCACAAAAAAAGCTGCTATGAACATTTTTGTACATGTAGGTCCTTTTCCCGTTTGTATGATCTCTTTGGGATATAGCTCCAGAAATGCTATTGCTAGGTCAAAGGGTATACACATTTTTATAGCCCTTTGGGCATAGTTCCAAATTGCCCTCCAAAATGGTTGGATCATTTCACAACTCCACTAACAATGCATTAGTGTTCCACTTTTCCCACATCTTCTCCAACATTTATCATTTTTCTGTTTTGTCATGTTGGCCATTCTGATAGGTGTGATGTGGTACCTCAGAGTTGTTTTAATTTGCATTTCTCTAATCAATAGTGATTTAGAACACTTTTTCATATGACTATAGATAGCTTTAATTTCTTCATCTGAGAACTGTCTGTTTGTATCCTTTGACCATTTATAAATTGGGGAATGGCTTGTATCCTTATAAATTTGACTTAATTCTCTAAATAGTTTAGAAATGAGGCCCTTATCAGAGAGACTGGTTGTAAAAATTCTTTCCCAATTTTCTACCTTCCTTCTAATCTTAGTTGCATTGGCTTTGTTTGTGCAAAACCTTTTCAATTTAATGTAATCAAAATTATCTATTTTGCTTTTTGCAATGTTCTCTATCTCCTGTTTGGTCATGAATTCTTCCGTTCTCCATAGATCTGACAGGTAAACTATTCCTTGCTCTCCCAATCTGCTTATAGTATCAGCCTTTATGTCTAAATCATGAACCCATTTTGACTTTATTTTGGTATATGGTGTGAGATTTTGATCAATGCCTAGTTTCTGCCATACTCTTTTCCAGTTATCCCAGTGGTTTTATTTTCCAAAGAGTGGGTTCTCATCCCAGAAGCTAGGGTCTTTGGGTTTATCAAATAATAGATTACTATAGTCATTGACTTGTGACTTGCATATTTTAACCTATTCCACTGATCCACCACTCTATTTCTTAGCCAGTACCAAGCAGTTTTGATGATTTCTGCTTTATAATACAATTTAAGGTCTGGAATGTCTAGGCCACCTTCTCCTGCATTTCTTTTCATTAGTTCTCTTGATATTCTGGACCTTTTGTTCTTCCAAATGAATCTTGTTATTATTTTGTCTAACTCTATAAAATAATTTTTGGTAGTTTGATTGGTTTGGCACTGAATATGTAAATTAGCTTAGGTAGAATTGTCATTTTTATTATATTAGCTTGGTGTACCCATGAGCAACTGATGTTTTTTCCAATTATTTAGATCTGACTTTATTTGCGTGAAAAGTGTTTTGTAATTGTGTTCATAGAGTTCCTGGGTTTGTTTCAAGAGGTAGACTCCTAAATATTTTATAATGTCTACAGTAAGTTTAAATGGAATTTCTCTTTCTATCTCTTGCTTTTGGGCTTTTTTGGTAATATATAGAAATGCCAATGATTTATGTGGGTTTATTTTATAGCCTGCAACTTTGCTAAAGTTGTTTATTGTTTCAAATAGTTTTTCACTTGATTCTCTGAGATTCTCTAAGTATAACATCATGTCATCTGCAAAGAGTGATAGTTTTGTTTCTTCTTTGCCTATTCTAATGCCTTCAATGTCTTTTTCTTCTCTTATTGCTAAAGCTAAGATTTCCAGTACAATGTTGAATAACAGTGGTGATAATGGACATCCTTGTTTCACCCCCGATCTTATTGGAAATGCTTCTAGCTTGTCTCCATTACATATTATGCTTGCTGAAGGTTTTGGATAGATGCTATTTATTATTTTAAGAAAGACTCCATTTATACCTATGCTCTCTAGTGTTTTTAATAGGAATGGGTGTTGTATTTTGTCAAAAGCTTTTTCTGCATCTATTGAGATGATCATGTGGTTTCTGTTAGTTTTGGTGTTGATATGATGGATTATACTGATAGTTTTCCTTATATTGAACCAGCCCTGCATTCTTGGTATAAATCCTACCTGGTCATAGTGTATTATTCATGTGTTAAGTTGCTGTAATTTATTTGATAACATTTTGTTTAAAATTTTTGCATCTATATTCATTAGAGAAATTGGTCTATAATTTTCTTTCTCTGTTTTGACTCTTCCTGGTTTAGGTATCATTACCATATTTGTATCATAAAAAGAATTTGGTAAGACTCCTTTTTCACCTCTTTTCCCAAATAGTCTATAGAGTAGTGGAATTAATTGTTCTTTAAATGTTTAATAGAATTCACATGTAAATTCATCTGGCCCTGGAGATTTTTTCCTAGGGAGTTCATCAATGGATTGTTCAATTTCTTTTTCTGAGATGGGGTTATTTAAGTATTTTACTTCCTCTTCTGTTAATCTGGGCAATTTATATTTTTGTAAATATGTATCCATTTCAATAAGATTGTCAAACATTGGCATACAGTTGAGCAAAATCGTTCCTAATTGTTGTTTTAATTTCCTCTTCCTTGGTGGTAGATTCACCCTTTTCATTCTTGATACTAGTAATTTGGTTTTCTTCTTTCTTTTTTTAGTTAAATTAACCAAAGGTTTATCTATTTTATTGTTTTTTTTTCATAAAACCAGCTCTTAGTTTTATTTGTTAGTTCAATAGTTTTCTTAATTTCAATTTTCTTAATTTTTCCTTTCATTTTCAATATTTCTAATTTGGTGTTTAATTGAGGATTTTCAATTGGTTCTTTTTCTAGTTTTTTTAGGTGTACACCCAATTCTTTCATCTCCTCTTTTTCTATTTTATTTGTGTAAGCATTTAGAGATATAAAACTTCCCCTAAGAACTGCTTTTGCTGCATCCCATAAGTTTTGGTATGTTGTTTCATTATTGTCATTCTCTTAAATGAAATTATTGATTGCTTCTATGATTTGTTGTTTGACCCAATCATTTTTTAGGATTAGATTATTTAGTTTCCAATTATTTTTTAGTTTATCTTTCCATGGCCCTTTATTACATATAATTTTTATTGCATCATGATCTTAAAAGGATGCATTTAATATTTCTACCTTTCTGCATTGGATCATGAAGTTTTTATGCCCTAGTAAATGGTCAATTTTTGTGTATGTGCTATGTGCCACCGAGAAAAAAGTATATTCCTTTCTATCCTCATTCAATTTTCTCCAGAGGTCTATCATACCTAACTTTTCTAATGTTCTATTTTCTTCCTTAACTTCTTTCTTGTTTATTTTGTGGTTAGATTTATCTAGTTCAAAGAGGGGGAAGTTGAGGTCCCCCACTAGTATAATTTTGCTATCTATTTCTTTCTGTAACTCCCTGAACTTGTCCTCTAAGAATTTGGATGCTATAGCATTTGGTGTATATATGTTTAGTAATGATATTACTTCATTGTCTATGGTGCCTTTTAGCAGGATGTAGTTTCCTTCCTTACCTCTTTTGATAAGATCTATTTTTACTTTTGCTTTGTCTGAGATAAGGATTGCTACCCCTGCTTTTTTCCTTCAGCTGAAGTATAATATGTTTTGCTCCAGCCTTTTACCTTTACCCTATATGTGTCACTCTTTTTCAAATGTGTTTCATGTAAACAACATATTGTAGGATTATGGTTTTTAATCCATTCTGCTATCATCTTCCATTTTATGGGAGAGTTCATCCCATTCCCATTCACAGTTATGACTACTATCTGTGTCTTTTTCTCCATCCTTTTTTACCCCTGTTTATGTTTTTCTTTCTCCTTTCTCCTTTCCCCCCTCACTAGTGCTTTGCTTTTGACTACTGCCTCCTTCAGTCCCACCTCCCTTCTATTATCCCTTTCCCTTTTCTTCCTCTTTACCCTTAATGCTTTTTCCCTTCCTTCTATCCCTCCTCCCTTGTCTTTCCCCTTTTCCCTCCTACTGCCTATAGTGCAAGTTAGATTTATATGCCTAACTGATTATGTTATTCCCTTCTTGAGCCAAATCTGATGAGAGTAAGGTTCAAACAATGCTCATCCCCCTCCCTTCTTTACTTCTGCTCTAATAGGTTTTCGTGTCTTTTCCTGTAATGTAATTTACCCTTGTCTGCCTCCTCCTTTCTCAGTACATTTTCTTAGCTCAGACTAATCCACTTACTTGGATCCATTTAACCCACTTGATTAGATTTTTATCATCATTACATCAAAGTCAACTTATATCCACCCCCTTTATGTATACTCCCTTAACATGGTATAATAACAATACAGTTCTCAAGAGTTGCAAGTGTCATCTTCCCTTGTAGGGATGTAAACATTTTGCCCTTATTAACAACATATTGTATCTTCCTGTCCCATTTACCTTTTTATGTCTCTCTTGAATCTTGTACTTGAAGATCAGATTTTTTGCTGAGCTCTGGTCTTTTTATCAAGAAGGTTTGTAAGTCCCCTATTTCACTGAATATCCATCTCCTTCCCTGAAAAATCGTGCCCATTTTTGCTGGGTAGTTAATCCTTGGCTGCATTCCAAGCTCCTTTGTCTTATGGAATATCATGTTCCATGCCCTATGGTCTTTTAATGTAGAGGCTGAAAAGTCCTGTGTAATCCTGACTGTGATTCCATGACATTTAAATTGTTTCTTTCTGGCTGCTTGCAGTATTTTCTCTTTAATCTGTTAATTTTGGAATTTAGCTGTTGTATTCCTTGGCATTTTCAATTTGGAATCTCTTTCAGGCGGGGAGCAGTGGATTCTTTCTATAGTTACTTTGCCTTCTGGTTCTAGGACTTCAGGGCAGTTTTCTTTTATGATTTCCTGAAGGATATTGTCCAGTCTCTTTTTTTCATCATGATTTGCAGGTAGGCCAATAATTTTTAGATAGTCTCTCCTGGATCAATTTTCCAAGTCAGTTGTTTTACCCATGAGGTATTTTACATTTTCATCTATTTTTTCATTTTTTTGTTTCTGTTTGACGATTCTTGCTCTCTCATAGAGTCATTAGTTTCCATTTGTTCAATTCTAATCTTTAACATATTGTTTTCTTCTGTTAGATTTTGTACTTTCTTCTCCAATTGGTCAATTGTATTTTTAAGGGATTTGTTTTCTTCAGTGTACTTTTTTTCCAGTTGGCCCATTGTACTTTTTAAGGACTCCTTTACCTCTCTCATTTGGTTTTTAAAATCCTTCTTGAGTTCTTCTAAGAAGGTTTTTTGGGCTTCAGATCAGTTCATATTCCCTTTTGATGTTGCAGATGTGGGTTTGATGACAATGTTGTCCTCTTCAGAATTTCTGTCTTCATCTTCACTCTTCTCATAATATGAATTTATCGTATGTTTCTTTTTACTCATGGTGTTTTTTTATTCCCTGGCCTTTAAAGAGATTATGCTCTCCTGTTAGGCAGCAGAGGGCACTGACCCAAGCTTCTTGTGTTGGGAGCCTAGGTCTTGGTCACTGGATTTGTGTGCTGGGGCCTCTTATGTTGACAATTGGAGGCTGTAGGGTTCTGGCAGCTTACCTGGTGTTGGGCTGGAATCAGCAAGGCTGGGACTTTCAGGCAAATCTAGGTTGCCTGCTTTTTATTTCCTTTAGCTTTGTTCAGCTCCTTTTAGATGGGTGCTGCCAGGTGTTTATCTGTCTGGGGCCCCTTGCAGTGCTGCCTCCCTTAGTTCTGCTGAGGCACTGGGAGACTCCTTCTCTGTAGAATGCAGAGGCACCTGGTGGTTTTCTGAGCTGGTTTGCATTGGTTCCCCCACCCTCACTGAGGCACTTGGAGGTCCAACTATTGGTGTTTGTCTGCTCGACCACCTGGGCTTTGGGATCTCCTCCTGGTTGTCATTTGGAGGCTGTAGGGTTCTGACAGCTTACCTGGTGTTGGGCTGGAATCAACAAGGCTGGGACTTTCGAGTAACTCTAGGTTGCTTTCTTCAGCTCCTTTCAGATGAATGCTGCAGAGTGCTTAACTGCCTAGGGCCCTTTGTAGTACTGCTTCCCTTATTTTTGCTGAGGCACTGGTAGACACATTTGCTGTAGAATGCCGAGGCACCAGAATCTCTTCCTGGTGTGCTAAAATGGGTCTTTCCACTAGCTGGCTGGGCGACTCCCTTTCCATACTGCTCCCCTTCCCCAGGGTAAGAGAGCCCTTTCCTTTTAATCCCTCTAGCTACCTGGGCTACTGCACTACTGCTCGCCATCTTTCTTCTGGTTCAGCTGTTCCAGGGTTTTTTCTGGGGTGATATTTTCTGAGTTTTCAGAGTTTGATAGGGGAGGGTGAGAGCGACTACCTTTTTACTCCACCATCTTGGCTCCTGGAAGCGGAAAGCATTGGATATATCTTGTAAATAAACAAGTAAATACAGAGCAATTTGAGGAGAAAACACAATTAAAAGAGAATCAAGGAGACTCCACAGAAGGGATGTCCCCTGACCTCAGCCTTGAAAAACAACACATTTTATATTTTATTTTTTTTACTTTATTTTTAACTTTATTTTTTCTCAATTACATGTAAACAAAAAAAATTCACATTTTTCTTTTAATTTTGAGTCCCAAATTCTATCACTCCCTCATCCCTAACAAGGCAAGCAATTTGATGTTGATTATACATGCACATTCATGCAAAACATTTCCCATATTAGCCATGTTGTCAAAAACAATGCAGATCAAAAGAATAAAAATAAAGAATATTTTTTTTTAAAAAAAGTATTCTTTCCTCTGCATTTAGACTCCATCAGTTCTTTCTCTGGAGGTAGATTATATTTTTCATCTTAAGTCTTTGGAATTGTCTTGAATCATTGGGTTGTTGAGAAAAATCTGTCATTCAGAGGTATTCATTGTATAATATTGGTGTTACTGTGTACAATGTTCTCCTGGTTCTGCCAACTTCAATCAGTATCAGTTCATGTAAGTCTTTTCAGGTTTCTTGGAAAATATCCTGCTAATTATATCATCTAGCTGAATAGTATTCTGTCATGATTATATACCACAATTTACTTAGCTATTCCCCAATTGATGAGCATCTCCTTAACTTTTAATTCTTTGCCAAAACAAAAAGAGCTGCTATAAGTATTTTTGTACATATAGGTCTTTTTGCTTTTTCTTTGAACTTTTTGGGGTACTGACCTGGTAGTGGCATTGTTGGATCAAAGGGTATGTATAGTTTTATAGTCCTTTGGGCATAGTTACAAATTGTTCTCCAGAATAGATGGATTAGGTCAAAACTCTACCAACAGTGCATGTGTCCTCTCTATTTTTTCACATCCTCTCCAGCTTTGGTTATTTTCATTTTCTGTCATAGTAGCCAATCTGATATGTGTGAGATGGTACCTCAGAGTAGTTTTAATTTGCAATTTTCTAATTAATAATGATTTAGAGAATTTTTATATGACAAAAATAGCTTTGATATCTTCTTCTGAAAACTGCCTATTATATCCTTTGGCCATTTATAAATTGGGGAATGACTCATATTGTTATAAATTTGACTCCATTCTCTCTATATTTGATAAATGAGGCTTTATGAGAGAAATTGCTGTAATCCCCCAACCCCAGTTTCCTGAATTCCTTCTAATCTTGGTTGCATTGGTTTTGTTTGGGCAAATACTTTTTAATTTGGTGTAATAAAAATGATTCATTTTATATCCTGCCATGTTCTTTACTTCTTGTTTGGTCTTAAATTCTTCACTCATGCATAAATCTGACAGGTTAAAAATTCTATGCTTCCTTAACTTGATTATGTTATCACCCTTTATGTCTAAATCATATATTGATCTTGACTCTAAATCAGTATACAGTGTGAGATGTTGGGCTATTCCTAGTTTCTGCCAAACTGCTTTCCAGTTTGGTCAACAATTTTTGTCAAAAACTGATTTCTTGTTCCAAAATATTGGAACTTCTGTTTTGCCAAACAATAGATTACTATGGCCATTTACTTCTGTATATTGTGTACCTGAGTATTGGTAGCTAGGAGACAAAATGGATAGAGTACCTGGCCTGGAGTCGGAAAGACTTGAAGTCAAATCTGGCATCAGACTTAGTTGCTGTGCTATCCTGGGCAGTCACTTAACCATGTTTGTGTAAACATCTATAAAATGAGCTAGAGATGGACATGGCAAACCACTTCAGTATCTTTGCTAAGAAAACCCCAAAAAGGGGTCACAAAGAGCTGGAAACAAATGAAATGACTAAGCAACTACAAATTTGTGCTCCTAATCTATTCTACTGATCTACCACTCTATTTCTTAGCCAGTACCAGATGATTTTGATGATTACCACTTTGTAATATAGTTTGATATCTGGTGTTGCTAAGCTACCTTTCTTCACATATTTTTTCTCTGAATCACTTCATATTCTTGACCTTTTGGTTTTCCACATGAGTTTTGTTAATACTTTTTTCTAACTCTATGAAATAATTCTTTGGTAGTGTGATTGGTATGTCACTAAATAAGTAAATTAAATTGGGTGGAATTGTCCTTTTTATTTTATTGGCTCAGCCTACCAATGAATAATTAATATTTTTCCAATTGTTTAGATCTCATTTATTTGTGGGAAAAGTGTTTACTAATTGTGTTAATGTTGTCCCTGAGTTTGACTTGGCAGATAGACTCCCAGGTATTTTACATTGTTTCTAGTTATTTTAAATAAAATTTCTCTATCTCTTGCTGCTGCACTTTATTGGCAAAATATAAAAATGCTGATGATTTATGTGGGTTTGTTTATATTCTGCAACTTTGCTAAAGTTCTTAGTTATTTCCAGTATTTTTTGGTTGACTTTCTATAATTCTCTAAGTATTTCTGTAAAATGGAGGTAATAACCATTAGCTCACAGGGTTATTGTGAGGACAAATTGAGATAATACATGGAAAGCACTTTTTGCAAAGTTTAAAATTCTACATAAAGCTCAATGTAATTAGGATGTTTTCTCTGCACTTGATAAGTTTATGACCTTATTGGCAAGGCAAGATATATGTTCATGAAGCAATTAAATCACAATTAAGTTTAAAAAAAATTTGGGGGGGGGAATTTGGAAGCTTTGTTATGTGTTTCAGGTTACAATGGAGCTGAGAAAAAAGAGACATAAGTATATAGAAGGAACAGTCAGATGGAAATTAGTCTATATTTGAAAACAATTGCATAGCAACTAAGACACACACACAAACATATTTGTAATTCATCCACAAAAAAAAAGAAACAAATAATCAGTATCAACTATAGTTTGTGTAAAGTATTGATTGGCAAAACACAAATGAATGCTAGGACCCATGCTTTCAAGTAACATAATCTAGTAGGAGACAAAAGAAAGGAAACAATTAACATACAATTTAGAATGGAATATGTATTATGAAAGCTACAAGAGAGTTATGAGAAATCAGATAGTTAATAGGTTATTTTGGGGGAAAGCAAAGGTTCAAGTAAAAGATGGGACTGCTACTTGGGGTGAATGAGTAATGATAAACAATGGAGAGAAGGCAGAATTACTCAATTCATATTTTGTTTCACTTTTGTTTTTCATAGAGAATATCCTTTGTTCTGAATAAGACAGAGTTAAAGGGAAGCATATGGAGTTAAAACAGGATAAGAAGCCAGTTGATAGCACTTAGTTTCCTTTAATGGACACAAGTCATTAGCCCCAAATGAACTGTCTCTAAAAATACTGAAAACAGGAGTAGATATCATTTCTAAGCTATTGAAAAATCATGGAGAATGGAAGAAGTGGCACATGAATATGTAAGAAATAAAAGTTGCTTCACTTTAAAAATAAACCAAAAAGCAAGAAAGAGGATACTGCAATTATAGTCGAGTGTATTTGACTTTCATACATGGCAAAATTCTGGAAGGTTTTATTAAAAGGTTGATTGTTCTATATTTAGAAGTGGTCTCTATTTAACCTCTCAGTACTCAAGGCAACTCTCTAAGACTTTAAGTTGCAGAACATTTATTTGTTAGTCTGCATTGATGGAGTGGATTTTCTCAGTGAGGGTTCCCTGTGTTAATGAAATCACAGGTGTGGACAAAAAAAGAAGATCGATCATAGAGAGTCAGTAGCAAGAGCTACTAT
Source organism: Vombatus ursinus (assembly GCF_900497805.2). NCBI lineage: Eukaryota > Metazoa > Chordata > Mammalia > Diprotodontia > Vombatidae > Vombatus > Vombatus ursinus. The sequence continues at coordinate 12,796,996 of NW_020954723.1, forward strand.
AAACAATTTATCTTATTTCCTCTTTTGTTACTTACTGGACTGGTAAATCAAGAGATTAATGAGTTAATAGTGTACCTAGATTTTAGGTAAACACTTGAAAAAAATTGCTCATATTTAGTTTTTTTTTTACTTGTGGGAAAATTGGAAAAACACGGACTAGGTAACCATGTTGCAGTGAATCGAGTGCTAGGTCTGGTGTCAGGAAGACTAATTTTCCTGAGTTCACAAATCTAGCCTCAGCCATTTATTAGCTATGTGACCCAGCACAAGTCACTTAACCCTGTTTGCCTCAGTTTTCTCATTTGCAAATAAGCTGGATGAGGAATTGGCAAACCACTTCAGAAAACACAAAATATGATCACAAAGTGTCAGGCATGACTGAAAAATGACTGAACAACTTTATATTAATATTATATGAAAACACTTTTTATGTTATGTTGTATGTTATATGACAATATTTTGTGTTTTCCACTTTATCAAATGCTGGGTTATTTTTTTTTCTATTTAAAAAAAATGTTTTGTCTAGTCTGTTCCATTGATCTAGCTCCCTATATTTTAAATACCAGGTAGTTTTGATAATTGCTGCTTTATATTATATTTTGAGGTCTGGAATTGCTATCCCTCTTTGCCACTACTTCTTTTCATCATTTTCCTTGATATTTTACATGTTTTGTTTTGCCAAATGAATTTTGTCATTATTTTACTAAGTTAAACAAAATATCTCCTTGGTAATTTATTTAGCATAGCATTAAATGTATAAATTACTTTTGTTAGTATTATAATTTTTATTATGGAAACTGAATATTCCTCCAGTTATTTATTTATTTATTTTTTTCTTTCTTTAAGTAATATTTTGTAACTAAAACTATACAAGACTTTTGTGTGCTTTGGGACATTAATCCTCAGGCATTTTTATGCATTTAAAAATATTAAAACCAGAATTTCCTTTCTATTATTACTTCTTTTGTTTTGTTATTATTATGTAGAAATGCTGTTGATTTTTGTGTATTTATTTTGTAACGTATAACTTTACTGAAGCTATTGTCTCAATTAGTATCTTTACTGATTCACTAGGATTTTTCAAGTAAATCTATCATGTCATCAGAATACAGGGATAGTTTTATCTATTTTTTGCCTTTTTATGCCTCTGATTTCTCTCTCTTTTCTTATTACTGTTACTGGCATTTCTGAAACTAAATAAAATAATAAAGGAGAGTGGGCACCCTTCTTATACTCTTGTATTTATTGGAAGAATTTCTAATGTATCTCCATTGCAAATGATACTTACTTTTGGATTTACATAGATACTTTTTATGGTGTTAAAAAAAGTCCCTCACCCAAAAAAAAAAAAAAGGACCCTCCATCCCTGGACTTTGTAGGGGTTTTAGAATAAAAGAGTATTGTACTTTATCAAAGGCTTTTTTTCTGTGTCTCTTAAGATGATCAAGTGATTTCGGATGTTTTCAGTTTAATATAATTATGTTGTGTCCTATGTTGCACCATCTTCATATCCATAGTACAAATCTCAATTATTCATAATGATTTTTAAAATTGCTGCACTCCATTTGACAGGATTTTGTTTACAATTTTTGAGTCAAGTTTCATTAACTATACTGGCTATCAATGTCTGTGTTTTATCTTTCCCTAGTTTAGTTATTAGCACTATATTTATTTCATAAAAGGATTCTGGTAGGGTGAATTCTTTCTGAGTTTTTAAGAACAATTTATAATGTGTAAGAGCTGTTCTTTAAAAGTTCAATAGAGTTCTGTCACTACATCAGGGCTATGATGTTTGTTGTTGTCGTTTGGTTTTAGTTTTACTTGTTTCTCCCCTACCCCCACCCCTGGTAGGTACCTTTAAGGATAAATATTTTTTTTTCCACTAAGATTGAGTTATTTTTGGTCTCTATCTGGTCTTCTTATAGTTTGAATATTTTATATTTTTTAAAGTATAAATATATTTATTTTGTGTTCTCATTTTTGTTAACATATAACTATGCATAAAATATGCTGATTACTTTTTTTTATTTCTTCTGGTTTTGCTGTGATTTTACCTTGTTCATTTGCCATTTTATTCATTTAATTTTCTTCTCTTTTGTAAAATCAGATTATCTGTGTTTATCAATTTATTAGTCTTTTCAAAGAACCAGCTTTTAGTTTAATCATTTCTGTCTTTTTTTTTTTTGCTTCCAATTTATCTGTTGCTTTTCTAAATTTTAATGTCTCTTCTTCATTTTTTAGTTTATATTTGTTTAGTTTGTGGCTTTCTAATTTTAAATGCATATTAAGTTCATTAACCCCTTCTTTCTCTATTTTGTTAATATATGTTTATAAGGATACAGTTTTCCCCTGAGGACTGCCTTAGCTGCATCCCAGAAATTTTGATTTGTCATTTTGTCATTATCATTTTCTTTTTTATAGTTATTGTTTCTATAATTTCTATGACCCATTAATTATCTAGGATTTCATTGTTAAATATCCAGTTGGGTCAATATCATTCATTAATGGTCCCTGAACCAACTATCATTTTTATTGCATTATGGCTTATAAATGATGTATTAAGTATGTCTGCCTTTTTTACATTTGTTTATAGTATCTCTGTACTTTAGAGAATGGTTGATTTTTGTAAAACGTTCCATGTGTTGCCAAGAAAAATTTTTTTCTCTTACTGTCTCATTTGGAAGATAGCATAATTCTTTAAACTCTAGTTATTCCAGCAGGTTGTTCAGTTCCATATTTTCCCTTTTGCTTACATTTCTGTAAGACTTAACCAAAACTGGAATAAATATATCGAAGTCTTTTGTTGCTGTTGTGTTACTGTCTGTGTCTTCTTGTAGTTCAGATAATGTTTTTTTTATGAATTTGGATGCTAAGGCATTTGGAGCATATGAGTTTATTACTGATATTGGTTTGTTGTCTATGCTTCCTTTCAACATAATATAGTTTCCTTGTTTATCTCTTTTTTATTTTTAAATGTTTGTTTTTGCTTTGTCAGGTAGCATGATTAGAACTTCTGTTTTTTGGATTCACTCGATGCATAGTAATCCACCCCCCCCCCCATCGTCTCAGTTGTATTTTCTGTATGTCTTTGTTTTTTAGATGTATCTCTGTGTGTGTGTGTGTGTGTGTGTGTGTGTGAACAAGATTGTAGGGTTTTGTTTTCTTATCCAATCTGTCACACTTTTTTATTGGGATATTTAATCCATTCATATTTAAAGTTATGAGAGTTAGATTTATATTTTTCACCATCTGTCACTAATATTACATTTTTAATTAAAGATTTTTTCCCTCTTTTGCTTTAATCACAATACCATCTTCCTTCAATTACTTTATTTTTTTAAGGGTGGCTTTGTTCCCTTCCTTTTTCCTCTGATCGTCTCCTCTGGTTTATTACCCCATTTCCCTTATTAGTTCCTTTTTCTCTCCTTTTATTAGGTTAAATGTCTTCCTTCTTTTTTTCTCCCTCTCAATCAAATAGAATCCCTCTTCTTCTCCTCCACTTCAATTTATTAACTTTTTAAATTTCATTTTTGAACCTGTTTCCAAAAAAGGTTTCTCTCACTCTCTTCATTACCCACACTCTCTTTCTGACTGCTGTAGATCCTCATTCTTCGATAATCCCTATAATTATCTGGTCTCTCTCTTTTATTCTGCAATCATGCAATAAAGTTTCCGAAGTATTCATTTTAGGTTTTTCCTGTAGGTGTTTTCTGCTGTTTCCTAGTAGGGTTTATCCCATGGATTCCTCTTTTCTCTTGTGCCTCACTCCAAGAACAATTTCAATTAGTGCAAGTATCAGAGAGGATACTATTTCAAGGTCAGGCCCTCCCATACTACTTCCCTCTCCCTTGCCCTCTCTCTCTCCCTCTCCTTCTCCCTCTTCCTCTTGTCTTTGGCTTTCCACTCATGTGACACTTGTCTAGGAGTTCCACTCCCAATCCCTTTCTGAGATAGGATGAATAGACTTTTCAAGCACCCAATCCCTCAAGCCACAACTATTACAAGGAACCAGTCTCCCTTTCCAGACTATCTCTTTTCAACAATAGGAGCATGCATCAGAGGAACCCCCTCCCACTACCAAAGCAATATCTCATTTATTTCCTCCTCCTTTTCAATCCTTCTCTGCTAGTTCTCAAACACTACCTTATAGGCTCTTCTTTTTCTAAAATAGCTGCCACCTCCACCCAGATTGTAATATAGTCCCACCAAAAAGAAAATTGATCACCTGTAAGCATATTATTTCCAGGTTTTATCCATAATGTCCCAAGACTGCAACTTCATTGTTACCTCCACCAGACTTCCATCTCTACCCCTGTCTCCTTTTGTATATTTACAAAGAAATTTCTTACAGGTGTTTCCGATGTCATTGTTACTGTTGCTGTCATGCCTGCTTATATCATTCCTCCTGCATTTTTCTCATTTGGAGTGTTTGAGAAGCAAATTGATTTAGTTCTGGTTTTCTTTCTAAAAATGTTTCAAATGCCTCTTTATTATTGAATATCTATCTTTTTTTGTGAATGGCTAAGCTCTGATTTCAGAGTGTCACCCTTGGCTGCATCCTGAGTTCCATTGCTCTTCAGAATATTATTTAATTCCCTTCTATATTTTCTGGGGGGTTCAGAATAGTCTTGCTTTATTTGGATTTTCTTGCCTTTGTATTTGAAAATCTTTCGCTTGATTGCTTACATAGCTTATTTCTGAATTGAATTGCTAAATATAACTACTATGTGCCTTAAAGACTGTAGCCTCTTTTGTTTGTTTCTGGTAGCGAATTAATTATTTAATTGGTCTTTCAATAAATATTTTAGTTGGTATTTCATTTTCTATATTCAGAACTTCTGGGCAATTCTCTTTTACTATTTCTTGAATTATTATTTCCTGATTCTGTTAAGGTTTTTGTTTTTGTTTTGTGTGTTTGTTTTTTCCTATTGAATTCTCAGAGACCAATGATCCTTAGGTTCTCTCTACACATCCTGTTTTTGAGAGATCAGTAGATTTGTATTTTCTTTTAATGTTTTTTTCTTTGTTTCTCTTTTTCTAGATCTTCTTTTACTTCTATTTTGTTATTTACTTTTACTTCTATTTTGTTTATTTGTTTTCCCAATCTTCTGTTCTTTCTTGTTTCTTTGATGAGATTTGTGATCTTATATTCTAGGTCTTCAATCCTGCCAATTATTTCTTGCTGTATAGGCCATAAATTCTGCTATAATAATTCTTATTTTACTTTTAAACCACTCAGGAACAGCATATTGTGTTTCCCTTATGTTTTCAAATTCTACAGGATTCTTTGGCTTGTCAAATGTGGGATCATTTTCCTTTGGTTTGCAATATTCATATGTAGATACTTGAACTCATTTACTGGACCTGAAGGCCATTTTTCTTTTTATAGTTAATATTTTTCCTGGTGATTTATCTGCTTATGTTCAGGATCTCCAAGTTTTCTTCTTCCTGAGAGCTGTCTTTTTTTTTTAACCTTATTTTCTCACCTTCAGTTTCTGACTTTGCCCTATATAAGAGAGATTTGTTTCACTGCTGGATCTCTAAAGGCCTGAGGTTAGGCTTCTGCCCCAAGTGACTTGGGAACTTTGGCCCTGTGAATATTGAGCTCTTTCCCTCAGGCTTAGTGAAGTGCTGTATCTCCCCTCTTCCCCACACCCACCTTTGATACCTTGATTTGGTATCCTGTCAAGTTCCCTTTGTTCTTCAGTTTTGTGGTCTGGCATTGGCAGTTCAGAGAGGTACCATACTTTTAGTAAAAGTAGTCTGCCCTTGTACCATAGCTTTAGGGTTCTTCCCAGGCAGTTCAGATTTTGCGAAACTACCACTGGGGTGGTGAGCCCCAACTTGTTTTTTGCTCTTTTTTTTTAAGGCAATTGGGGTTAAGTGACTTGCCCAGGGTCACACAGCTAGTAAGTGTCAAGTATTTGGTCTAAGGCTGGATTTGAACTCAGGTCCTCCTGACTTGAGGGCCGGTGCTCTATCCAATGCACCACCTAGCTGCCCCTGTTTTTGCCTTTAAAGGACTGCTGCAGACCTGACTGTAGAAGAGCAATCTTATGCAACCTGAAGCTCTGGCCTTCACTGCAGTGGAAAGAGGGTGGGTGGACCAGGGATTGCGGGTGAGGATTCTTTTAAGCCTGTATCCAGTTCTTGGGTCTGCTAATGCAGCCTCAGTGCTGGTATCATGGAAAGTCAGGTAGGGTTCAGGGCCAGTGAGTTTCAGTTTATCTATCGATCTATCTGTCTATCTGTCTATCTATCCATCTATCTATCTATCTATCTATCTATCTATCTATCTATCTATCTATCTATCTATATGTCTGTCTGTCTGTCTCTTGTCTGTCTATGTATTTATCTTTCTATCCATCTATATTTGCTTTATTTTGGGAGCATAATTTTTGATTTGGAGAAGTTTGAGAAGTAGTGAGTCAGGATCAGAGAAACTGTCTAGTCCTACATCTTATTGATCACATGACCCAGAAGAGCCTTTGATGCTGAATATTTTTAGAAATAAAGTCATAAAAATCATGGTTATCAAATATACAGGTGACATAATACCAAAAGGAGGAATAACTAATTTGTTAGACGACAGAGTCAAGATCCAAAAAAAGATTCTGTCATTTTTAAAACATTGGGCCAAGACTAAAGAAATTAAATTTTAGTAGACATGACTGTACAGTTTATACTTAGGGTTTCAAAAAATGGAGATATCACTAGACAACTATTCAAATAAAAAACAGGTTTTAGTAGATAATAAATTAAAAATAAGTGAACAGTTTTTGTGGTGACCAAAAGAACTAGTGTTATTAGTCTGATAAAAGAGACCGTAAGTCTGTGTTGAGTTATGGAAGCCACTATTTAGAAAGAAGACTGATAAAGGAGAGGATTCCTAGAAGGGAGGAGGGCCAGGATAGTGAGTGGCCTTTCGTTGGGCTATATGAGGCTTTGTTGAAGGAACCAAAGTTTAACCTGGAGAAGAGATTTAGGAGTGTCATTATAGCAGACTTTCTGGTCTTTGAAGTCATGAACAAATTTTGTGTTTGTTATTATATATCCTGATCCTAGCATAGGGAATGATATACCATAGGTGATAAATAAATACTTATTGGAATGAATTCAAATATTGAAAGAACCTGAGCCTAAAAGAGATCTTAAGTTTGAGATGGTTGAACATAGAGGACAAATCAGTGATATTATAATAACCCTGTTTTCCACTTTATAAAGACAATATCCTTTTAAGGTCAAGTTCCCTTGTCTTTTTTTTTCTTCCATCTTGAAAATAACAAAAACAAATAAGCAAACAAAAAGCTTACTTTTAGTTGTTTTCATGGCTGCCTTCCATAAAACATTTTGCTGTTGCTCCTACCCTTTATTGCATACTTTATCACTATGTTCATTCATACCAAGTGATGTATCTCCTGGCAATTTATGGCCTGCTTGTGGTATGCAAGATTGCATGTGGGAGCATATAAAATTCATTATGATCTGTTAGATTTAGAAAGCATCAAATGCAGTGTCTTGTTTTGATTGAATCACAGTGGCCAAAGATTACTATATTAAAACATCATTAGGCTGTTAGCTATTAGGACCCTCTGTGTTAGCTAGTATTAACTTTAGGGACCTCAAATATGTTCTGCCCATGAGGAGAAGGAAAAAAAAAGACAAGGCCACAAATTTGGGAAATTAGCAACTATTCTAAAGAGCCAAAGTGGACTTCTTACATGCAAATCATGAAGCATTTTCTGACTCAAAGCAGCAGGCACATAATACTTCAACACTACCAATAACATTTATGGCTAATAGCATTTACTGTTCTGCAGTGGGAGAGCTAAAAGACTAGTAATCAAATTTCATGCTTTAGGTCTAAGCAGATAGCTTATAGGGGTCAGGAAAGGTTGTTCTCCCTGGACAGAATGACAGGGATCATTTTACTTTCATCCACAGCTTTAAGTAGAAATAATCAATCGACCCACACTAATTTATTTAGCTTTTACTATAAGATGAAGTATTGGCCAGTTGTTCTGGGGCATTCAAAATATGCGTAAAATATGGTCTCTGCTATAATTTCCCAAGTCTCCAGTGTAAGTGGGAATGTCCCTAGTATTTGCTAAAGATGACAGGTTGATTAATAGATAAGAACCAATAAACTTTGCGGACAAGGGACTAGTTTGATTCAAACATAATCCCTGGTTCCAGTGATAATTGATTAACAGGTAAGGACAAAGCCACAAATCCACAAGATACAACATACAAGGACTTAAGTCAGAAAACCTAGTCTGAATTTGGGTGGGGTCTGAAGCTGAGAGGAATCCTAGCAGATTGGGGCCAGAAGAACAATATGGCAGATGAAGGGACTTCAAACAATGATGATTTGTTTCCCAGAAAGAATAACAAGAATCATTTTGTGGCAGTGCCATTGTCAAACCCTTGCCCCATATCTAAAAGCAAACTAACTCCAGAAAGACCATAATAAATTTTATGGGGTTACAAATCTAAAATTTATGAAATAGTTTGAAAAAAAAATTGGCATGAAAAAGGACCAAAAAACAATGCATAGTGGCATAGAAGGCTGGCCTCAGAGTCAAAAAGACCTGTGCTTAAGTCATATCTGTGGCAAGTAGTATTTATGGGATTCTGGGCAAGTCACTTGTTTTTCATGTTCCAGGTGACTCTCTAAGATTGACAATTTCAGAAAAGATGACAAATTGTTTTAGTAAAGGGGGTTTCCTCATATGGGAATTTGTTATATCTATATAATCTCAAGCCCTAACCTTAGGCAGTTGATGGTACAATGGATAGAGCAATGGACCTGGAGTCAGGAAGCTCTGAGTTCAAATATGACACCAGGCAGTTACTAATTTGTGAATCTGTTACTTACTTAACTGTATTTACCTCAGTTTTCATAACTGCAATATGGGGAGAATAATACCATCTGCCTCTCAGGTGGTTTTGAGGATCAAATGAGATGATATTTGTAAAAAAAAATAAATTAAAAAAATACTTAGAGCAGTGCCTGGTACATAGTAGGTTTTTTGTAAATACCTAGCTCCCTGTGTCCTATCCTATCCCTATAAGCTAGGATATAATTGTTGCATCAATATCAGTAAATAGACAAGTAGGCTTTCACAATAAATTCATATAATACCACAAAATTACTTTGACTAAAACCATACCATAGAAATCATTGCATTATATTTCAATTTTTGAGGAAGAATATTGGTGACATATTGCTGAGGGCTGCTGAGCCAGCTATTTGTTGACCTGCTATCAATAGAGAGGTCTGCTGCCTTTCTGGGGCAATCATCTAAAATAAAGACTCTCTTTCTCTCCACACTCCATGGCTTGCCAAAAAAAAATGACATCCACTTCTCTATGATTCATATATGCACAAATACTACTTCCAGAAGGAATTTAGAGTCCACTGCCAAATGCAGGGTGTTCCAAAAGATTTAATGCAGTTTGGAACTTTATTAGTTTATATCTGCCCTAAGATTTTTGGGGCACACTGTATGATGGAACATTAGGTACAAAACTGAAGACTTTAGGGACACAAGTGGGGTGTTTTGTTTTCAAATCATCATTGATCATTAGTGACAAAGAGTTCAGAAAAAAAAAGCTAATGTGGATGAACACTTGGTTTAGAAGATGGTGTCTGAGAATTGTATTTGGATTTCTGAATCACAATTTAAAATATAATGATTACAAGCTTCTAACCAGGCATAGAGTTTATCTTAAAAAGGTTGGTATGGTAGAAACAGTATCCTACCTCAAACTCACTCCCACCTCCATGCAGATTGGCTAGTTTTGGGGTATGTTTTTTGGTTGTTTTGTTTTGGAGTACGTGTTTGTTCATTTGTTATGTGTGTTTGTGTGTAGGTTTTGTCCTCAAATTGTACTGAGACCATCCTAGAGACTTGATTGACTCAGAGGACTAAGGGCTAGAGCAGTTAATATCAATTTTGGATTGCCTGAGTACCTGACACATATCAGGCATTGGAAACATTTTTTTCCCCTTCTTATATACTTTTCCTTTCAATTTGTGCCTTCTCCTTACTATTAATATTTTTATACTTTCATTTTGTATCTATATCATTTTTATCTGTCTTAGCTTGGAATCCCTTTGTAAGCATATTTTAATATCCACATCTCTGTATGCCATCTAACAGAGTGATGGCAATCCAGCACTTAATAAATGCTTTTTCATGATGATGATGATAATATTGCTAACACTTTTGACAATAGTTTATAATGCTGACACACTAGTAAAAATGAAAAATACACTAAAAAAAAGTGGGGCACCTTTGGCAAGTCACTTAACCCCGATTGCTTCTCTAAAAAAAATGAAAAATAAAAGTCATAGCTATTTTACAGTTCATGCTAGTACATGTAAACATGCAATAGTCCTCCATTTCACTTCTACGTCTCTATTACTTAGAAGATAAATATTAGTGTTGCTTCAGAATCATTAAAGTTAGGTGACTTTTCCTCTTTCTCAAAGTTACCTGACTAGTTAGTGTCAGAGGTGGGATTTGAACATGGTCCTTCCACACTCTGAACTTTATACTCTTTCTAATATGTGACACTGCTTTTACATAGAGAATCCTAGTGAAATGTTCTCAAATACTTATTCTTGCTACAAGATTTATAATAAGAAAAAAGAGGGCAGTAAGACAATTTCTTGGTTTTGCCAAAATCTAAAAACACCATAAAAAATTTAAAAAAATTTTTTGATGAAGGTGCTATTTTAGAATCTTTATTGCTGCACTTAAAATAAAGGAAGAACTATGAAGTTAGAACTTTGTAAAGAACACTAGGTCATTGTATCATATTGAGTAAACTTTTAAGTGATTGGTTTACTATAATTCTCTGTTTTACTGATTTATTTCCACTTTGGAAAGTTGTATACAGTATGACTGATACATACCTCAGTTTTAGTTGATCGAGTATTTTTATTATGGGCATTTCTAAGTTAGGCCACAGGTCTTTGATTAGAAATATCATACCTTATTTCATGGGTTCTTAACCTCTTTTTATGCCATTAACCTCTTTATCCATCTAGTGAAACTTATGGTTCAATTATCACAGCAATATTTCTAAAATCATAAGATACATGGGATTACAAAGAAAACCAATTATATTGAAATATACTCATCAAAATATCACTTCAAAAATCACAGATGCCAGGTTAAGAACCTGTGCTAAATTTTTTACCTTTATTTCAATGGGGGAATAATATTCAATAGATAATTTCAAATAAAAACACTGCAGAACATATCCTACTAAGAGAAGTAGTCTGCCATGTTGAACAGAGGGGTGTTCTCAGAGTCATGGGGACCAGGGGTTAGGTCCTTCTTCAGATGCATTCTCACTTTGTCACAATAGGTATTACAAGTATAGACTATAGAGCTCTCAGCCTTCATAAGTAAAAGGAGTTTCCTATTTTAAAAACATTAAAGATCCTAATATCCCTTAACAAAAATAAATAAATCTTTTAAAAAATGAACTCTTTGCATTCCATTCAAAGTATTCTGGTCTGAAATCAGACAAATATGAACAATCAAGAAGCATCTGTAGTTTCAGGGTACTGAATAGCTGTCAAAATCCAAACTATCTTTCCCTTTAACTTTTTCCCCCTTATCTTTTCCCTTTTTCTAACTTCCCTATTATTGTGAAAGGTACCTTTTAGTTGCCCAGACTCATAAACTGTCAAACTCAAGTCCTCATTCGCTCACTTTCCTTACCAATCTTTTTTCCAGGCCTATCAATTTTAACTTCATATCATATTCCATATATGCCCCTTCTCTCCTCTAACGCTTCGACCATACAAAGACATTCATGTCTTTGCTATTACAGTAGCCTTCTGGTTGGCCTCCCTATCCCAAGTCTTTTCCCACTCCAGTCCATCTACCACTCAGCTGTAATATTAATACGCCTAACCCCACTATTCAATAAAGTTCAGTGGCTTCATATTTCCTCCAAGAGCAAGTATACAATCCTCTGCTTGAGATCAAAGCCCTTCACAATCTGTACTGTGTCAAGGGTAGACAAGTTCCATTTCTGTATCCAGGCTGACTCTTCCCTTTCACTTATTTCACTAGCTGAAGTAGGGCTTTAGTTAGCTCAATTCAACTAAAAGTTTAATATGTGATCCTAGCTTAGAACGAGAACAGTTCTTATGGAGTCTATATTGATATTGTACACATTTGAAGTCTTCCTTCTCCTTATAATTTGAGCTTTGGTATATTAAACTGAGCTTTTACCCATGTCCAAAATATGTGGATACCATCTACATTTCCTTGTCTCCTAATTATTTCTTATATCAACTGTGTATTTCATATCCTTAGAAACTGAGAAGGGATTTTTCTTCCAAAGCCACCTATTCTTGGGTAGTATTGTTCTTTCTGAAATAAAATGACAAAATGACTCCTAAATTAAAGTATTGGTAAGGTGTTTTTTTTCCCCTCTAGTGACCAGAAATAGGAAATAGTAAATAATATTCAATACTACCAGTAAATTCTTATCTCTAGTATTTAGGTGGTAACTTGGATGTAGTAAAGGTAATATTTCTCTTCCCTGGAATGACTATGTGGGGTGCCTCCCTAGAAATGACTGTGTATTTTTAAGACTCAACTTCCTAGAACATGGGAATTGGGGGAGGGGAGATGAGGAGAAAGACACTCTCCTTCATATAAGAAAAATATTGATCAACTCAGCTGTGTAAAAAATTAATACCAAATTAGATTTTTCTGTTCTCATCTTTGATCAACCCCTCAAAGAAGTATACCATTTGCCTGGTTTTACTAATTAGGTCACCATGCACATTATCCTAGTCATCATCATTAACCTTTAGGAAAAGAAGTTTGCAATATGTCTTCTGAGCTAATATTAAAGGCTCTTGGCCCCTACTCTCATTTCCATCTTTCATTCTCTATGGTACTGACAGCTCTCAGCTGCTTCATTCACTTGTATATCTCACTGCTCTCTCACCAAAGCATATACACAGAATGGATGTTCTCCATATCGGCTACCTCTTCTTCCCTGCTCCCTCAGTCAGGATTGGTCTCACGCATCTTGATGCCATGTATACCAACATCTAGCCCATTTTCCCCTTCCTGATACTCTTAAATACATCCAGTGGAACTGTAATCAATCATTGCCAGCAGCAATTGCAAAAAATGGAGAGGAAAATGTTGCTGCCCATGGTGGCCACACCAGTTTCCATCTTTTTCCCACAGTCCCACAGCACCTGTCTTCCTACATAGAGGGGCCCAAATGATCACCCCATTGCACTGCTCATTATATGAATATATTTCAGTAGAAAAACCAGAAATTTGTAAGTTTTCCATCTGCCTCTAGCTTTTCTCAAAGGTTTTTCTCAACCCTCATTGAGGCCATAGCTGATTAACACCGTTATGAAGACAAAATCCTTAATATTACTTTTTTCTACTCACCACCCATCCCCAATCCAGTCTCAGTTTTATGAAATGACCCTATATTTAAATATATCTTTACTTTCTTTCCTGAAAAAGGATTTCCCTGGAACTCCCTTGCTGATAGACAGGCAATTGATAAAAGTTTTTGTCCTTGGAACACAAGCTGATTCTCAAGGTCGGTGAAGGAGCAAGACAGATTAAGGCCCAAGACCACTGGGGACTAATTCCATTCACATGTGAGATTCTTCTCTTAATTGCACCTAATTGTCTTGTGCATGCATATTTAAAGACAACCCTGAGTTCTTTCAGGTCTTGGCTGTCTGAAAGATATTTGCTCAATTAGAAGAAAATCAGTTTGTAATTTGTAATATGCTTTGTGTATATATGTGAATATTGTTTTATTTTACAGAAATTTTTCTTCAAATATAATTAGATGGTAGTTACTACACTGATAATACTTCAGGTAAATCAGTAGCCTAATTGGTTTAGGAAAAAAAAAATAAAGGTTAGTTTCACCTTATCACTTCAAAATTGACAATCCATATATGCTTGCATATAGAATGTGCCTATATACATTTTTTGATGTATGCAGATTGATGTATAATGGGAAGTGTGCTGAAGGGACCCACTTGACCCTAGTTTCACAGCTGGCCTTGTAAAATAATGAAATTCCTCTAATTAATAAAATTGTCAGTTTCAGAACTGAGAAAGTTGAAAATGAATCATTGGGAGACTCACTTTTCAGCAGGAGGCTGAGGCCAATTCTGTTTATAGCTAAGTGGTTTTCTCGTATGTGTGTGCGTGTGTGTGTGTGTGTGCGTGTGTGTGAAGACAATTGAAGGAAACCTCAGGAAGCCTGTCTCCTGATCCCTCAAGCAGCCCATGGGCTATAGGCAGACAGACAAGGCTTTCCTTATACAATCAAAGTATTTCCAGAGACATTCCATGAAATGGAATGATGCCAGTTTTGATGAGAAGCTGAGCTTCTAAATAGAGATCTGTGATCATCTCTTAACAAAGCTATGCACCTGGGACATGCCTGTTGTGTCAGCCTGCCTGTCTCCTGAGCTGGCTTAAGCCCAAGAAGGATATGCACTACAATACCCTAGATTTGGTTCCCTATGGGACTGAAGGGTGGAACAAAGATAGAGAAAGGAGGAAAACTGTCTCCAACTTTGACTAGACTTCCTACATAGGCTTTTTTTGGCTTTGGTGACTTTACCTAGATAAAATCCAGTGGGCCACAAGTGACCCCTGGTGGGTCATCTATTACCCTCTTTTCAATTAAATTCATCCTGCCTAATGAATACTTTGGACATTGCCTGAATCTTGAATCATAGATTATAAATAGAAGTTACTTTAGAGATTTTCTGCTCTATTATATTTTAGAGATGTGAAAATTAAGAACTAAAGGAGTTAACTGACTTTCTCAATGTTACATGGTCAAATGGTGGCAGAACGCAAGTCACTTTACACTCCACACATACACACACACACACATACACACACTTCTAACCACCTTCATCAGCGATCCAAACTCAGGGATCATTATGTATTTGTAATTGTAAACTTCAAAATGTATTTCCCTCGCTTGAGAATTTTCTCCAGATGAGTAGAAGACATCACTCAGCTATACAGATATGGACCTCCAGTGAAGGTGAAGTCCTGATAAATAGATCAATTGATAGGAATGTAGAAGAATGACAGTCCATTCCAGAATTCTGGAGTAGCCAGAGTGAAGACACATAGTTATTTTGAGTCCTGGAATTATGCAAACCCCATTTTGATATCCTCTGCTTAGAAATGTAACTAAAGAATTTCTTCATTCTTCCAGCGGCATACATTAAACAGATCAAATTAGTAGCTAACGTGAACAAAAAGAACTGAAAGAATATGTTGTTTGCAACACGTGAAAATGAATTAAAATTCTCCTTTTATACTGGCATCACCGTTCCTGATCAGTAAGTCAGAAATGAGTTATGGGCAAGGGCGCATCTCTACTTAAACACAGGAGAGGAAACTGGCTTTGCTAATATTAACCCTTTTGGCCCAGAAGCAGGTGAACACAGACCTTTGTAACTAGCTATAGCCATTGAAATATGGATTTGGAGGTGACAGTCATGGGGTCATGCTTCAGATAGTTTTCCAAAGGGTGCTTTTTTAATGGTAGCTGTAATTTAGCACATTAAAATTACCTTCACTGCAATACAACTATTTAGATCCACCAGAATGTCCTGAAGTCCTTGATTTCAGGGATTTTTTTTTCTTTCTTTCTCCTGCCTCTTATACCCCAAGCATTGCAAAAGGAGGAAGTATATAGACTTTAGTAGAAAGATTTTTTTTTTGTTTGTTTGCTTACTTACTTTTTTAGTGAGGGATAATTATCTGATTTTATCAGTATAGAGCAGTGGGGCTCAAAGTGTGGTGCAGAGTCCTAAGTGTCCCAAGGTCCTAAGGGTCCCTAAAACCACCTCAGGGCATCTGATATATCTAAACTATTTCCATAATAGCACTAAGATATTTTAATTTCTAATTGGCAAATATCAATAGCCACAACACACATAAACAATAGTTCCTTTGGGTTACTCAATAATTTGCAGAATATAAGGGTCCCAAGACTCAAAAAGTTTGAGAACCACTTGTGTAGAGAACTCTCTCTGTGGAAGATCCCTCAAATAACTTAGATCAGCAGCTTTTCTCTACCTGATAGTCTTAGAGAGTTGCCTATGATCATACAAGCACAGGACAAAGGCAAGGCTTTGTTGAAGGCTTGACCTCTATCAACCACATCACGCTCCCTTTCCAATTAAAAAATTATAAAGAATAGTACTCCGGCTATTCAGGGTCAATATGTGAGGGATTCTTCTATCACTTCCTTTTAAAAAAAAATTCCATCCTAACCACCATCATAAGAAAAATAGGAAGATTGCTAGACTGTTGTGTGCTTCATTTTGGCCAAAGGTTTCAAATAGCCTATGTGCCCAGAAACAACTACCCAGAGTGATAAGACGCAAACCTACTGATCATATTATACTCAATGTCAATCTATCTATCTATCTATCTATCTATCTATCTATCTATCCATCTATCTATCTTTCTATATCTACATCTATATGTATATCTCTATCTATATATGTATCTAGCTATACCTATATATATATGTCTTTATATCCCTATCTCTATATCTCTATCTATCTATCTGTGTATCTGCCTATAGATAGATAGCAAAAGAGATAGAGATAGATATATACCCAGTTGGGGTGTGTGTGTGTGTAAGGGAATCCTGAAGATTTAAGGCATTCTCTTTATTCACTTGGGTGAATCAGGAATATCACTTTCAAATATATACATTGTCCCAGGATTGAATTCCTATATAGAATATATTCTAAATGTCATTTTAATAAATTTTATGTCTTGATGGCAGCATTTTAAGTGATAGCTGTAGCAGATAGATAAGTAGATGATAGATAGATAGATAGATAGATAGATAGATAGATAGATAGATAGAT
>NW_020954723.1:12813947-12827721 GCF_900497805.2 Vombatus ursinus
ATAGATAGATAGATAGATAGATAGATAGATAGATAGATAGATAGATACAAATAGACAGAGAGCATATATTTAGTGATTACCATTTGCCTGACACCGCACTGTGTGCTGGAGATACAAATTTAAGTAAGTAAAATTGTCCCTTCCCTGATGAAATTCACAATGCACTAGGGAGAGACAAGGAGGAGGATGCACAAATGAATGTTATGTAAATGTCTGGAAAGTGGAAAGGAGGCCTTGGTCTTAGCAATGTAAGGTGAAAGCTATCAAAGCTATCATTTATCATCAGAGTATGAGGTTGGTTTCATATGTAGAATACCTACCCCACCTTAGGTTTGGGTAAGGTTTTGGAATTTACAGAGGCATGAAATACTTTTGATGGTTTAGGGGTGGGTAACTTGAGGCTTTGAGGTTACTAGTTCCTCAAGTGAAGCCCTTTGATTGAATCCAAACTTCACAAAACAAATACCCTTAATAAAAGGATTTGTTCTGTAAAACTTGGACTCAGTCAAAAGGCTGTGCTCAGGGACCTTGAAGGCCACATGTGGCCTCGAGGCCGCAGGTTCCCTACCCCTGATTGGCTCTTTGAACAGTAACTTTGATAGTGACTTAAAGTTTAAAATCATTTACTGTCTAATGACTAGAGGGGCTCTGAGCCTAAAACTCCTGAGTTGTTCACTTCCTCTCAGAAACCTCGGTTGGCTGCCCACACCAACCACAACTTATGCATTGTCAGTTTTTCACCATACACTTATTGAACATTCTCCATTTGCTCAATAGTACTAACTGTGCAGTGTCTATTTGTTGAGGCTTTAACATCTGCTACAATTATTTTTAACTTTAACTGGGATATATAGGTTAGTCAAATGACTAAAGTCAGCATTGAAACTGTAGTATATGAGGTAGATCAGGGCTAGATGTTTAAAGGCAATATCATGTGACATTGTAACAAGAAATATAACTTGTTTTTGTGGTGTTATAAGCATTTGATGACGAGAATAACAACTAGCATTTGTAGTTAAGGTTTGCAAAAAAGTTTTACGTGTTATCTCATTTTTTCTACCACTTATGCAGAATTCCAGCTCAACTCTTAATGACTATAATTCTAGGCCTCTATCCATTGCACAACTCAGCTGCCTCAGTGCTCATAATGCATGTGTATATATTTGTTCTGGACATATGATTTCATTGATATTGTGAACCTATGATGTGGAAACTTTCTGAATCTACACAGATCAACAATTAGTTGATAATTTATCCTCTGAGAGTTAAATTGTCTGAAACATTGAGAGGTTAAATGATTTGCCTATAATCACAGCCACTATGTGTCAGACCTGTGGCTCAGACTCCTCTATTCCTAACGTTAAAACCAGAGAGTTTTTGGTGCATTTTATCATTTTTTTTTCCTTTTTTTGCCTCATACATAATACTCTAATCCTTCAATCACTATATTTTATTCAATGTTGGTATCTTATCACCAATCCTGAGCTCAATTTCTCTGACTTTGTTCAAAGTATTTGAAAGTGCTGCAGCTGAAAAAAGTCATTAACTTGTAGCCAATCTGATGATGAACTCTGAATTTAACCAGGCTTCCCTTTGTATAGAAATACTACCCATCTCTGGACTTTTCTTCCCTATTAGCAATGCCAGTCATATAGTATAGTGTATGTAGTGTGATGTGGTATGCTATGGTATGGTATGGTGCAGTGCTTGTTAAACTGTGGAACCCACAATTTAAGAAGTGCTGAAGGGGTCATGAGTGGAAAAAGTTTAAGAAGCCCTGTGTATGGGATGGTAGTACATGGTATGGCATAGCTTGCCATTGCATAGCATGGCATGGCATGGTACAGTATGGTATGGTAAAGTATAGTATAGTGTAGACTCTAGTATAGGCCATCATTATTAACTATAAAAAACTTCAGAAATAGCCTCTTTACAAATCTCTCTACTTCTTCACTCTGCTTCTTCCATCCAGACTTCATCTTGTCAATAATCTTATTTAAGCATAAATCAGGTAATGTTATTCCTCTCCTCTCAAAACACGATTGGCTCCTTATGGCCTAGCAAATAAAATTAAAACTTTTTTGTTGGGCACTCAAGGAATTCTATAATTTACTTCTTTTCTCTTTGTTGGGCATTCAAGGAATTCTATAATTTACTTATTTACTCTTATGTCTAGTTTTCCCTATCTTCCAAGTAAGTTTTATGCCCTCCTAATACTATCCTTTTATAGAAACTATCCCTTATGCTTAGAATGACACCCCACACATTCTTTACCATTTGAATTAAGAGGTATCCTCTTAATGACAGCTTGTCATCACTTCCATGAAAAGTAACCTAATCTACCCAGTCAGTAGTAACATTCCCCTATTATAGCTCAGATAACACTGTATTGTACCTCTTCATTACACTTATATTTTGTTACCATTACTTATTATTTGTGTTCATGTCTTATCCCTTCTCAGACAGAATATTCCATAGATACAGTATCCTCTAGCACCTAATATGGTGGTCTGCACAAAATATACCCTTGAATAAATATTAATGGAAGGAACAAATGAATGACCGACTGAATCAATCCATCAAAAAAGGAGGAGACAAAACTTATAAATTTAAAATCAATTAGATAGAATATCATTACTACATCAAAGGAGCAGAAAGTATATTGAGACTGAATGAGAGAGATGTCATTTGTTTCTAGGATTGAGAACAACTTCATAATAGCATTAGATCTAGACTTTTAAGGATGACTAGAAGATCAAAAGGCAGAAATTGGAAGGTAGTGTTTAGTTTCTTAATTTGATGCAGTGTGTTACAGTGAAAAGTAATGAATTGGGTGTTGGCAGGCTGTGCCTTGCATTAACTGTCACTTGGTATTGTCATAACTCTGTACAATTCACATTCACTAACCCTCAGTTTCTCAATAATAAATTTTTTAATCAGATAAAAATGACAATAAAACAGTGTATTAAAATACTTTGGTCAAAACCCAGAGAAGTACATGGGGAAAATTTATATCTCCAAAACTTCCATCAATTAAAAAAAGAAAACATTAATGAATCTGGATATGGATATTATAAATGGGTTCTATAGAATTTGACACACAAGAAAACTGGGGTGGGGGAAGAGAGAGAGAAATTCTGAAAATCAAAGAGATTAAAGATTGAATACAAAAGATGTAATTTACTGAATTGATGAATAACTCTGGGAGGCGATTTTTTTTTGTAAATCAAGATGGAAATCAGATTGTCAGTATCAAAAAAAAATCAAAAAGGAAATTCACAAAAGTTGAGGTAATAAAGGAAACTATTTTTTGAAAGTATTATTCCAAATTATGAAATTATACCAACAAATTACAACAAAATTAACAAAGAATTACTGCCTTTTGTTACCATTATTAATGGATATAGGTTTACAAATGCTGGTTATAGCCATAAGATGAGAAGAAAAGAGAGAGAGACAGAGAGAGAGACATAGAGAGAGAGAGAGAGAGAGTGAAAGAGAGAAAGAGAGAGAAAGAGAGAGAGAGTACTTATTTAGTGCCATACCAAGGAAACTACCAATACATTAGGTTATAGCTTTAGAAAAAATAAAATTAACAACATTTATCTTGAGGAACAAATTTCAAGAAATACAAGCAAAGTAACATAAAAAAGCAAGTTGGAAGGGAGCCTAGGAGTATTAGATCTTTAACCCTTCTACACATTAAAAATCAACAAAACTGGAGGGATGCACTTGGAGAAGGAAGGAAGAAGAAGAATGGGAAAAATTATCTCACATGAAAGAAGTAGGCAAGAAAGAGTTTTTAATGTGGAAGGGAAAGAGGGAAGCAGGGAAACTACATTTTGCTAAAAGGCACCAAAAACAATGAAGTAATATCAATACTAATCATATGTGCACCCAACAACATAGCATCTAAATTCTTAAATAAAAAGTTAAATGAGTTACAGGAGGAAATAGACAGTAAAAATATAGTAATGGGGGACCAAAATTTCCCCCTTTTATAACTAGATCAATATAACTAGGATATAAGAAAGAAGTTAAAGAAATAAATAGAACCTTAGAAAAGTTACATATGATAAATCTTGGGAGAAAATTGAATGTTTTACATGGCACTTTCACAAAAATTGACCATGTATTAGGGCATAAAAATCTCAGAAACCAATGCAGAAAAGAAGAAATATTAAACACACCCTTTTCAGACCACAATGCAATGAACATTATTTTCGATAAAGGACCATAGAAGCATAGATTAAAAATTAATTGAAAACTAAATAAACTAATACTAAAGAATTAGTAGGTCAAAGAATAAGTCATAATAATAATCAATTATTTTCATTAACAGAATTGTGACAATGAGACAACATTCCAAAATTTATGTCATACAACCAAAGAAATGCTGAGGGGAAAGTTTATATCTCTAAACACATACATTAAAAAAAAGAGAGAGAGAGAAAGGGCAGATCAATGAATTAAACATGTAACTAAAAATAACAACTAAAAAATGAACAAATTACAAAATCCCCAATTAAAGATCAAAATAGAAATCCTGAAAGTCAAGGAGAGATTAATAAAATTGGAAGTTAAAAAATTGTAATAATATATAAAACTAGCAGCTGGTTTATGAAAAAAACAGTAAAATAGATAAACCATTGGATAATTTGATTTTAAAAAAGAAAATGTAAATACCAGTATCTAAAATGAAAAGATTGAACACACTACCAATAAAGATGAAATTAAAGAAATTCTTCGAAGTTATTTTGCTGAATTACATGCCAGTAAAAATGACAATCTAAAAAAAATAAAGTGATGAATATTTATAAAAATATGAATTTCTCAGATTAACAGAGGAAGAAATAAGAATACTTGAGTAACCCTATTGTAGAAAAAAAGAATCGAGCAAGTCATAAATTTTCTCCTTAAGAAAAAATCCCCAGGACCAGATTGATTTACAGGTGAATTCTACCAAACTTTTAAGGAACAACAAATCCCAATATTTTATAAACTATTTTTAAAAAATTCATAAATAAGTTCTACTAAATTTACTTTATGACACAAATATTATTTTGATATCAAAGCCAGGGAAAGAAAAGAAAAAAAAAAGAAGACTATAATCCATTTTCTATAATGACTATCTATACAGGAAATTACAATTTGCTTGATCAAAAAGATTATAGACAACAGGTGGGAGTTATATCAGGATTGAAAAGATGGCTCAATAATAAGAAAACTACCAGGACAATTGATCATTTTAATAACAAAATCAACAAAAAAACTTCTAATTTTCTCAATAGATACAAAAAAACAATATTTTAACACAATATAACACCCATTCCTATTAAAAAAAACTAGAAAACATAGGAATTGCTGATTTTTCCCCCAAGACAATTTGGATTAAATTACTTGCCCAGGGTCACGCAGCTATAAGTAAGTGTCAAGTATCTGAGGCTAGATTTGAACTCAGGCCTTCCTGACTACAGGGCCAGTTCTCTCTTCACTGTACCACCTAGCTACCCCTGTCGATTTTTTTCTTAAAATGATAAGTAGCAAATATCTAAAACCAAGAGCAAGCATTACCTATAATGGAGATAAACTTGAAGCCCCTAATATGATCACAGAAGAAGTAAAGATGTCCACTATCACTAATGTTATTCAATATCGTACTAGAAATGCTAGCTAAAGCAATAAGAGAAGAAAAAAAAAGAAATTGAAACAAAAATGGATGAAGACAGAACACTATCACTCTTTGAATATGATGAGGTAATGTCCTTAGAAAACCATAGAGAATTAACTAAAAAAAGGTTAAAAAAATTAACAACTTTAGCAAAGTTGCAAGTTATGAAATAAACCCACATAAATCATCAGCATTTTTATATATTACCGACACAACACAGCAAGAAGAGATAGAAAAAGAAATTCCATTTAAAATAACTTCAGACAATATGAAATACTTAGGAGTCTACTTGCCAAAACAAACTCAGTGACTATATGAACATTATACACACACACAAACACACATAAAAATATATAAACATACATACATTTGTTTAGGTAATTGGGGTTAAGTGACTTGCCTCCAGTCACGTGGCTAGTAAGTTTTATGTGTCTGAGGTCAGATTTGAACTCAGGTCCTCCTGACTTCAGGGCTGGTGCTGTATCCACTGAGCCACCTAGCTGCTCCCATAACATTTTTTTTAACAAAACATTTTACAAAACATTTTTTACATGATTAAAGTCAGATATAAACAATTGGAGAAATATTAATTGCTCCTGGTTAGGCCAAGCCAATATAATAAAATTATAATTCTACCTAACAATTTATTTATTGAGTGCCATACCGGTAAAACTACCAAAGAATTATTTTTTGAAGTTGAAAAAAAATTAACAAAATTCATGTAGAAGAACAAAAGGTCAAGAATATCAAGGGAATCAATGAAAAAATGAAGGAAGGTGATCTACCAGTAACAGATTTCAAACTACATTGCAAAGTGGTAATCATCAAAACAATTGGTACTGGCTAAGAAATAGAGTGGTGGATTAGTGGAAAGTATTAGGTACATAATACACAATAGTAAATGTCCATAATAGCAAAATGTTTGATGAACCTAAAGATCTATGCTTGACATTAAAAACTCATCATTTTACAAATATTGCTGGGATGATTGGAAAGCAGCTTGGCAGAAGCTAGGCATAGAGCGCCCTCTTACACCATTTACCAAAATAAGGTTTAAAATTGATAAGTAATTTATACATAAAGGATGATTTCATAATTAAATTAGGGGAGCATGGAAAAATTTACTTGTTATATCTATGAATAAGAGATAAATTTATGATCAAACAAAAGATAAAGTGGTTCATTGGAGGCAAAATAAATAATTTTGATTACATGGAATTAAAAAGCTTTTGCAGAAATAAAACTAAAGCAGCCAAAGTTAGAAAGAAAACAGAAAACTAGAGGGGAGAATTTCAGTAAATTTCTCTGCTAATGGCCTCATTTCTCAAATATATAAGAAATGAGCCAAATTTATACAAATAAGAGTCATTCTCTAATTCATACATAATCAAAGGATACAAAACACAGTTTTCAGAAGAAGAAATCAAAGCTATCAATAGTCACATTAAGTTTTTTTTTTCCAAGTCACAATTGATTAGCAAATTCTGAGATAGCACCTCACATTTTTCAGAATGGCTAACATGATAGGAAATAAAAATGACAAATGCTTGAAGGGATACCAAAACACTATTGGCAGAGTCATGTCCAATCATTCTGGCCTGATCATTTGGGAGAACAATTTGAAACTACATCCAAGGTGTTATAAAACTGTGCATACCCTTTGACCAAGTAATGCCATCACGATGCTTGTATCCCAAAGAGATAAAAAAAGGTGGAATGATTAATTTGTATTAAAACATTTATAGCAGCTCTTTTTGTGATGGCAAAGAATTGGAAATTGAAGGAATGCCCATTAATTGGGAAATGGCTGAACAGATTGTGACATATGATTGTGATGGAATACTATTATGTTATAAGAAATGAGAAGCAGAATGGTTTCAGAAAAATAAAAATCAAAGTCTTCTATGAATTGATACAAAATGAAGTGAACAGAACCGGGAGAACATTGTATACAGTAACAACAATATTGTAACAATATTCAACTATTCTGATCAAGACAGTGATACAAGTCAATTCAAAAGAACCCATGATAAAAAATGCTATCCTTTTTCAGAGAAAGTTGATGAACTCTGAATGCAGATTGAAACATACCTTTTTCACTTTATTTTCCTATATTTTTCTTTGTTTTCTTTTGCAATATGGAAATTTATTTTACATGAGTTCACATGTATAATCAATAGTATACTGCTTGCCTTCTCAAGGGATGGTAGAGGGCTGAGATAAAGGAAAGAATTTAAGACAAAACATTTAGAAATTATTTGTAATTTTTTAATTGCAATTAGAAATATTTAATTAAATTAATAAAATATATATTTTTAAAAAATCAACAGAACTATTTGGAATTAGCTAAGAAGTTGAACAATTGATTGATAAAACAGATTAGGGACACAAGAACCAGAAATAACTATGGCTAAGTTGTTTGATAAGAACAAAAGCCTTAACTACTGGAGTAAAATTCTTTATTCAACAAACCTGGAATGGAGTTTGGCAAGTTATTTAGACTAGTATGTCTCATCTTCTGACATAATAAGTTCTGAATTCATTCATTATAGAACTATAAATGTTCATATCATAAGCACATTAGATGAATATGAAAAGATAAAATAGTGGTTTTTTTTTTCAACTAGAGATAAAGGAAGAGTTCTTGACAAAACAAAAGAAGATCATGGCAGATAAAATCAACACTTACATAAAATAAAAAAGCATCTGCACAAATAAAACCAAAGCAGTCAAAATTAAAAGGGAAGCATTTAATTTTGGGGAAAATATCAAATTTTTCTCATAAAGGTCTGATATTGAATATATGTATATATAGAATTTATTCAAATATTTAGGAATAAGTGTCACCCCAGAATAGATGGCCTAAAAATATAAAGAAGATGATCTCAAAATATATTTAAGCTATTATCAACTATGTGAAAAAAATACTCTCAATATCTAAAAAGAAGAATTAAACTAAAATAACTCTTGTAAGATTTCCTTGTTTCCAACAGACCGATAAAAATGTGATTAACAAGGAAAATGACAATTGTTGGAGGAAGTACAGGAGAATGGCCATGATAATACATGGTTATTGTAGACTTTAATTGTTCCAGGCATATTGAAAAGCAATGTGTAACTAAATCCCGAAGTCACTAAGTGCACTTTCTTTTGACCCAGCAATACTAATACTAAGCATAGGTCCCAATGAGAAATAAAAAGAATCAGTATTTACACAGTTATTCATAGCAGTATTTTTTATTGCTGCAAGGATAAGAAGGGAGGAATTGTAAATATCTTTCCTTCTTTTGTGGGGGGGGGTAGTGATGAAAGAAAAGGCAGTTACTGAGAGTGATTTTTATTTTTTTATTTTTTTAATTTATGAATAAAACAAACATTTCCATAACATAGCACAATAAAAAGATGATTGCACATAAAACTGCAAATCTGCTATGCACAACTTGCCATTCCATTCAAATATGCAACAGTATTATCATGTACACTTCCTTTTCTTTCCCTCTCCCCTCCCTCAGCTAGAGATGACTACCATTAGACCCCCCAAAATATACATACATAAACATATACACACATATACACACATACATATATGTGTATGAATATATGTATATACATAAATGTTTCTATATATACTTCTATTTAGTGATTTTTTTTTTAAGTAGAGAAGAAAGACCAAGGTGTCATTGAAGCTTTTAAAAGAATGTCCTCAAGAGAATGGAAGAAAGTTCAGCAGACATAAACAAGTAGGATAGCCTTGAAACAAATGTATTGAATTTATTACATACTTTTAAAAAGGAAGTAAGTTGGGAATAGAGGAGATCTGTGTGGGTTTTTTTTTTTTGCAAACCTTTTTTTTTCATTCTTTGTTTATAGAAATGTTCATGCTTATTGGTATTTGTCAAGTTGAGAATAACAATAACAAATAAATGAAAGGGGAAAATTGGGCAAAATCATCTTCAAAGTCTCTTTAAACTCTAATGTTCTATGATTCTATGAGTTGCTAATACTTAAGGAAGATGAGAAGAAAACAATGTGGGGCATTGATCTGGGAAATTTACTTGCTTCCTCAAAAGGAGAATGGATTCAGTTTGGAAGAGGAGAGAAAGTTAAAAGTACAGTGCTTTTTGGAGTAAAAAGTTGGAAACTGAGATGTGGGATTCAAGAGTATGATGAGTCATTCTGGAAAGTCCTCTTGTCTTAAAATATCTTTCCCCACAACTTAACTAGAGCATAGATAGTAGTGGTCAGGAACTGAATGTAATTAATATTTTCACTAGTGCTTGATGGTGTGTATACACAATAGGCATGTAATAAATACTGTAGTGTTCATAGCAGGCTCTGAAACATCTACCTGTGGAAACATTTTTTGAAGTAAACTTTTATGATTTTAGAGACAATCTCTTAAAATGCAAATAAAGTATTTTTTAAATTCAAATGCTTCCTAAGTGTATATACTTAGTTTTAAAGGGATCAATAAACCAATGAACTTACAAGACTTAGAAAACATGGAACTTTGGAAAGCTATGTCTTGATAGACTGGCAGAGAGGATGGAAAGGAAAGTTCTGGAATATGAAGATTTGTGGAGATAATAGGAGAACCACAGCATGAAATATTTGAGAGCCATGTGTTAAGAGCATTAAGTACCTTAGGCAACACAAGAAAGTGAAAGGGAAAGGATTCAGTAAAAATAGAAATGAAATGTGGAGGAAAGGACCTTGGATTTTCTGAATTCCATTGTTGCCATTTAGTTACCCTTTGGCATTAGTCAAGGCACTTAACCTATTTAAGACTAGAAAAGGCAGCATAGTTCAGGGACAAGAATTTGGTATTGAAAGAACTAGGTGTCCATTTGCTATGGCTGTGAATTTGGACATGTCACTTCATCTCTCCGTCCCTCAGTTTCCACACCTGCAAAATGAAGGATTTAGACTTGATGGCATCTAATGTCCCTTACAGCTCTAAATCTATGCCCTGTTATCCTATGATTCCTTATCTGTAAACCAAAGATAATGATATTTAACCTAATTCTCTATGTTGTTATGAGGAACATACTTTGTATAGTGACAAATGCATATGAGTCATTATTATTATTGTTCTTTTAAGACCTTGAAAACAAAGTTTGCTGCTTCACTCTGTTGTCAAAGTACACTGCTGCCAAGATTAGACATTCTTATGACGTCTCTACACATACGATTCTGAAGATGTTTATTAGGCTGATGAGTCAGATTGTGGCTATTACAACCAGTTGCTTAGTAAGGTCAGTCAACAACCATCTGATTGGGAAATTAATATCAAACATTCAGGCTGATTGATTATTTAATTGAATTGAATGAATTCATTGGTTGTTTTGTCACCTTGTAGGCTTACTCTCAGCATCCAGGCACTAATCTAGGAAAGGGGGAGGGAGAGTGGATTATAGATTGCCTCATTTTCTGCTCCACTGAATTTACTGGTAATGAAATGGAATCCATGAAGCAATAAGGACTGTGTGATTCCTACATTATTAAAAGGAATATTTCATTATCATTCCAAAATATATGTGTAGTGTACACAGAGTTGAAATTCAAACCCCGGCCTTCTGAATCTACCTCTTCATAGCTACATGGCCTTGGGAAAGTCATGTTAATGCTTCTGAATCTCACAAAATCACAGGATTTCAGATTTGGAAGGGATTGATCTCGGGTTGAAGGGATTTCAATTGCTATGTAAAGCAACCAAAACTTGAAAAACTATTTCTTCCTACAATAAGCTTGATCATCCAGGCTGTATTCAAAGATTTATGATAAGAGAGAATCTATTGCTTCTGGAAGCTACTTATTCTATTTTGGAAGAATTCCAACTGTTAGAAAGTCTTTCCTTATTTTTTTTTTGATCATTTCTTTTTTTTTATTATTTTTTTTTGATTTATCAACAATCATGTCCATAAATTTTTGAGTTTCAAATTTTTCTCCCCCCCTCCTCAAGACGGTGCACTTTCTTATATAGGCTAAACATATACATTCCTATTAAACATATTTTCATATTAGTGATGTTGTAAGTAAGAATTGGAACCAAAAGGAAGAACCACTAGAAAGAAGAAACAAAACACAACAGAAGAAAAATTAATAGCAAATAGTTTGCTTTGATCTACATTCAAACTCCATAGTTCTTTCTTTGCATGTGGATAGCATTTTCCATCATGAGGCCTTTGGAGATGTCTTAGATCCTTGCATTGCTGAAAAGGGTTAAATCTATCAATATTAGTTATGGCATAACATGGCTGTTACTGTGTACAATGTTCTCTTGGTTTTGCTCACTTCATTCAGCATCAGTCCATACAAGTCTTTCCAGGTTTTTCTGAAGTTTGCCTGCTCATCATTTCTTATAGTACAATAGTATTCTATTATATTCATAAACCACAACTTGTTCAACCATTCCACAATTGATGGGCATCTCTCAATTTCCAATTCTTTGCCACCACTAAAAGAACTGCTATAAATATTTTTGTACATCAGTCCTTTTCCCATTTGTATGATCTCTTTGGGATACAGACCTAGAAGTGCTATTGCTGGGTCAAAGGATATGCACATTTTTACAGCCCTTTGGGCATAGTTACGAAGTCTTTCCTTATACAAAGCTTAATTTTACTCCTTTTTAACTTCCATATGCTAAATCAAGCAGAACAAGAGCCCTCTTTGTTGGTGATAGCCCCATAAGTACTTTAAGATAGCTATCAAGTTTTCTTCTAGTTTCTTATTTTTTTCTTGTCTAAGCTAAATGTCCCCAGGTTCTCCAATGAATTTTCATTATGTCATTAACTTAAAGCACTTTATCATCTTATTTTTCTTCCTATGGACAATTTGTAGGCTTTCTTAAAAGTTGGCACCTATAACTGATCATAATGCTGTCGATGTGAAATGACTCTATCTCTGTCTTTCTGTCTGTCTGTCTGTCTCTCTCTCTCTCACACACACACACACACACACACACACACACATCTGTAAAATAGAAATAATAATGAACACCAGATTAGCTCACCTGACTATTGTGAAGATTCAATGAGAAAATGTATATGGAGTATTATGAAATTGAAAAGTAGTATATATAAATACAAGCTAGTCTAATAGTTATTATTTATTGACTACCTATTTATGTATGGTGAAATTTCTCAGTACTTTACCAAGCTGATTTTGGAAGACAGACTCTAATGAGTTCTACATAGTTCAATAGTGCATCATCAAGTATAAGGCCCTTTCAAGGCAAACCCTGAGTAGAAGTAAGAGGAGTAACAGAGTGTGGAAAAAGATATGTATCTGCTTGCCTGTTCTGATCTAGGAACTCATTGTAGACTTCTTTTTATGAAGTACAGTCAAACAACAGTGCAACATACCAAGCATGATCATAGTATATGATATAAATGACTGAAAATACAGGCATATGACAATTCTTATCTCATTGCTGACCCAGCAGGAAAGAAGATGCAGTACACATAGGTATGAATACATTATATTCAGATTAATTTTTATTTATCTTGATTATCTTTCTTGTGTTTATACAGTTTGTAAATTAAATATTATAGTATCTCTTGTTTTCTTTTAACATTAGTTGTTTGTAGGTCTTTTCTCCCCCCCTCAGGAATTACTTAAATACCTCTCATTGGGTACTCCATTGATTAGTTGGCTAAGCTTTGTAGAATATTTTGAGTAGTAGCAGAAGCTTAAACTCCCTTGAATTTAGAAGTATAATATTCCATTCTTTTCTTTGATTTCTCAAGAATAAATATAGAATAAGCCTGGATTGGTTGAATTGTGATCTCTTCATCATTCAAGGAATTTCTCCTTCATCTTCATAATATTTCTTATTTGTTATTGACATAGTAAAATTTAGCACTATAATTTATTAAACTTGAAGAATGCCTCCTTCTACCACCACTGTTTCTCCCTTTGCAAACTATCGATTCTATTGATCATTCCTTTGTTATCTTTATTTATTAGCCCTCCACAACTCCTGCAGTATGGAATTCAGGTTTGCTTGTTTTTTTTTTTAATTCATTATCTTCTCTTTCTGTGTCTCTTTGTCTTTCTCTGTCCCTGTGATTCTGTGTCTCTGTCTCTGTCTCTGTCTCT
>NW_020954723.1:12827731-12829611 GCF_900497805.2 Vombatus ursinus
TCTCTCTCTCTCTCTCTCTCTCTCTCTCTCTCTCTCTCTCTCTCTCTCTCTCTGTCTCGACTATGAGGCTATAGAAATGATAAAACCAAACAGTCTCTCTCACTCAATTACAGAATGCATAACAGTACAGACATTGACCATATCACAAAATCTCAATCTAAAACCTAAAGGTAGAGACATGAGCAAAGATAAAAAAAAACCACCAAAAAAAAAAAAGAGAAAATTGTGAGTTAAAAGAGGTTTCAGACATTATTATCCCAGAGAAAAAGATAATGAATTCATAACAAGTGGAGATATGAAAATAGAAAGTAGAAAAATCTGCAGAAAATAAACTCTTGCAGAGTAAACCAGGCAGACTCAAGAAAGCAATATTAAAAATAACTACAATATTATATTTGGAAATTGAAAAAAACCACCTCCCCATACACATACACATGAACACACATCAAAAATAAATATTTCAGTATTAAGAAGAACATGTTTTGAGAAGACATTCCAATTCAAATTCTTTATGGAGGGAGAAAGTTCGTAAGTGTAATTTCATACATTTTCATACTTTTTCATTGTATTAGTCAGCTAAGCATTTGTTTTTCTTTAAAAATAGTAAGTCTTCTAAGAATGACTCTAGAAGGTGGAGAGGAAGTAGTACTAGAGGGAACTATAGAGATGAGAAAAAAGACCAATAAAAACTTATTTAAAATACATGGATAAGAACAGAAGAAAAATCCAGAAATCTCATGTTCTTTCAACTGTGGATATAGCTTTCATATTTATCCCCTCATTTCAGTTTCTTCTGTGAACACTCTAGTTCACATCTTCTTGTCTTTTTCCCAGGCTATTGTAATAGCTTTCTAGCTTTTCTCTTTTACTACTAGTCCCTCATCTAACCAATACATCATTTTACTACTGACAAAGTAATCTTCTATATTAATAGCTCTAATCATGTTACTCCCTAGCTCAAAATCTTTCAGTGGCTCCCAGTTATCTACCAAATAAAATATAAACTCAATAGCTGAGAACTCAAGGCCTCTATAACTTAATATTCCAAGCCTTATTTCATGATAATCCCCATTGTACACTATATAATTGCATCCTAATTTGACTTATTGCTGTTCTTTACTCATGTCCTATTTTTCCTGCTTCTAAATTTTCACTAATTATCTCTTACGATTGAAAGTGTTTCCTGCATAGCCCACCTACACTAAGTGAAATCTCACTTCTCCTTTAAGATCAATCTCAGTTTCTACTTCCTCCATAATATCAGATAAAATTAATTCTTCCTTCCATTATTTTTATATGTCATTCTATTTGGACTTTGAATATAACATTTTTGCTTATAAATTGTTAGTTATGTATCTGCTTGTTTCATCTCATTCACTAGATTAATTGCAAACTCCTTGAGAACAACCACAATTCATAACTTGTATTATAGTTATTTGACTTCATGTCTCATGTCCCCAACAAGATTATTTGCAAGCTTCTTGACTGCAATTTCTATGTATGTTTATTTTTTAATGCATTTTATATTCTTGGGGTCTGGCATAATAGAGAGAGGAGGTGGGGAAAAGAGAAAGAGACAGAGAGACAGAAAGATTGACAGAGACACAGAGGTTGCCTGAAAAACAGTTACTTAATAAACCTCTAAGTGACCCAGATTAAGTCCTCAAAATAACACTGGAAGGTAAGTTGTTTTGGTGTTGTTAGCCTTCTCACATAGGGTTACACAGCTAGTAAATAAAACAACTCTTACTAGAACCCTTCAGATTCTAAATTCAACACATTTATCTCACAGCTATTTATAACAAATAAGATTTTCTATGTGATGTTTCTGATTGATCTTTCTTTAATGATTTGAATTTTGAAAAAAAAAGTCATCGTTA
>NW_020954723.1:12829621-12861523 GCF_900497805.2 Vombatus ursinus
GAATGAGTATGAATCAGTAGACTTTCAGAAAAGAAGCAACTTATCAAATTCAAAAATGAGAAATAAAAATGCACATAATGTCAAAAGCAATGTGATGCTGATGGGGGAATGTAACCCAATAAAACATGAAACTGAGACTAGAAGGGAAACCACATGGATTCAGTTCCCATATATTCAGTACTTGTGTTGTTACTGGAAAATTGGCTCTAGGTATGTACTTCATAAACTACTTGAAAAACATGGAAAGGATTTTGAGGGGAAGTACAAAGATGACTGTTCCAAAAATTCTTAGAAAACAAGACATAGAAAGAAGGGGACAGAAACTAGACTTGTTTAATGCAGAGAAAATAAATCTGAAGGAACAAGTTAATATCTTCCTTTCAATTTATAAAAGGCTTTTCAAGAAAGGATACTGATCAGTTAACTTGGGAAACCTAGAGGAAAGAATGAGGGGGGAAACGTGCTTACCTTATAACATGAGGAAGAATTTTTGAGCAGGGATGTTAGTTAAAAACTGAAATTGCTTATTCATGAAGGTTATAGCCTTTCCTTCTCTGAATAGCTCTCAAAATAGGGTATATTCTTCACTTTCAAGGAGTTTGCAAATGTTGTTCTTTTCAAAGACAGGGGGATGGCTTCAATGACCACTTCTAGCTTAAAACTTCTATATATGGTAATTAGTGTCTTTGAAGCAAATATTTTCTTTCCACAAAGATTTGAAATATTTATACATTTCTTCCTCATAGAAACTGTAGTCTGAAAAGGTTTCCATTTCTGCCACATCCAAAGAAATCAAATTTATATACTCACAGGTCAGAATGGATTTTCTAAGGTCATCTAAAACATTCTGATATATTTTGGCAAAATATGTTTTATCATTACTCAAACACTCAGAGCAGTTAATTATCTAGTCTGGCCTTGGACATCTCCTGAGATCATGATCCCCCAACCTCCTTGGAAGCTAATTCCATTAAATAGATTAAACAGTTTATAAGTACACTGGCAATGGATGAATCAGAGACACAGGAAGATGAAGGGAAGCTTCTTTTTTCAGAGTATGCAACATTACATTATTTCAACAGATACTATTTTGACAGCCTGACCCCAAGTATTTCATTTCATTCCACATAATTCCCAAATACCAAGCTGTCATTAATGTAGCTCAAGAGCACTATTGTTAACTTGTGAAAATTATATGTGCATATCTCTCTCTATATATACAGATATATGCATATACAACATATAAACATATGCTATATATTATAATATATGCACTTATAAAACATGTATGTAATACATATATATGTATACATATCAATCTGAGATTCTGATAATGTCATGTACATCTGATTGTTAGGTGCTCTGGGTCTATATATGATTATATATACATAGATATATAACCTACACCCAGGATGAAAAATATACTAAAACTACTAGATTGGAAAGTAAAATAGTTTATTTTAAATATCAGGTCTCATAATACTTTATTTAATAAAGACTACTGGATTGAAAAGGAGAAGACTTGGTCCCGAATCTGATTTTAATCCATAATTTTATAACTGGTAAATTTAAATAATTTCTCCTGGATCTCAATTTCTTCCTTGATAGGAGGGGAGTACTAATACCTATCTTACCTAGTTCATCAGATTGTGGTGAGGATCAAATGAAAATCTGAAAGTGTAATAAAATTTTTAAACTGTAATAAAAATGTAAGTTGAATTTATTGTTACTGCAAGAAAGCATTCTATAAACTATAAAACACGTTATGAATGTAAGGCATTCTTATTAGATGAGTTCTATGCTCTGATGTCACATAAGATAATCTCAATAATTAAGAAAATCTGAATTTTCACTAGTGTTCTACACCCTTTCACAGATGCAGATCATAACTTTTTCCCCATACATGTTAGACGTTCAATCAGATGTTTTTATGACCAGTTGATTATATGAAAGTCAAACTTCTATTTATACATCTTCTAGATTAGCTAGGCAGAGTCTTAGATGATACACAGTCCATTTTCTGGCCATATGGGAGCCTGTTCTGGATTGGTAATATCTATGAGAATGTTTGTTGTTCTGGTATAGATTTTAAGAATCCAAGGTTACCTCTATGCCATGAGGGATCATTAAAATAGGGTTCTAGGAGAGGAGTGACTATCCATCCATCCATCCGTCTATCTATCTATCTATCTATCTATCTATCTATCTGTCTGTCTGTCTGTCTGTCTGTCTGTCTGTCTGTCTCTCTGTCTATCTATCCATATAGCTAAATTATAGAATGCTGGATAGGATTCTGGGAAGATGGAAGAGTAGGTTAGAAAAGTTTCAGCTCTCCAAATTACTCCACAGAAAAAGACAAAATATTGCCTCAGTGGTAATGTAGGGCAGGGAAAATAAAAAGTCAATGTAAAGCAGTTGTTCTGCTAGGACAATGTAAGAAGATTCCAGGAAAGATTTGAATTCAGTGGCAGAGGTTTGGCCTAAGTGAAGTGCAAACACCTCTAGGCCAACTCTGCAGAATCAATAAACAACAAGCCTGGGACCACCTGGGGTTGGGAAGCAGCCTCAGACTTAGAAACTTCTTTCTCTGAGAAAGTGTGAGAGTCTGATGACTGAATAGTAGAAGACTGAAAGACCTTTGACTGTCAAGGGATGACAAGCACAACTGTGCTGATCAGAGGGATCCCATTGGTGACTGCACAGAGAAAGAGCTAATACACACCTGGTGAGTGCAGTAGCAGAGGGGTGGGCACTTACAGGAGAGCAGAGTCCCTGGTTTTAGTTTCAGGGAAAGATGACAGCTATAATTTGCAGCCATTAGGGGGATGCCAGTGAGTAAGATCATTTGTGGGACAACATGACTTGGACTCTAGTGGAGGCTTAGGAGTGGAGAGGAAAGCTTAAGGTTGAGCCCTGAGACAGACCTCAGAAAACAGCAAGAAAGACCTGAGGCTTGGGGTATTATTCCTCTTGCCTCTGGACTAGAATTTGATCACTGCTAATAGCTGCTAAAAACAAACAAACAAACAAACAAAAATACATACATACATACATACATACATACATACATACAAACAAACATACATACATACATACAAATGAGCAAGCAAAGGAGAACGAACCCAGCCACAGATAACTACTATGGGGATAGAGAAGATCTGAGTTCATATTCAAAGGAAGATAATGGAGTTAAAAAACCCACTCCTTTTTCAATGAGAAAGATCAAACATTCCCAAGCACAAAAAGATTTCTTAAAAGAGCTTAAAAAGAACTTCAAATATCAGAGAGATTGGGGAAAAAATAGAAAAAAAAAGAACAATCCAAGGAAATCAAGAAAATGATGAAAAGAAAGTCAACAAACTTGAAATAGAGAATCAAAAACTCAAGGAAGAAAATAAGTCCTTGAAAACTAGAATTGAGCAAAGGGAAACTAATGACCTTCTAAGAGACAAAGAAATGATAAAACAAAATCAAAATAATGAAAAAAAATAGAAGAAAATGTGAAACATCTAATCAGAAAATCAACTGATCTGGAGAATAGATCAAAGAGAAATAATATAAAAATAGATTGCCTGACAATTGTGATAAAAAAAAGAATCTTGATACAATATTGCAAGAAATTATCAAGGAAAATTACCCTGAAGTTCTAGAATAAGAAGGAAAAGCAGAAATAGAAAAAATCCACTGATCACCACTTGAAAGAGATTCCAGGATGAAAACTTACAGGAATATCATAGCCAAGTTTCAAAGGTCCCAGGTTAAGGAGAAAATGGTGGAAGCAACAAGAAACAAAACAAACAAACAAACAAAAACAAACAAACAAAAAAGAGCTACAATAAGGATTACACAAAAGCTAGCAGCTATTACATTTAAGGACCATAGGTCTTGGAATACTGTATTTTGTAGAGGAAAAGAGCTGGGGTTTTGACCAAGAATAACTTACTCAACAAAGTTAACTATAATCCTGAATGAAAATAAAATGAACATTTAACGAACTGAAAGACTTTCAACTATCTGTGACAAAAACAGCAGAACTTAAGGTAAGATTAGATATATCCATGAGAAATATAAACATCGAAGACCAATTATAAGGGACTCAATAAGCTCAAGCTGTATACTTCTTATATACAAAAAAAAAAATCAGTTCTTTTATGACTCACTTTTATTATATAATTTGAAAGAAAGGCTTGGACTTAGCTGAGTATGATGGGGTGATTCTAAAAAAGAAATAAAACTGTGTAGGGGAGAGATAAAAAGGAGCAATTATCTCATACAAAAGAGGTAAAAAAAAGGGAAAAAATGATAAGAAGAAGCTAGTACGATGGAGGGCAGATACTGTTGAAACCTTACTCTCATTGGGAATGGATCAAAAAGGGAACAACACACACATACACACACATGTATGTATTTATATGTATATACATATATGTATAGATGCATGTATGTGTATATATTATATATAATACACATAAATATATACATACAAATACATATGCATGTATATGTGTTTTATGTATGTGTATATGTGTATATACGTGTTTGTGTGTGTGTGTAGTCTTCTAAATTTAGAAAGAAATGAGGACAAGGGGTTAGAGTTGGGGGGCAAGATAAGGGAGGGGTCTTTGGGGGGTAGGTTAAGTAATAGGAGGGCAAGGTAGCAGGTAGAAGGAAAGTAGATGAGTCAGGAGGGATAGGAAATAAAACAAAACAAAAATAAAGATGGGGAGTAGAATTTATTAGTAAAAAAAAACCCAGCAGTAGTAATCATGATCTCAGACAAAATTAAAGGTAAAATAGGTTTAATCAAAAGAAAAAACAAAACAGGTAAACTGTACTATATGTCAGTCATATTAAACAATGTTATTTTATCTAATTTAAAATAAATAGACAGTATAAGACTGGAATATTGCTGTGGTATAGAAAATGATGAGTTGGTGGACTTAGAAGAATATAGAAAGACTTGGACTTATGAAGGAAGTTATTATCCATACTCAGAGAAATAGAAGACAAACAAGTATAATGTGGTCTTACAAGATGCATATGAATGTATATATCTATATATGAGTGTGATTATAGATATTTAAGTATATGTATATGTACATAAGTATTTATGTCTATATGTATGCAAATATGTGTGTATGTCTATATGTATATGTGTATGTACATAGACATGCATTCATACGTACATACATATGAATATATCCACACTTAATTGTAACTTCCTTGGGCCAGGGGAGGAGGAATGGGTGAAAAAAAGAACAAATAATAAAGTGCACAGCAGAGAACAAAAGAAAACTCACATGGCAGCAAAGAAAAGATGGACAATGTATAGTATTTATTATATAGGCTTTCTTGAAATGGAAATGTATTGCCTTATATTTTGAATCTTCTCATATTCTGTTGTGCACATGGCAATTTTTTTTCTTTTTTCATTTTGTATCCAAGTTTTAGTATTTAAATTTATAATGTTTCTTTTTCTTTTTTTAATTATGTATTTAAAAAATAAGTAAGAAGGAAAAATAAATGAATTATAGAATGCTATGCCTAGAAGGAATATTGGACATCAACTAGTGTAACCCTCGATGAGGAAACACCCACAAGGTGGTGAAAAGACTTGCCTAAGGTCACAAAGGAAAATAATTCATTCAAAATACATTGCTTTACTTCTTAGTGTCCTTGTTGGTGATGTTTTATTTTCCTTCTTAAGAAGTAATATACTGATTACATTCTTCTGCCAGTTATTCAGGAGACATTGAGAAGGGAAAGGAGAAAATAATTAACCTTAGGCAGACTTGAATAAAATTTCCTACAGTCTGTCCATCTGACTCATACCTTTAATCCCCATCCACACCTTTGTCTACACTCGAACACTGTTTTGAACCAATTCAGCAGAGAACAGAAGAAGCAGTCATTGAATTTGGAACCTTTGGGTGAAGCAATGCAGTGGTATAGATTGTGAAATTGCTATTTTGATTTAATTTTTAGATCTATTGAGTGGTGAGCATAAGTTCAAGGTTAGGGACTGATAGGTATAACTTAAAGATGAAGGACTGGTACTTTGTTTTCATTGTTATAAGGAACTCCCAGTTGAAGAACCTTCTCTTAGTAATACAGGTCAGTGCCTTCTCTGCAATTTATAATCTTAGAGAATTTGCTTGGAACACTGAGAGGAAGAGGAATGACTTGCTTCAGGTCACAAAGCCAGTATCTTTTTTTTTTTTTTTTACCAAACAGGATGTGACTCAAGGTCTTTGAGACTAGCTGATTCAAACCTGTAGTATGGTGTTCCTATTTGAGCTAAATCTACCATTTTATTCTTTGTATATTATTTTCTATCTAATTTCAGTTCAATAATCACAACTTCTGATGTCTGTCATTTATAATATTTAACTTGCTAATCAACTTCCCATGACTTTACAGGTGTCTCAAACATAGTTTTTTTTTTCAAATTTTTATTATATTCCATTGCCTTTTCTATATTGGGTCCAAAGTACGGGAAACCTCATAGAAACACATCTAGTTAATCTGTGGTAACCTTGAAAGGCTTTTATTCAATCCAGTGTATCTATCCTCCTTGGATCTTTACATAGGACACTAACATTTTATTCTGTAGCAAATTGTGGTTACTATGTTATTTTTTTTATTGTTTTTCATGATTTAGTGCCAACCTCTAATTTGATTTTAAAGTAGGCAAGTTTTTGAGTGCATGTGACATAATAAGGGATTCAGTTTCACTCATTAATCCTTTTAACTCTAGCTAAGTTTCTTTCGAAAGCACTGGTGGACAACAGGGGAATAGCAAAACATTTATTGTACTGTTATTCCTTGGAAAGAAATGTGCTTGGAGTGTTGCTGACAGTAGCCTCATTGTAGTGCTGAGATGAAGAATGGAGCTGAAAAATTCACGCGGACAGTCGTATTCTCTTGGTCTTTCAGTCTCTTGGTCAGAGAGTAAAGGTACAGTTTAAAAAATTGATTATCCTATCCATTAATGTCAGCATTGCCTTATATTCTTGAAGCAAGGAAAGAAAGGTAGAATTCATTTTTGTAGTTGACTTATAATCCCCTTTGGAAATGTGGAAGTAAGTTCTCTAGGCTAGATGAGAGGATGTTCAAATCTTTACTTAAATGTTGTTCAACCAACCCCTCTATAAGGACAGAAGGGAAAGAATGAAAATTTGAGTTCTCTTTTGTGATAAAATTAACAGTTTCATAACCAGATAGTCCTTACACTAATGAATGAAGAAAAGAGGAACAAATGAATGAATTAAAATGAGGCATTTATTAAGTGCTTAAAGGCAATTGCTGTCTTTGGGAGAGACAACCCATAAGATTTAGCTACAAAAAATATGAAAACACCCCAGTGCATTTTAGCACGGTATGTTAAGTACCAGTGGTACTAAAAGTGCATCAGCATATCAGATATCAGTAGCAGGTATTCACTGATAGAGGGCTATGTTTCCAGAAAAGCTCCTGAAGGTGAAAAGATATGACAAACCTTTTTTTTTTTTTTTTTCAGGCAATTGGGGTTAAGCAACTTGCCCAGTGTCATAGAGCTAGTAAGTGTCAAGTGTTTGGTCTGAGGCCAGATTTCAAACCTGTTTTTCTAATGTAGACAACATTAAAATAGAAGATTACATTTCTAATCCAGGACCTATGGACCATTTTTTTCCCATAGAAATAAAAGCAAACATTATATTCAATTATAAATTATGTAACTGTATCTAGTATGACTTATAAAGTACATGTAAGTCAAGTCAAAATGTATTTATTGTCTATTATGTAGCAGGAACTGTGAAAAAAATGCAAAAGCAAAAATAATCCCTCCCCCAAAAAGAGTCACAATCAAATGGAGGTAGAAAACAGACAAATATTTACAAGCTATATCCACACAGACACATATATACATATATGTGTGTATGTGTATGTCCATGTCTGTGTATAGATAGATAGATACATAGATAGATACATAGATAGATGGTTAGTTGTCCATCTTTCATTTTTAGAACAGAACCAATGACATCATGGCTGATGTCTTGACTTGTGCCTGAATTGGATTTAAATGAAGCAGAGTTTTGCAAAGTCATCAACTTCATTCTCTTTTCCTAAGTCATTGAAGGCCAGTGGCAGGCTAAAGGTTAAGACAACTGATGGTGGCCCAGGATACAGTGGATGACCTTGGTGTCTCTGATGCCTGACCAAGCTCTAAACACTCCACTGAGCCTGCTTCAGCTGCCTTCATGACCATTGGAATTAATTGTTTTCATCCACCCATTCTGTGGGATGAAAGTTTTCACATACTTGGGATAGATGAACCCCTAACTCACCAACAGGTTTGAGGCCTGTCATACACACATGCATACATACATTCATACATACATACACACATAGAAGTAGAGATACAGACACAGACAGAGACAAATTGAGTGAGACACAGATGCAAGACAGACAGCACAACTTATTCATTTTCATGAACTCTGGGTATGTAAACTATCAGGTTGGCTATTCTAATTGGAGTCCATCCCCGATCTGTCCCCCTGTCTGTCGGTTAGCAATCATCTAGGAAGTATCAATCCCACTCAGTGGGAGCCATTTGGAATTGCCCCCTCAAAAGCCTCCAAAACAAAATGCCTCTAATTTTATCACATTAAATGAGAAATTTATCAAGTATATCAGGTCGATTTTAATTCAACTTAAAATGGGAACAAGCTGTTAGTTTTTGTTTACGTAATAAAATAAACTACATACTGGTTGTAGGTGCATTCCGTGAGAAGAAGCTCTCTGTTCCATTTGTTTCTCAGTTAAATAATGAGAGCACTGGACAAGATTATCTCTCAGGTTCATTGCAGTATAAAATCCTGCAGCCTATTAATGCATTAGTGGTGATGGGAAGTGGAGTTTTTACCCCCTGAAAGGAGGACCTAAGGTCCTCCTTTGAGGGGGTAAATACTCTTTGTATATTATGTGGTGCAAGGTAATTCTTAAAGGCAATCTAATTATAGAGGTGTTATGCTATGTATCAGTAGACAGATGATTTCACAAAAATGATATGATAG
Organism: Vombatus ursinus; assembly: GCF_900497805.2. Taxonomy (NCBI): domain Eukaryota; kingdom Metazoa; phylum Chordata; class Mammalia; order Diprotodontia; family Vombatidae; genus Vombatus; species Vombatus ursinus. Next base: position 12,838,678 of record NW_020954723.1, read on the forward strand.
CATAGGATCCTTGAAGTATTGACTGAAGTCAGTGAGATAATTAGACTCACTGAAGAGGATGTATTCATAATGATATTAGAAGAAGTGTAAGATATTTACTTTCTACAATAAATTGAAAATTAGAAGATGCTCAGGATTTGGGGAAGATTGTGAACATTGTAGTTTCTAAAATGAGAGCTGAAAAAGGAGAAAGTACAGCAGCCAGTCTTTTGTAGGTGAAGTGTACTGTAACCCTGAGCAGCATGTAATCTTGAGTAGTTTTCACATTGGCTCACTAACCCACTTGAGTAGTAGCATGCCCTCTGACTCTAATCATTGTTGGCAATTTTTTTTTCTTTCTTCATTTTGTATCCAAGTTGCCTCTCCATTTTCCCTCTGTCCTTTGCTTCATTTCTGCCTGATATACTGGCATCTCTTGGGTGTTTCATGCTCTGTTTAAATCTTGTTTATTTACTATCTGCATTTTTATCATGGATTTTGCCTCTAGGTAAAGATGAGTTGATTTTCATTACATTCATAGAAAGTATTTGCTATAACAGAGTAGATCATGAATAAAAGGGAAACCATGGACCAATATTTCTAGTTCTCTCTGTCTCTTTCTCTTTCTCTCTTTGTCTCTATCTCTCTCTATGTCTCTCTCCAGCTCTCTGTTTCTTTGTCTCTGTCTGTCCCTGTCTCTGTCTCTCTAGTATATACATAAGGGCTTCAAACTAGTTGCATTTTACTGCTCTAACACCCAATTTATGATGTTGACTAATTGGCAAAAGGTTAATTAAGAGCTGCCCCTGTCTCTTTCAACACCTAAACTAAGTAAAAGTAATATTAAGTGGAACTTATAGATATCATAGGCTGCATCTATGCATTACTAAATACCCAGGTGAACAGACAAAAAACATCAGCTACTCATTTCAGTGTTTTAAATGTGCTTACATTTGGGGTCATGGAGATCAAACATCTTGGTGATGGCTAAAATTTTTCATCCAAATATTTTGGAGTCATGTAGACACAACCATCCGTTGTTTCTACACAGGCTAAATAAAACACTTCAGTTTTTAGAAACACAGCACTTTATTTGGCCAGCAGCCTACATACTTTTTTCCTTTCTCTCTTGCCCTTCATTCCCACTATGCATGCATAGGAACAGAGCATATTAGAGTTGGAAGAGATTAAAGATGGTCTAACCAAACTCCCAAATGTAAAATATAGAATTCAATTGAATTCAATGATGTTTCCTTCAAACAAGGTTAAAAACAAAAAGCTATGTGTTTCCCAATTCTTATTACAAAATTTAGAACCAGGAAAAGGCCTTGAGAATCTTCTCCATAACAGCTTTTTTTTTCTTTGTTATTATTTTTTTAATAGTAGCTGGGGGTTTGAGGGTGGGGATTCAATAATACTTTTATTTCCATCCCCTTCTTTTCTGAATTCTCTTCTTCCATGTATGTGCTATATCCTTTCTTAGTCCTTTATCCTGTATGTGTTTTAATGAGAGGAAAAGCTTTTGGGGTTCCAAAACTAAGCTCTCTCTTTTATCTCATTTCTATCACTTTTTGGGAGGCAGGGTCCATAGGATCATTGATATAGAGCTAGAAGGGCCTTAGAGGCCATCTGTTTGATCTCCTCATCTTTAGGTAAAGAAACTGTGGTACAAGTTGATTAAGTGACTTGCTTAAAGTCATATAGTTAGAAAGTGCTACAAGCAGGTTCTGAACTCAGCCTTCTTTGACTCCAGAGCCAGTACTCTTTCCACTGAACCACCTGGCATACTCCATAAACAAGTCTACATTGCTAGTTCACTTTCATTCACGCAAGCCTGTTCCTACCTAGCTAGCTCTATCTTGCTTAGTGTCTCCTCTTTCCGGCTCCCCACCTCCCACCTGCTTGCTTATCCATTGCTGGTCAAAATTAGTGTCTTATGCATCTTCATTAGGATAGAGTGATGGGTTGCAATTGTTTGTTTGGAGTTAATGACATAGAGAAACTAGACAGCTTCCCAACCCCCAGGCAATGGGGCCTTCTGTTATAAGATGGTGAGGTAGGATGTGTTGGTTTCATATACCCTGCAGGGGCTGCCAAGTTGTAGGAGTTGGATGGGAACTTTAAGTAGTTAATATTTCCAATGTTAATCCATGAAGTGTTTGCCTTGTGTGGTGAATCTGCCTTTTCATCTTGTGGATTCAGCTTTAATTGTTATAAATTCATTTCTTATTTCCTTATTTTAAGATTCCTACAGGCTGAACAACTACTCTTTGTATATTATGTGATGCAAGGTAATTCTTAAAGGCAATCTATCTAATTATAGAGGTGTTATGCTATATATCAGTAGACAGATGATTTCACAAAAATGATATGATAGCATAGGATCCCTGAAGTATTGACTGAAGTCAGTGAGATAATTAGACTCACTGAAGAGGATGTATTCATAATGATATTAGAAGAAGTGTAAGATATTTACTTTCTACAAGAAATATAAAGGTCCTCATTGGTGATGTCTGAGAGAAAGTGTGGAGAGAGGGGAGTTTGAGGGTTAGACTAACTTAAGAAGCGTCACCTAACGGGCAATATATAAACATACACGTATATACATATATACATGTATGTGCATGTATTTACATGTGATATGTACATATATACATATATACATTGTATATGTTGATTTAGGCAGCAAGCATTTTTAAAAAATTAGTAATACAGTACTCTTTCATCTCAGATTCTATTGTATTATAAATACAATATCAACATCTAGACAATTCAGCAACTCAAACATGGAGTATTTTCCAAGGTGATCTTTAAAATATATATTTTTAACCTATCATTGGGTTGTTTTTAATCCCCTTAATGTGGACTTTGAGATCACTTATATTTCTGCTCATGATTAGTAAGAAAAAAGGGAAAATTGAAATAGTCATTGTCTATATGTTTTGCCCCTGAAAGTTGAAGAGTTAAGTCACAAGAGTATTATAGATTTTTTGATGGGTTTACAGTAATCTTTCAGGGATGTGTGTATAGCTGAGTGTCATGAAACATTAACAGTCTCTGAGGAACTGGAGTTGAGGATCTTGCAAAGAGCAATAGAGAGTTGGGTGTGGGAAGACTGAAGCACATTATAAAAAAGTAACTACATTGGGGAGGTAGTATAAACAATGCCACAAGAAATGAATGAAAAGCAACAGATACAGAGAGAGGCAGAGATAGAGAAACAGAGACAGAGAGACAGAGACAGAGAGAGACACAATCACAGACAAAGAGACAGAGACAGAGACAGAGAAAAGCTAGTTACATAGTAATGGTGAGGAGCAATGGATGGATAAATCTGTGCGATCAATTTATTTCCACTCTGAGGAAAACTTACTGGAAGACATGATGAGATGTCTCCTAATGATGAGCTCCTACCTAATAATCATCAGTGGGATAGGGTCTATGAATGTCCACTGTATACCAAGCATGTATAAAATAGGGAAATCCAGTTTAAAAATAAACAAATACAGAAATGAAAAAAAAATAGATGAAAGTCTCACAGGTTGGGCTGTGACCTTCCTTGTTGGAAGGATGGGAAAAAAAAACAAAACAAAACATTAATAAGAACAGATTCCCAGAATCTCAGAAATGGAAGGGACCTTGGCAGGTGTATAATCTAATTGAAATCTGAAAGGAATAGTATATGTAACTAGTGGTCATCCAGCTTCAGTCTGAAGACTTTGAGTGAGAAGTCCATTGATTCTTGAGGCAGCACATTTTGCTTTTGGGCAGCTCTAATTGATAGGAATTTGTAGTTGTTATTTTGAATTCCCTGAGAGCAAGGCAGAATTTGCCTCCCCACAACTTCTACCGTTTTTTCCCCTGGTTTTCTCCTCTGGAGCCAAACAGAACAAGTCAAGTTATCTCTTCCAAATGGCAGCCCTTCAAATACTCAAATATAGTAACTATGCTTCCTCTGAATTTTCTCTTCTCTAGGCAAAACATCCATATTTCCTCCATAAAGTTCTCATATGACCTGGACTCGAGGCCCTTCAGCATGATGATTATCTTCCTCTGGACAATTTATAGCTTAGCAACATCCAATATTGAACACAGTACTTCAGATGTGCTATGACTAATGGTGACTACCAAGAAGCTATGATTTTCTTATCCCAGAATATATGCTTCTCTTAACACATTCCAAGATTATGTTAACTTTTTGGTTTGCCACATCACACTCCTGACACATTTAGTGTTAACAGTGCAGTAAAATCCCAAGATCTCTTTAAAATTTACTGTTTAACCATGATTCCCTAATATTTTAAATTGAATCACAGATCCATTGGAGTACTGAGATACAGGAGTTCAAGTTGAAACTTCTCATTCATATTCATTGGTTCTCTGTTTTTAAACAAAACAAAACAAAACAAAACACAAAAGACAAACAAACAGAAAAAAAACCCTTCTCTTTCTATATTCATCATACTCCATTCTACATCCTTTCCATAAAATAATCCTTGACTTCCATTATTAATTATTTTACATCAGAATTTTGTTAAGTGAATCACCAATGATCAAAGTATTGTTGTTAAATGTAAACTAAGCAAAACAAAGAGTTACCGACTATTATCATCATAAAAAATAACTTCATTTAGTAAAATATATTAAAATGAGTGGAACTGAGACTTAAATATTGTAAGTATTCCATAATGACAATTGATTTTTATTTAAAGTGGATCTGCCTTTTTAAACCTGATAAATATATACTTATAAGGCAAAATGAAACATTTCATTAATCTATTTATTTATTTATGAAACAGCTAGTCATATAAAATCTATGTCCTGTGGAGTGACTGTAGGTGCTTAATTGCTTGCCTGTAAGCAAACCATTACTACTCTATAGCTCCATTAACTGCTGAGAACAAGCAGTGAGTGAAAAATAAATTTTGAATAAAGTTTCATGTCCTGCCTGCTGAGTAATTCCCCCATCACCTTTAGTAAATTCAATTCAATTAATATCTTTACTTCACATTGGGTCAATACTCTATGTTTCTTGTGGGTAAAAATTAGGAGAAACAAGAAATCAGCATCTTATTGGTGGCATTTAAAAGTTTGTAAATACTGATTTGATTGGCCTTAGCACAGAAAAATTTATTAATAGAATGTCCTGTAGGCATGAGTAATGTGTATTTTTTAAATGCCTTATGTCATTCTACAAGTCATCTCAGACAATTCCCTATAGTATCTTCCATGGTGGCTTGACCTTATTATTTTAAATGTTCAAAGTTTAATGCTTGTATCATTTCCTCTAAACAACTAGTCAAGAGCCTAAGTTACTTGTTTTATATGAGAAATTTCTCCTCTAGCTATTTAAATTGCATTTTTTTTCTTTCTGTGAGTAGGGATCATCAGTTCTTTAATGAGAACATGTATTAGAAAAAATATATAATTGAAGATTGGCTTTCTTATCGCATTCCATGACTTTCTGTAATAGTGAAAAATAATGAAGAGAACAGAAGAGATGAAAGATAACATACCACCACTAGCAATAAAGTTTTAAGCAAGTCATTTCTCCCTATCAAAATATGAATGTATGGTATAAATGTATGTTCCCCCCCCCCAAGGTCAGAAGAAGACATGATTAAACACGGTAGGTTAAAATGACACATAATTACACTTTATTTTGTTTTTACTTTTGCTTTTTCTTGACCATTTCCTATTGGGTGCCTTAGAATTTAATGACATTAAATCTTAAGAGTAACTGGACAAAATAATTCAAAATACTTTGTTATGTTAATCCTAAAGGATCCAATTTCTAGGACCAAAATCTTAAGATGTTGGATGGAGGTATATTAGCAGGGGTCATGAGTAGGCAAAATTTATAAATTAAGTGACATAGTGACATGTAGCTTTTAGACCTCCATTCCTCTCTCCCTGCATCCCACTTTCTGGTGCTACCCCTCCACTCTTAAGGCACCAAATGCCTTCATGTTCCCTTCTGGCTAACCAGAGTACCCTTGGTCCCTATTCCTTTTTTCTCTTTGAGGCTTCTCACTTAGTCTGACTCTACCTATGTAATTACTTATGTTCTATTACTAATTCACCAACTTTATGAAAATTCTGATATGCTTCTTGCTTGAAAGATTTATTTTTCTTTCCCAATGCATTTTTCTGTGACTATAATTTGGCTCTCATTTTCTTTAACTGAAATTCAAATCAAATCACTTTCATAGTGAATCTCTATTCTAGCCACTGTTCATGAGCCAGATGTTGACAAATAAGGTGTTTTTTTTTTTGACCTAAGGTCCAAATAAGAAGTAATATTTTCATTTCAAAGGTTGAGATCTTCTGAGCCTAAATGGGACATTCACTAGAATTCCAAAGAATGTGTTATTTTCAACTCAAATCATTTTCAGGATATATGTATTTTTTAATCCAAGAAATGACTTAATAAATCCAGGAAAACCTAAAATATCTTGAGTCTAGGATTGATTTATGATACAAAAATTATTTAAATTTGTTTCAGGCAATTAATAGACTATCTCTGGAAATTTCCTAGCTATACTTTCACTAACTGCATAACCAAAGGCAACGTGGAAGTCAAACTTCTACCTGTATGAGTAGCAAGGGGGAGAAAGAAAAGATATATAAATGAAATCTTCAAGGTTAGTCTATTTTGGGTATTAAAAAACTAGATTATCTTCTCAATTAATATATATATATATATTTTTTCTTTATTACATGTCTATCAGGAGACTTCAGAGACTATCTAGTAAAGCCCATAGCCTATTCACCTTGACTTCAGTGAATTCCTTGCTTCAAAACTGTTTGAAATTATTTTGAATTTAATTTGAGCACATTTTGTATTTATTTTTCTGTGTACATATTGTCTCTCTCCTTTGTCTCTCTGCCCCAATAGAATGTAAACTGCTTATGGCCAGGATTTATTTTGTTCTCATCTTTGTATCCCCAGGTCTAAGCACAGAGCTTGGAACAGAGTAGGCACTTCCTATGCTTATTGAATGTTTAATGGAAAGGGAACCATCGACTTTGTTTCTTCTTTGCTGTAATTTATTAAAATTAAAAGAAAAAAATGTCTCAAAGGAAAAGAAGCAAAGCTATCTTATCAGTGAACTACTCCATTAATTTTTGGAGATTTTTATCATGTGATTCACACTTACATGCTTTAACTTATAAAAGAAAAAAAAAGGAAAATAAAAACAAAATGTTTATTACAGAATAGGGTACAAAGTAGATCTGTGATTTCATAGGTATATGGGACTCCTGTTTGAAGAAACTTCTTTAAACATTTTGTAACTTTCTCTTCTCCCTTTTTTTCCTTTTTTTTGAGGAGGTGGTCAACAAAGCACAAACTGGGTCTCTTATCTAGCCCAAGAGGAAAGTGCGGTGGTCTCTCACAGTCAGTAGTCAATAAACATTTATTAAGCACCTACTATATGTCAGGTTGTGCTTAGCCTGGTGATCCAAATACAATTAAAAAGTAAACGAAAAAAAATCCCTGCCCTCAATAACCTTATAATCGAATGGGGGTACACCAAAAATTAAATCAAGAAAGACTGTGTTGCACCACCCCCCTTAAATGGAGGTCTTGGAGCACCTAACTCTGCTCTTCAGTCAAAGTGTCCAACCAGAGAGCCAGAGGGGACTGATGAGAGGCGAGTATCAAGGTTTGATCGCACTAATGATTGACATGGGAGTTTCAGCAACCTTGTCACCCATACTGATTTCAGACTTAGTGTAGATACCCAAATGACTTATTGCACCTCAGATCGGATCTCACATTGCCTGAGATCAAGCAATGTTCTAGCCTCAACTTCTTCTAGTAGTAGGGATAACAGACATGTGGGACTGCAATCAGCTACTTCCAATTTTTAGAGTTGCTCAGAGCATCAATAGATCAAGTGACTTGGCCAGGGACATATATCATTACGGTCAGAAGGGGGACTTGAAACTACAAATTCCTGGGTTTATGGCTTTCTATTCATTATACCATTTTGACTTTCTAACAATTTGGTTAAGGAATCAAAATAAAGAAAAATTAGACAAGATTCTTAATAGTAAAAAAAAAGGAGAGGTATTATCTCTACATACACAATCCTAATCACAAGCATAGATATTTGTGAATAAATGATCATTGCTAAAAAAAGGCTGATTTTAATACTTTCACTTTATTTCAAGAAAAAAAAGGTGACCAAGGGGGTTAAAGAACTAGGCACAACCAGGTTTTAAGCTATGGCTATTGGCAATGAAATTGTCAGGTTCTCTGCAAAGTGTCTGAGAGATTGTTGTCCTTCACTATTTAACAAAACTAGAGGTAGCAAGATTCAGATTAACTGTATAATGAAAAAAATTATAATGTTTTCCAGGCAATCAATATTTTATTGCAAAACATGGAAAAACATGTTAAACAAAGTAATATAATTTTATAAATCTTTGCCTGAGACTTAAAAAGAAAGACTATTATGTATGGAAATATTCAATGGGGGGATATTTAAACAACAAAATATCATAAGATTTTATTTTATAAAAATGCCTGGGGTTTTTACACATATATTTTATATGTGTGTAAACAGTAGAACAAGTCAGTTCCAAAGTAATATGAGTCATTCTTTTTGAGAATATCTTTTTCCCTTGAACTCCTTCCCTCATTTTGACAAAAATGATAAAGAAGTAGAGCAAACCATTCTATGTTCTGCTTTATTTATTTATTTATTACATGAGGCAACTCAAAAATGTTTTAACTAATAGAGATATTATAAGTCACATATATATGTATGTATATATATATATATAGTGTTGTGTGTCCATTTTTTTTTTGTAACAAAATAATTTCCTAATATGCTTCCTCTCTAGTTTACCTTTGTAATAACATTAAGAACAAGAACCCTAATTAATCATATCAGAGAAGTATTGAAGTAGTTATTTACCATCAGGTTTTGTTTTGTTTTGTTTTCAAGCAAACAAAAACAAAAGTTTGCGAAGTGATGTACTGGAAAACACATTTAGAAGATTTGTTTACATTGCTTGAAAAAAAACAACTTTATATTCATTGGAAATCTCTTGGTTTTCATCATTACACAGGACTCAACAAAGGTAAGCTATCAAATTTGTCATCAGACTTAGTAATTAATTGGTATTAGCACAGGAAAATGGTACTGGGGGATATCCCTCCTCTCTTCAGTACTCCAGAGGACAGAGTCATCTGATATCTTGGTTTGTAGCTACAATAATCCTTATTCAAGAAGCATTTACTTTGAAAAAGTGCTTTGCCATCCTTTATCATTTATCTCTTGCCAGTGCTATAAAGTAAGTCAAGATGCTAAAATTAAAAAAAAAGAAGAAAAAAGAATCAAACCTTTCAAAGTCACCTCTTAATCTCAGATCCCCTTTGCGTATTAAGATGATAAACATACTCAACCAAATCCTGTGGTCAGCAAAATCCTATCAGCAGAATAATATTCACATGATTTTTATTTTTGTATTTATGAACCAAGGCCAGTTCAAACAGCTCTATGTGCCATGATGTGCATTCCCTTGGGATTTTCTTCAGGGTACTTGCTTTTGGCTCTGGGTAGCTCATTAGTGCTTTTAAATAAGGCCAGGTATGTTTTAATAACCTTGGAGCTGTGAGGCATTTTACACTATTCTCTCACACAGCCAGTTGCTGTATATCTTGGCAAAGTCAGGCCTAATTTCTGAGGGAAGAGAATTATTTCCATCTTTAATAAGTCATTCCAAGTTTCCTGTGATGTTATAAATAATCAGGCAAACAGCCGGCTTTATTCTGCTAAACTTGATATGGCAGACACAAGGAGTCGAAAAGTTCACTCTCAATATGAGCCATGGAATTCAACTATGACCAAGATTCTCCCTCCCTGTAGCATAAACTTTATCATAAAACTCTCTCCTGGGGCGAGCTGAGACAGAATTTGGCCTTTTTAGCCCCTCACTGATAGAGTACTATACAGATGAGAGCCATGCATGCTGTAAGCATGAGATCACTCAGAACTAAGTTTTCTCCAGGGGACAGGCAGCTAAACTGACAAACTTAGCTAATATTCCTGCCATTCAAATAAAGGGGGGGAAAGTGCTAAAAAAACAAAGTGGGAATTAGGTTGTGAGTAATTGAAATGGGAAACATAACAATCTCATTCCATCATCAGCATTTCTAGAGATGAGATGGAGCTTAGGTGGCTTCATAATCACCCCATGACATGAATCCCCTCTACTTTCAGGCTTAATTATGGACACAGAGGAGCCTGAATTCTAGGGGTACAGATGAAGGGCACCTGACAACAGTGTTGAAAGATATAACTGACATAAGCATAGATGCTTAAGAGAGATTTCAAAATCTGTTGAATGAACCAAAAAGGCATTTCAGCAATTACACTTTTTTTTCCCACAGGACACTGTTATTTTTATTCCTTTGCACTATATTTATAAATCAAACATGCCTTAATAATGCAGTTTGAGAATGGTTCTCATGGATTTACTAACAACTTGTTTAAAGAGGGAAAAAAATCTAGTTAATGTGATTTAATGAGTTTGAGAATTAAACCATTTCCTCTAATAATAGATTTGTTTAAACTTCTCATAGCTCATCTGGTCTTATTTTTGAAATTGTAATTTTTCCAAATTAGTGTTCTTTTTTCTTCCTTCCTATTGTTTAAGTGTTCACATTGAAATTAAACACATTTTAGAAATGGTTTTCTAGAAATTGATGGACTGATTTTATTGGAGTAGGTTAAAATCATATGTGAAACAAAATACTTGAGCTTAACTTGAGCATGTGATTCTTTAGTGTAACCCTTTGTCAAATGTTTCAGACATAAAGTTAGAATTCATTTATTAAAAACTAAATGAACCCTATGGTCTAGATCTCCTTTTGCAGGTGACTGTGAGCTTACACAGACATGGGTCTGTACTGGGACCACTGATTCCAATGGAAACAAGTTCTCTTTAGTTCTCACCTGGTTATCTCCAGAAGAGGTCTAAAAACAAAGCTAAGCTTTGAAATGGTTCCAAATTCTCTCCAAATGTCATTTAAGAAAAAGTCTCTTCCCACGAAGGTATACAATGTATAATTTTGGTATCAGATATAGTATAGCTCCATATTTCCCCCAGCACAGAAACTATATCAGAAAAGAACTCAGAACTATATGACTAAACACTGGAAACATAAAATACTCAATTAAAATTATTATACTGTCCTCGAAGCTAAAGGCCTTTCGAGAGATTGCTGAACAGATATTTTGCATTCACTTTTGACCTACACTATCTGAGCAGTAAACAGTAATTATCAGATCTCCTGGTCTCTCATCACATGGTTTTAGTCTGCCATCTGAAGGGTGATCCTATTGTATTCCTTCTTCTCTTAAAAAGTGTGCTATTAAAGAAATCTATTCTTGGCATCCAACTCTGAAACTTAGGAGCTTTCAAATTCATGAGGTAACTCCTAAGCCTAGAAAGTCCATTTGTCAGGTTTGCTGTTTACCGAACTAAGTTCAGAAAATGAAACAAAGACAGAAACACCTGAACAAGCACATGTCTCTTACTTGCATATGCTTCTGCTATAAGTTACCATGTCTACTATGAGAAGGGGAAGAGAAATCTCTCCCCCCCCCTCACCTTGCTATCTATCTGAAGGAACAAAAGCCTATGGAAAGACATAAGGGTTCAAAAAGGTGGTGGAGCTATTTCTCCTCACCTTTAGTGAACACAAATTTGGAAAGATTCTTCCAACAAGAGGGACCTCAGTCAACCAGTCAGCAGGAGGTAGCTCTGCATTAAGGATTAATGAAGAGTTCACTGTGTCCTCTTATCTTTAGCAAGGGGTAACTATTCAATTCCACAGAAGATGTCCCTTTCTGATAGAAGTATATAGCCTATAATCTCATCAAATTGATTGTTGGATTCAGATTGATAAGAGACTTTCTTGATCAATATCCACTACGAATACACACACATATGCACATACACGTACTTGCACAAACATACATACACATGTACAATATCATATATACACATACACAAATATATGCATACGTTTACAACCATACATATAGTATATACATGCATACACACATATGTGTATCTGTGCACATATGTACACGTGTATGTTTTGTGTGTATGTATAAATTCTACTTCTAAATTCTCACTGGTATGTTTACCTCATTTAGAGAATGTTCTATGTACTTTGACTAGTTGAGGCTGATGCCATGTGATAAACAAGAACAGAGGTACCTCAATGTATTTAATGTTACATGGTTCCTTGGGGGTCTAGAGATACTCAGCTCATGTAGTTATCTTTCTTAAACACATGAATTCTATGACCACAATCTCTAGTACCTCTTAATCATCTATTTTGATCAAAAATGACCATTTCCAATGTATGGTGATTATGACCAAATGTTTACTGTACCATTTATGCTCAAAATGACTTTACTAAAAGGAAAGATCAATTTCAATATGAAATTTACTGAATCAAATCATGGCATAATAGATAGTTTGTTGGACTTGGAATCAGATAATCTTTAGTTTAAATCTTACATCTGGCACCAGTTGTGTGATAATTCACCAATAGAATATAAGCTCCTTGAGAGCAAGAACTATTTTAAATTTTGTCAATGTAGGCCTAGCACCTAAAAAAAGCATCTTATACTAACAGGCACATAATAAATGTTAGATTGAGTAGAATTCACATAAACTTTGTGAGCATCAATTTCCTCATCTGTAAAATGATTATAATACCACTAACATTTCCCCCTACAAGGTTGCTATGAGACTCAAAATAGATAATGTTTGCAAAATGCATTGGCTAAATGCCAATTATGGAACATGTATACTTTTGTCCTTGATCATGAAGGAGAGAAAACTTAGTAACTTCCTTCTTGTTCCTTTTTTTTGTAGTCTTCCTCATTAAAATTTTATCTTATTCAACCTGGTTACATACATTGGCTTATGACTCTATTTTTAAACAAATATGTAAGTGACTATATTCACAGTGAAGTCAAAAGCCTGTTAAGGAGAAAGGGTGAAGTTTTATTCTAATTTTCCCTACTTTTAGGCAGACTGATTACTCCAGACCTCAGCAGTAACATAGACTAGAATCTACTACAGTAGACTGTCTTACCTATGAGCCCCTGAAAAGAGGCAAATCAACTTCCAATTTAAATTGTATGACCTGCTAACTTTGCTTGAAGAGATATTCTGGTATTATAGATTTCAAGCTGAAAGAAACATTAAAGATAATCTAATCCAATCCTATCATTTTAAAATGATGAAACTGAGTTCCAAAGAGGTAAAACAACTTGTCCAGTGTCCCTGAGGTAGCAAGTGGAGGTGCTCTGAGTCCAAATCTACGGTCTTGCCCTTTGTTCCTTACTACTTCTCTTGCATTCATATTGACATACCTACAAGAATCCCAGTATCCCAAGGGACAGTATGGTGTATCCAAAGACCATTAGCACCTCTGGTGTCAGGGTTTGCCAAGCACTTTTCAGGCCTGCCCATCCACATTTGATGTCTACCTGGCACTCACTCTCACCTGTAGCTCCAGGAAGCTGCAGTATGTATAGCAACCACATCCTGGTAAACCATCTCAGCAGAAGGGCTAAATCAGATTAAGGGTGCACAATGGGCCTCAAACCTGTTGATGAGTTGGAGGAATATCTACCCCCAGCATGTGAAGACTTCCCCCAAGAGGTAGGGGCAGATGAGAATAATTTGTTCCAATGATCATAAAAAATTGCTGAAGCAGGCACTGTGGAATGCTGAGAGTTTTATAAGACATCAAGGACATTGAAGATACTGCATCCCTGTTCGTTGCCAATCATCTTGATTTTTGAGTTGCCACTGGACTTCGATGACTCTGTAAGAGAGAGTGAGGCTGATGACTTTGTGTAACTCTGCCTCACTTAAGTCTAATTCACTAACAAGTCAAGTCATTGTCCCATGATGTAATTGATCCTCTTCAAAAACAAAGAATGAACAACAAAAACAATAACATCCCAAGGGAGCCATACCTTAACATATCTTCCAGTTGTACAGAGTATCTGTTTCCTATGTTAGCTATAAATATAAAAAGGAAAATAGGGGGAGAAACATTTGTATACAGGCCCCTTTCACCTCTTTCCTCATTAAAGTGACTGATACTAGTAAAGAGCGAAGGACTGATAGTCAGGTTCTAATTCTAGCCCAAAAACTAATAAGCTGTGCTATTAGGGGTAAATCACTTCCTCTCTTTGGCCCTCTGTTAAAATGAGGGAATGAACTAGGCAATTTTCAAAGTTGCTTCTAAGCTTAAAATTGTGTCTCAGAGTGATTCTGTGTCCAGAAAAGAGAATCAAGTTAATGTTTACTTTTATTTCTCTTTTATAATGTTTTTGTACCAAATAAAACATGTGCTTTAGGAAACATCTATGTTTTTTGGTCAATTATTAACAATTCAATTGAAGAGTCATTTCCTTTGTAAACATTTTCAAGGAGAAGTATTTGAAAATAAGTTGTTTTTCAGGCTTGAAAACAATTTGATAGCCAGCCTTTTCCTCACAGATTGACTCTTGGGAATAATGAAAAAATAGTTCCATTATGGAGACAGGAGAAAATAATTTAAAAAGTAAAAGATTATCTTAAAAAAAACCTGGCCTGGAAGCACATACACAGGATGGTTTCTGAAAATCTTATGTGATCAAAAGGAAGCTTTGTGTTATCATTGATAGAGTGATGTACTTGCAGTCAAAAAGAATCCTGACTCCGAAACTTATTAGCTGTGTGGTGGTAATAAAGTTGCTTAGATATAGTCTCTTCTTGAAAATCAAGAAAACAATAGTACCCACATCACAAGATTATTGTGAAGATAAATGAGACAATATATTTAAAGTGTGTTATAAACATCAAAATATTTTATAAATATTAGCTATTATTGTCAAACCACATGAATATAGAGACTAGGAAGAGAGTTTCATAGTTTTTTCTCCTTTTTACAGTTATCTCTACCTATATTCGTTATATTGTACTAACTTTGGCTTATGTTTTTGTTTCATCTGTTGTTATGACTGATCTATCTGTACAAATCATAAGAACAATCATACTATGGTGAGTGACAATTTTTTTATCTGAACTATAAAAAAAAGAAATATTTATTTAAAATTTTTGATTCTTGTTTTTCATGGAATATACACACATACACACATCATATATGTGTGCACACACATATATGTATGTATACACACATATCATATATGTGTGCACGCACACACACACATATGAACATATGTATGCTTATCACAGCAATATTTTTCCTTAATTGTGATAGCAGAGTCACAGAATCTCAGAGTGGGAAGAGGTTATAGAAAATGTCTACTCCAACTTAACAAGAATCTCCTTTGTGAAATCTTTTGTTTGAATGCTTCTAGGAAAAGGGAACCTACTCCCTCCTGAGGCAAGCTGTTTCACTTTTGGACAACTCCAATTTTTCCAAAGTTGTTGTGCTTTCCACCCCCGCCTCCCTATATTAAGCTAAAATTTGCCATTTAATATTTTCTATACTCTGCTCCTAGTTCTGCCCTTTGGGGCTAAGCAAAACATATCTAATTTCTCTTTCAGTGGCAGAACTTCAAATGCATGAAGACACTTTTATTTGTCCCTTCCCCCTCCCCAAGTGTTCTCTGCCCCAGACTAAAAATTCCCAGCTCTTTAATTGATTCTCTCAAGACATGATCTTGAAATCTTTCACCATCTTAGTCTCCTTCCTCTGGAGGCTTTCCAATTACTCAATAGTAAAGCTGTTTATAAATGGTAAAGTGGTTATTCAAGAAGCATGATATTTTCTTATAAACATATGGTTTGGGGTTGTCATACAAACTGCCCTTTTTTTGATGGAATTTACCTGTCAAACAAACACATGAATAAATAAATAAGCAATAGCAATTAAAAACAGGCACTCTGTTATCTTGGTGTGTACCTATAAAGGATGGGTCAGTAAGGTAATACTCATTTACAAACACCTATTTCAAGTGCTTTGTTTGGTTTCTGTAATATAATTTGAGCTTAATATCCAATATTTACTTTCCAAGACATAGATGCTGAGCACGTAGTTGCTAACTGTAAGCTTTTCGCCTGTGTGGTCTTTTGGATCAGATGAGAAAACTCAAATCTCGTCTGCTCGGCTAGACATCAAAGTATCCCTGACACTCACTGGAAGACTTGACATTGGCCACATTTCCAAGACCTAACTGCAACGTGTGGGCAAAAAAAGTTCTGAATTATCTGTCTAGTGTATGTATCACCCCCACAAAAATGATAACGTTTATTTTTCTAAATAAATAAACTACTCCATTTTCTTCCCTCCCTCCCACCTTGTCTCCCTTTGGAACACCAAGGGAAACTGAAAGTACTTGATCAAAGCCTTTGAAACATATATGCTGCCTACTCTCAAAAGCTGATGACAAGATCTAGCCCTGATTTTGAACGTATATGTCAACTTGTACTCTAACTTCATTATAAACAACTCTCTTTGCCAAGAAACTGGTCTTAGGAGCCCTACAAGAGCATCCACATGACTGTTTCATAGGGCATTAAAGTCATATTACTGTGCAGTGTTGTCAATGTCTACCCACAGATCTCTCAGACTTTAAAGCTTATTTGACTCCTTAGCCAGAATCTTCCTGGAAGAAATTTCATCATTCTAATAAAGAAACTCTTCTGTTTTGTTTTCTTTAATACTTTTGTACATTTCAGGAAAAATAGCTTTCTTTCTCTCTCAATTTTTTTTAATTCTAAAAGGATATCAAATCCAAAATTTAAAACTTTTAATTGATTGAACAGAATAGTTCAAGAATGTAATCTGTGTATTGTATATACAATACTCCTTACAAAGCTTCTATCCCAATGCTATATGTTGAAGAAATTACTGATTATTTTTCAAAGCTATGGCAGTGGAGCACAAGCTCTGGAATGTTCTACCCAGCTGGAAAGGTTTCAAGGATTAAACTAATGACTGATTCTCTCTAGATTACCAGATAATCAATGGATGAAAAAGCTACCAAATTATCAATATTTTTACCACAATAACTCATGAAGGACTTTTCAATATAACAACTTTTAGGATGGCCATTGACAAGTCAGAACACATTTTTACTAAGATGGTCAGGATGGTGAAGGGGCTCAAAGTCATAAAAATAAAAGGCTTTAAAAAAATAACCATGGGTATTTAAGCCAGTAACTACATAGAGATTCTGAAGGGACAAAATAACTACTTTCAGGTATTTGAATACGTCACCTGGAAGTGATATAAGGGAATTCACTGAAGAAATGTAGGATCTTAAAGGTTATATTGTTGGTTATATTAAACAAATAAAAGATAATAATGGAGTGCCCTGAATTGTCATCTGAACCCTCAAAATAAAATAAAACCCTAAAGCAGATGTTTTTAACTAACCCTTTGTTTTGAGCTCCTGATCTAGAGGAAAGAGGTTTGATAGATTCTTTGTTCAGTAGCTAGGTGGTGCAGTGGATAGAGCACAACGCCTGGAGTCAGGAAGACCTGAGTTCAAAGTTGGCTTCAAACACTTGCTAGCTATGTGACCCTGGGCAAGTCACTTAACCCCATTTACCTCAGTTTTCTCATCTGTCAAATGACCTGGAGAAGGAAATGACAAACCACTACAGTATCTTTGCCAAAAAAAAAAACAACCCGATGGAGTCACGTAGAGTTGGTCATGACTGAAAATGACTAAACAGCAACAATAACAATGAAGTATCTGTGGAGGAATGGACAATAATGACATAGTATGAGAAGGGATTCACAGAAAACAATTTGCATCTAGAAGGACAATACTCACATCAATATCAAAACTCCCTCAAAGTACTGACTAAGCAGTGAATAGATTCTTTTCTCTTAAATCAGGCAAGCAGAAAATGAACTATTGAAGTTATAGTTAGTTAGAGTTAAGCTCAATTTAGGGAATAACTTCCTAAAAATTAGAGCTTTCTAAATTTAGAATACTGTGTTTCACCACATAATCGTTGCCACCACAAAATTGTCACATCCTGTTTTTCAGTCCAAAAATTGGGTTGTAACCTTTCATCATGTAATCATCACATGGTATAATTCTGTTCATCAGGTTGCTTAAAAGGTAAACAGAGCAGCATTGTACTCACCAATGGCATATGGATATGCATTTATCACTTGTGCATTCTGAGCTGTGAACCTAGTATTCTCAGAGCATACACATTGTTAGTACTCAATTTTAATGTATATTCCCGAGTGGTTCTGTGCATCCTAATCTTGTACCAAAATATGTTTAGTAATAAATTATAGTAATACCAGCACATTTTTGTAATGGTCCCACCCCATATTTTTGGATAAATATTTGCCACAAAATCTGCAATGGTTATGTGATGTAATACAGTAGTCTAGCTAAAGGGAAGAATGAGTTCTCTCTTGATAGTTTTCTTTAAAGTGAGTTGGAAGTTCATTTGTTGTAATAACATAGAACATAATCATTTTGGCTTGGACTGATGTTTGGACTAAGTAACCTCCAAAGCCTCTTCTGACTGAAATTTCAGTCACTTGTTATAGAGTTAAGCCAGTGTTTCTGAATATGACATAAATGAAGACTAAACTAAACACTCCAATTCTATTCTATGCTAATCATTCCAATTCTATTTCATTCAGAATTAAATACTGAATTTCCCCAAATGCATCACACTATGAAAACAGATAACATAAGCTGGATCATTGCAAAATTTTAACTTACCTTCAAACGCCTAAAACTGATTCAAATCTTAGTATCATAGAATTAAAGGTGGAATCTTAGAAGCCATTAAGATCAACCTCTTTCATTTCACAGATGAGGAAACTTAAGTTCAGAGAATTTAAATGATTTGCCTAACATCCCCAAGGTAAAAAGTGTCTGAAATAGGATGAGATCTCCTCAAGAACATTTACTGAGCCTTTCTTTAGGTCCTCAGTGGTTAGGGACAGTGCCTGGGACATATTAGGCAATTATCAAATGTTTATTACCTGCTACCTAACTGATTTGAATGCAGGTCTTTCAGATAAAAGATGTAGTGCTCTGTCCACTATACCACATTTTCTCTTTTCCCTGTTTCCAGCAGCTTTGAGGCTTAATGTTCTAAGAGCATGTCTATTTCTCAATTAATGAAGCATTGCCAATAATTGTGTAATAATCATATAACTGACTGAAAAAACACAGAAGCTATAGTCAGTAAAAACGAACTGAAGAATGGCCTTTTTCCTCACATCAGCTATCTTGACCAATCCTGAGAATAACTGACATGAATTGGGCTGTTAGCCACATCAGTTGTCCAAATGGTTGGTCATTCACTTTATGGAGATGTGACTAAAATCGTCTTCTCTTCTCACCATTAAAAAGACATGTTAAGATAGCTTTTTACTTCCCCTTGTGCTTAAGGAAACACTGAATTTGGTATTTAGATTCCTACTTACACAGCTAAAAAGAAGGAAAATGTAGAGAGATTAGAGCAGAGAACGTTTTTTTTACTCTTTGTTGTACTCACTGGTTTATATTTAATGGTTCATGGATAAGTCATGCCAATTCAATGGTAGGGTATTAACAACATTAATAGTGCAACTAGCCCATGCAAAATTACTGAGAGAATATCACATATTGATTTGCTTCAGTCCCCAACCCTAAAAATTTTCATTGCCAGACCAGAGGGAAAGCCTAATCCCCACTCTCAAGTATTTTAGCCATAGTATTATAAAAGAAAGACTTATTAAAATAAAAATTTTAAACTATTAAGTATCCTATATTCTAACATTAAGAAATTTAATTAGTTTCCACACCCCCACAAGATCTGAATAAATTGCTTCCAGTCATAGCAGGAGGTATTATCTTATGTTGGTCAATTCTTTCATGGTGCTCCAGTGAGATATGCTGCAAAGTCCTCTTTCTTTTTATTGTTCTTGGCTGGCATCTTTTCCTTACAGGTGGTTATTTAGGGTACCTGGTAATCTTGTGGTGTGTAGCATAGATACTATTAGAAGAAACCAAAGAGATTTTTCTTCTTAGTTTCTCCACATTTTTCTTTAGGAAAGACATTAAGTTATATCAGTAAGGACACAGACAAGAGATTTCCCCTTATTGAATCTTATCTCCTGTTGTGTACATGTATGTATATGCATGTGTGTGTGTTTGTGTGTTTATAAAGATATTGGGCAAGGGGCACAGATGAGGAAGCAGGAATATAAACCTCAACAGGAGGAAACTGTAATGTTTTCCAAGATGATATTAAAGGAGACACAGTAGAATGAGGGTGGTGAGGGTTCTTCTGTAATCTTACCTGGTCAGCAAATACTTGGTATGACTGTGGGCATGAAATTTTCTGAGGGACACCAGTGAACTGGAGCCACCTTCATGGCCATTGGAACAAATTATTCACATCCACCCATTCCTCCTTGGGGAGGTCTTCACATACTTGGTATAGACATTCCCCTACCTCACCAATGGGCTTAAACCCTCTCAGTTACCCTTAACCTGGTTTAGCCCGTCTGAGGAGATAGTTTACTAGGTTATGACTGCTGAGTATGCTACAATTTCTTGGAGCCACAGAGGAGATTTGGATGACAGATAGACATCAAAGATAATTGAGTGGCCCTGAAAAGGGGTTGGCAAACTCTCATACCAGAAGTACTAGTTTTACCTGAACACCTCATACAACTCAGCATGTCAAATAGAGACGAGTTGAAGGAACTAGAAACAGCATGGAATAAAGAAGCCATATGAAGTCATAATAGTCGTTGTCAATTATATGAAGGGTTGTTCCATGGAAAATAGAATAGACTTGTTCTTCTTCAATGCAGAGGGATGAACTAAGGAGCAATGGGTAACAGTTGCAGAAAACAGATTTAGATTTGACATGAATAAAAAAAGGTAATATGGCCTAATGTACGGAGAGCCAATCTTTGAGTCAGGAAGACTTGGATTCAAGTTCCACTCCAGACACAATGGCTGTGTGGCCCTGGATAAGTTAGAACTTTTCAGTGTTCTAGACAACACTTACTTTCACTGGTGGGAGATGTTTCCATTTCAGGGATTCCTTATATCAATGGAATTTTAGGATCAGGTCAAAACAAGCAAAAAAAAAAAAATCCTATCAATTATAGCTGTCCAAAATTGGTAAGGGATGGTTTAGGAGGTAGTGAGTTCCCCTCACCAGAGGTCTTCAAGTAGAAGTTTTCTGATCAAATGTCAGTAATATGAAGTGAATTTTTATTTAGTTATGACTGCACTAGATGATATCTAAGGCCTCTTTCAACTGATAGACTCTACTTTTTTTAAAAATTCTGTTAACAATAGCTCAATCAAGAGCAGGCTCTGTCTTTATGTCCCACCTCCAATAAGATATATGCACTCTTGCATGAAATTTAATCCCAGCTGTAGACCATACCAATTTGCTGTTGTCTTCAGCTATTACCTTCTTGCCTCTATTTCCCTCTACTTCTATTACATAATAGTGGCATTGATTCTATTTGGTCAGAGAGGTGTAACCCTTTCTCTGAACTGATGTTCTCTTTTATGTGGCTAAAGTTGTATGTTCCCTAAGGCAAAATTTCCTATTGACTCAGGGACTAAAGGACACAAACTGTGGCCCAACTTTGTCTCCTCAGGCACTACATAAGCTTTGAGAGCGTAATATGGTACAATACAACTATTACTAGACATAGGATCAAAAGAGACACTGGTTCTGCCACTTACAAGTGTTTTGACCTTGGGCAAGTCACTCTCATTAGTTGCTCTATCACCAAGCAACTAATCAGCCAGCATACACTGAGCAATTATTAATCTAAGCAACTGTGCTTGGTTCTGAGGAGATAAAAGTTAAAAATAAACAGTATATTCAATCAGGAGAAACAATAAGTACACACAAATATAATAATGTGTGCAATACATACACAATACAGGCTACAGGTGATGAAGGAACACATTTGGAGTCATGAGGGACAGCCCACACAAAGGCATCAAGACATATGAATGTCACATGTGAGGAACAGCAAGTAGGAAAATTATTCTAGACTAGAGATAGAGTGAAGTTGAGTAATAAATAATAAGACTGGAAAGATCAATTAGAGTCAGGATGTAAAGGATTTTAAGTGACAAAGAAACGAATTTGCTTCCTATTCTAGAGTTAATGGGGAGGCACTAGAATTTACCTCTTTGGAACTGAAATTATTCATTTGTAAAGTAGGCATAATAATACTTTATATAGTCTACATATCACAACAGAAAGGGAAGGTAAATATATGGAGAGAGATGGTATATAAATATATACACATACATATAGTATATGAGAAGGGATGAGTGTGTGTATGTGTGTGTATGTGTGTGTGTGTACATATATATGTAGATACAATGAAAAAGGAGAGCATATATATGTGTATGTATATGTGTGTATATATATTGTCCCTTCCACATTACAACTTTCCCTACTGCAGTTTTGATATATTGCAAGTTGGCATAAGAAATTAAATGGGAATTTTTTGATACTTTTGCGGAAGCCACAGACAATATGTGAAGGGCAACAGACAGCACAGAAGTTTAGAAACTCTGAAATGCATAAAATATATGTATAGTATTGTATAATAGCAACATATTTTATCTTTTAATACCATAATAATTCAGACTTCTTTGGTACAAAGGGAAGATCAAAGCATTTTATGCAGATTTTCCAGATTGTGGGGGTGACACACCCCTAACCTCCATGATGTGGAAAGGATAACTGTTTATATTATATGAGAAAGGAGAGCTTAAATAAGTGGATGGAGAGACAGGTAGATAGATAGATAGATAGATAGATAGATAGATAGATAGATAGATAG
>NW_020954723.1:12861533-12965154 GCF_900497805.2 Vombatus ursinus
TAGATAGATAGATAGATAGATAGATAGATAGATAGATAGATAGATAGATAGATAGATAAGATTATGAGTATGTATATATATAATGGGTGTATGTGTGTATATATATGTATATATATATAGAATATGAGAAAGAGTAAGTGTGTATATGTATGTACCATGTGTATGTGTGTGTGTGTGTGTTTGTGTGTGTGTGTCCATATATAGGCTGCCTCTTTCTTATGTGGACATTTTATTTCCTGTGAGGGCAGAAAAAAAATGACATTATATGTAAAATATAAAGAAAAGTATCTTGAGGAGAAGCATAAAACTTTTCTGAGTGAATTTAAGAGAAAAACACCTACTCATATTAAAGTTCTGAAAGAAACGATCTCTTCAGAGGGAAAGGTATTGACTAATGGTAGGGATAACTGCAGTGTGTTTTTTTAAACCAGCAACTAACTAGAATATTACTGTTTTCAGACCCAGAATGTTATTGTTGGGAATCTCTGAACGAAAGGAGTGGTGTAGAACTATGGACTATAATATTGGAATATTTGTCTCATATCTTACAGAAAAGTGGATTTTTAGTATCTCAGCCTAAGAGAGATATGGATCACTTACAAGAATGCCCTAACTTAGGGCATATAAAACTGGAGGTCTGAAGTCAATGATAGAAAAAGGTGAATGCAGGAGAAAAATCAGAGAAGTCAGAGAGAGGATATTACTAGAGAGGCCACTTACAGAAGCCAATATATCAGAAGCAAGAACACAGAAGCCACCAAAACTGAGAAGCTGAGGGAGCAAAGAAGATGACAAAAAACTGAGAACAGCTGGCAATACAGCCATGGTATTGATAAGGGAACTGCTCTGATTGGAAAAAAAAAGGAGAGACCGTTCGTCAGGATAAAGAGCTTCTTGGGGGAAAGGTTGCCTTATTCAAGTGTATTCATTTAATTTGAAAGAGAAGAAGCTCCTAACATTCTCTCCCACATTCCCCTCTACTGCCCTGTAAGGAAAGAACAGGGAAATCTCTCAAAGCCTTTAGAGAATAAAACCTAAATAGTTTTGCAAATCCTAGGATTAAAGGGAACTGTTTTTTTTTTTTAACTGAAACAGTGTCACACTACCTTAGTGCCTAACCAAGTTCCTAACCAAAGAAGCAGACTCATTCAAAGTTCAGACTTGATACTTCTTTGTTAAAATTAGTTGAGAGACAGAGACAGACAGAAAGACAGAGACTGAGACACACAAAGAAAAACAGACAGAGAGGCAGAGAGAGAGATAAAGACAGAGACAGAGAGACACAGAGAGAAGCAGACAGAAACAAAGTGAGAGAGATTTGAATGTTGATACAACAGCTTCTATATGTGCTGCATATATTAAATAAATACAAGGTGATTTTGTAGGAGATGGGTAGCACTAGCACTTGGGAGATTAGGAAAGTTCTCCTGTAGAAGGTATTTTTTTTTAGCTGAACTTTAAAAGAAACAGATTCCAAGAGGCTACTCGTGATGAAGGAATGCATTTGGAGTCATGAGGGATAGCCCATGCAAAGACATCAAGGCATGTGAATGTCATATGTGAGGAACAGCAAGTAGGGCAATTTGGCTAGACTAGAAATAGAGTGAAATTGAGTAATAAATAATAAGATTGGAAAGATCAATTGGAGCCAGGATGGAAATGATTTTAAGTGACAAAGATGAATTTGCTTCCTATCCTAGAGTTAATGGAGAGGCACTAGGATTTACCCTTTTAGGACTGAAATTATTCATGTGTAAAGTAGGCATAATAATATTTCCAATCTATTGTGTATTGTTATTGTGATAATAATATAAACTAACATGATTGTCTTTATTCAGAGACATTCTGTATACAATATACCATATTCATCTATAGTAAAAATAAATCGATTACATTTCTGTAGTGCTTTAAGTTTTACAAAGTAATTCAGGTGTACTATCTCATTTTATTCTTACAACTACCTTGCGAGGTAGGTGACATTTTACAGATCAGGACACTAGTGCAGATAATAGTTAAATGACTTGCATAAGGTCACATGGTCAATACATCTAGGTCTCAATTTGTGTGAATAATGAATCCTATGTCATATTCACATATTTTAAATTCTCAGCATATATTTCCACTGGGCTAGAACCAATAACTATACTTTACATAATTTTAAGTTTTAATATATGCTACCATCTCTCAAGATTTATTATTCATCCTAATAAGGACATAGCTGTAAATGTTTGAAGCAGGATTCAAGTCAGGTCATCCTGACTTTAAATTTAGTGTTCCTTCCAATAGGTTGTGTAAATGCCTCTGTTCAAAATGTCCCCAAAATCTTAGTTCACTAAAGCCATTAAAGCTTAAAACTGCACTAAGAATTTAAGGACATCTAGTATATTCACATACTCCATTAGTGTCTTCTGATGCTTTAAAGCATTGTGGAGGTGACATTGGAGTCTCTTTTGTTTTTGTTTTTTAATAATATTTCCCCCCATTACATGTAAAATCAATTTTTAACATTCTTCTTTTTAAAGTTTTGAATTCCAAATTCTATCCCTCCCTCCTTTCTTTCTCCCTTCCTGAGATAAGCAATAAGCAATCTGATAGATTATACATGTGTGATCATGTAAAACATTTCCCTATCAGTCATTTTGTGAAAGAAAAATTTGAAGGAAGGAAGGAAGGAAGGAACAAAGGAAGGAAGGAAGGAAGGACAAAGAAAATGAAAAATAATATGCTTCAGTCTGTATTCAGAGGACCTCCATTCCTTTTCTGGAGATGGATATAATTTTTCATCATGAGTCCTTTGGGATTTTCTTGTATCACTATATTGATGAGAATAGCTAAGTCATTCACAGTTGTTCATCATACAATATTGCTATTGCTGTGTACAATGTTCTTCTGGTTCTTCTCACTTCATTCTGATTCAGTCCACATAACTCCAGATTTTTCTGAAATCATCTCACTCACCATTTCTTATAGCACTTATACATTTCTTTTATTTCTTACAGTATCCATCACAATCATACCACAACTCATCCAGCCATTCCCCAATTGAAGGCATCCCCTCAATTTCCAATTCTTAGCCACCACAAAAAGAACTGCTATAAATATTTTTGTACAAATAGTTTTTTTTTTAATCCCTTTAGGATACAGACCTAGTAATGGTATTGCTGGATCAAAGGGTATTCACAGTTGTATAGCCCTTTGGGTTTAGTTCCAGCTCTCCAGAATGATTAGATCAATTCACAAGTGACATTGCATTCTTTAAAGAAAGGCCACCAGAATCATTGCTTTGATAGACCCTACCAAGCTAAAAAGGCTATCAGTAAGAGTCGAGTGATTGACTCCGTGTACTACCTTGAGATCAGCCAAGTGCAACTCAGAGAAGCTACACACCACGTTGATTGTGCGGCTGTGAGGAGATCATGGATGAGGTACTGAGGACTCAAGCATTCAAGGGTGAAAAATTAGGCAGTTTATAAATCACAGATATGCAAGCATGCAGCTTCCCAGCTCCTCAGTCTTACCAGCAAGTACAGGCAGTGGCTCAGGCTTATGCTGGGATACGTACCCTCATGAAGAGCCCAGAACTCTGATTCTCACTCTATATCTCTGATTGCTATTGCTGGACAGATTCACAGGGATCAAATGACCTCTAAGGCCAATCTGCTATTTGATACCTACAGTTAGATAGTCAACCCTACCCCCTACCTACATCCCCAACCCCCATATCTCTTCCCAAGCTCAAGAGCATTGTGATTAGGAAAATTTGATAAACTGATCATGATCCTTTAATATGTATGAAAGTATGAGCCTTTCATACATTGCATATCTGGCTTGGATAAAGCTGGCCAAACTAGTTATTGTGTGCATAGGAACTTCCCAGTGCAAGCGTGGATCAATCAGTGGTCAAGTACATTAACATCTAGTAGGAGAAGGAAATAACAAACCAATTTAGCATCATTGCCAAGAAAATCCCAAATGAGGTCACTAAGAGTTGGACACAACTGAAATGACTCAATAACAACAAATTTCTATAGATCCTATATCAATCTGTCCACATTCTTCCCAGAATAAAGCAACCAGCTTTGTGTCTGCAAGGTATTTGCAAGAAGTACGAGTAAAGTCCTCCCTCTTTCACCTGGGCATAAATAAATAGCTGTAATAACAAAGAGGTTGCAATGCCAAACCCTTTGTCATTCCCATTTCCAAAGTGAATATCCTGGCCCCCAGAAATCTATAGTTAACTCATGGGGGCACCACAGAATAGTTTACATTTTTAGGGAAAACACAGTGATATTCAGTATCTGTCAGATGCTAGGAACTGTTAGCTTGTGGAAATTCAGCTTTGATATTAGGTTATGCCATATTCCTTTTTATGACATTCTCAAATGTTTGAAGTATGTTTTGTTTATTTGTACTTTTGACTATGCTAGTAATTTCTTGAGTTTGTTTTTTCTTTTTCATTTGCAGTATCGTGTCTTGGTGAAGCTGGTATGGTAGTGTAAATGAAGATGATAGTGTCCATCTGATTCCAAGGTTTAAAAAGTTGTATAGTGTCCAAGAGGGGCCCATATTGCATTAGTAAGTTATTGTGGTTATTTAAGAATGAAATGAAAATATTATCTTTTCCTTCAATTGAAATGTTTTTTTTCAAATAACTACTAAGTTGTTAAGATATCGATACTTATTAAGTTGTTGCTGCCTAACTGCTTAATAAATGGAGCTGTTAGACCTTTCTTTTGGCTGAAACAAAATTACTGAGACACTAAGGGGACTGTGAACCAAGAACATGTAATCGTCTCTACTATAACCTACTGTAGAGCACTAGACCTGGAATCAGAAAGATCTGAGTTCAAGTGTAGCCTCAAATATGTGTTATCACCAGGGTGTCCCTGGGCAAGTCACTTAACTTCAGTTTGCCTCAGTTTTCTCAACTGTAAAATGGGAATAATAGCAGTACTAACTCTGCAGGGTTTCTGTGAGGCTTAGATGTAACTGGTACACAGCAACAGTTTACCATAACTGATTTATCTAGCTAGCTTCATCTAAGCTAAATGAGGGGCAGCTAGGTGGCACAGTGGATAGAGCACTGGCCCTGAAGTCAGGAAGACCTGAGTTCAAATCTGACCTCAGACCAAACACTTGACACTTACTAGCTGTGTGACCCTGGGCAAAGCACTTAACCCCAATTGCCTAAAAATTAAAAAAATAAATAAGCTAAATGAAATAATATTTGCAAAACACACTGTGCAAAACCTGACACATAGTGAATGTTTTTCCCCCCTTCCTTATCATTGCTAAGGAATGATATTGTTTCAGTTACTGTTCTAACACATTGGTCAGGGTGCTGAATTTTAGGTTAGTTGACTCTGAGTAGAAGTAGGAACATGTCCTGGTGCCTCATGTTGACTCCCTGAAAGCTTTTATATTAATAATAATAATAATAATAATAATAATAATAATAGTGATAATATAAAAATTAATTCATATACATATTTCTCCTTCTGCCTGTGAGGTATTTTGTGAACTTTAATACTTCACTGAAGCCATGATTTCATGAACACATCTCTTTCACAAGAATAGATGAGTCATCCATTACTTCTAATCATAAGTAATTTTTGTCTTTGTGTTTTCTAAAGACAAACATTTCATTGAAGATGCATATCCTATGCTGGAGGTCTTCCATTATGTCTTAATATTTAGGGAAGTTGGGTATTGTCACAGAATTTGAAAAGGCTTGTCTACCTCACTATTTGCTACGTGATCATTCCATCATTTTCTCATAGGACCATAGAATTAGAGCTGGAAGGGACCTTAGAGGCCATCTAATCAAAGACACTTATTTTTAAAATGAGGAAATTGATGGACCGAGAGTTTAAGTAACTTCCCTAAGGTCCTCTGACTCCTTATCCACCACCCTTTCTTCATTCTTATCAAGATGGCTACCATTATCTTAATATCGCAGGGGTTGATAGCCCAATAATGATTGCCAAGAGTATCAGTTGTCTCTACTTTAGCAAAAAACTTAACAAATATAAATGTAAATGTAAAAAATCCTAACAAATCATGTTCTATATTTAGAGAAACTAAATCCACTAGAAACCTTTGGAATTTATCTTCATTGACCTCTATCCCTGGAAATAGGAAGCACAAACACATCATATTATTATGACTGACAATTTCACAAGGTATGTATATGGTTACCTAATGAGTAACTAGAAAGCTTCTATGGTTGTTCACATGTTACAGGAGAAGTGTTTCTTAATCTATGCACTTTTGGCCAAGATTCATTGAGAGGAATGAGAAGACTTTGAAAGTACACTTCTAGAATTGATATTATCTTAGCCTGGCATCAAGAAATTTAGAATAATACCATCCTAAAGGGGAGCCACAACCAGACATTTCAATAATAAACTGATAAAAATATTATAGACAGAAATGAGATTTAAACAATTCAGTGGAACCAATATACTCCTCTTCCACCACCTCCTCCTCCTTCTCCTCCTTTCAGTGAAGGAAACATACTACTACTGCTACTGCTACTACTACTACTACTACCACTATCACCAATATAATAAAAAATAATAACTTGTATTTATGTAACACTTTAAGATTTGCAAAAGATCTTACAAATATTAGTTCTTTTGGTCCTTACAACAATCCTAGGAAATAGGTTCTTTTATTAACCCTTATTTTACAGATGAGGAAACTGAGGAAGATCAACATTAAGCAACTTGTCCAGGGTCATATAGCTAATAATTGTGAGGTTCTCTTCAAAATCATCCCTTCCTAATACTAGGTCTAGCACTCTATCCACTGCATCACCTAACTGCCAACATATAGTTTTCCTAGTATACAAATTCTACCTTGAAAATTTGATTGAATTTATATCTTACCTGCTGATCTTGAGGAATAGTCATACCTACCTATTGATTTCAATTTTGGAGTCTCTGTGAATAGAGCCTGCACATATTCACTGTCTCTTGTCTGAGAGAAGCTCAAGGAAACCACCACTTCAGTTCAGAAAGAATCATGAAAGGAGTAAACAATGATATGTTGCCTGAGTTCATTGCCAAAACCTTCAATAAAGTAATGGTTTTGCTGAGAGACTCAGAATTGTAGATAGATAGATAGATAGATAGACAGATAGATAGATTAGATTAGATAGGTAAAAGCTAATTGTGGCGATGCTGGATAACTTGACTGTATACAAAATACTGCAGGGATTTGAGGGGGCATTGCAAAGACAATCTACTACAACCACTTACTGCCAATCGGAGAATTAATTGGACTCCCTGATGAGCAGAACATAACCTCTTATATTGTCATTACAGAAATGAGCACCAGAACTCCAGATGAGGGCTTGATGTGATTTGTTTTTACATCACAAACATTTACTCTCATCCCATGATAAGTCTTTTGTAACAAAGTAAAAACAATTAAGTAAAATTAATAATGTAGTGACTTCATCTGAAAGTATGTGCCACATTCAATGTCTATAGCATCCCTTATTTTTATTATTTCTTTTAAATGAGCAGACATCTACTTCCCCAACTCATTAAAAGAAAACAATAGAAAACAAAAACAAATTATTTGTGAAAAATAGGTAGTCAAACAAAACAAATTCTCTCATTAGCTGTATAAAATAATGCATGCACACCTGTGTGTGATTATGCACCATAAAACTGTCCCCTCTCTGTCCATCAGTGAATAGTTTGTTTAATCATTGTTCCTCTGAAATATGGATGGTCATTGTATGAATTGTAGTTTTTTCATCTTTTGAAATTCTTTGTCCTTTTAATACAACTGTTACCGTATAAATGATTTTCCTTATTTCATTCTCCATCAATTTATTAAAATCTTCCAATGTGACCATCTTTATAATACTGATGATATAGTAAGAATTGTTTTGATTTTGCTTACTTCACTCTGCATCAGTTCATTTGTCTTTTTCCTTGCTTCTTTGAAATTATCTATTTAAAAATTATCTATTTCCTTACTTCTTACACCATTATAGAATTTCATTACATTCATAAAACACAACATATTCAGCTAGTCCTTATCTGGTACACAAGTTGAAAAGATCTGTTATAAATATTTTTGTATATATATATATGACCATGTACTTTTTCTTTTATATATATATATAACCATGTACTTTTTCTTTTATCTTTTTTCTGTGGTATAGACCTAGCAGGTGTATGACTGGGGCAAAAGACATACTCTGTTGGGTAACTTTTTTGTATATAATTTTTGGTATAATTCTTTCCAAAATGTTTGACTCTATTCACAGGTACACCAACAATGAATCAATATCTTTATTTTCCCATAGCCCTTACAAAATTTATAATTTTCCTTTAAGTCTCACTTAGACAATCTGCAAGATAGTACCTGGGTAAGCAATGAGGGTTCAGGGACCTTTACTTTTTGTTTTTAGCCAGAGGTAAAGGGAGGGGAACTTTTATGGCTAAAAACTAAACCAGAGAATCACATGGGCAAATTTCATGCAATTAACATGGTGACTAAGCTTTTGATATGAAGAAAACTACCTGATCAACACAAGGGAAGACAACAGCACTCATTAAGCTTATATGTTAAAAGCTATACTATGTGTCAGGAATGGTGTTAAGCAATTAAATATATATGTATATTAAATATATATATATATTAAATTAAATATATATTAAATTAAATATATATAT
Organism: Vombatus ursinus; assembly: GCF_900497805.2. Taxonomy (NCBI): domain Eukaryota; kingdom Metazoa; phylum Chordata; class Mammalia; order Diprotodontia; family Vombatidae; genus Vombatus; species Vombatus ursinus. The sequence continues at coordinate 12,870,230 of NW_020954723.1, forward strand.
TAAATTATATATATATATGTATATATATATATATATAATCTCATTTGATCCTCACATCAACCCTGAGAGGTTTTTGCTATTATTATCCCCATTTTGCAGCTGAAGAAACTGTGGCAAACTGTGGCAAACAAGTGACTTTTCCAGAGTCATACAGCTGTCTGAGGACAGATTTGAAGTTGGGATTCTTGATTCCAGGGCCAATACTCTATCCATTGTGCCCTCTGGTGACACTTATGTCCTGCCAGTTGACCTCTGGCTAGTCAAATCCCTGGCTGAGATGTGACTAAAATCTTTTCCAAGAGACTGGGCAAACCAATGAAGTACTTCAATTGCTTTTTCCAACCTCTGCCTCTAACTCCAACTGCAGGTGACTGTCATCTACTCCAAAGTTCCTCTGTTAAGTCTGTTTATAAATCCTGATTCAATTTGTATCCAAGAAGTTGTCCTACCCTTGACACAAAACAATGAACCATAAAAACTTCTTTATGATGTATATCTGTGTATTATTAACTACAAGCATGGAGGACAGACTAGGAATCCAATGAGTAGGTAGAAATACACAGGATTCAACTAGGTTTGAGAAATAAACGTCTGTTAAAAATGTTTAGGGTTTCCTAACTAATGATTTTTTGGCTTTAATTTTAGGAGGCATTTTTAAGTTTAATATTTATCAATAACTTATATAAGCTCCTAAAAATAGCACAGAGATAATTCATATGAAAAGAGACAGGCTCCTAGCTTAATGAAGTCATTCTTGTAATCTGATTCAGGTCAGCCTTAGAATGCAAGTTCCTAAGGGACTGTATCTCTGAGTAAGTAGTAAGGTCAACCTAAGGTATAGCTTCTAAGGAATAGCTAAACCTTCTGGAATGACCTAAAAGGAGTAGAAAGATGTGGTCGAAAGAGAATGTGTTGTGTTCCCTTTACCTGATGGGAAAGGGGAGCTAGTTTCCACCCTAAAATTCTAAACTTTATCAGATAATTGTAACTGGTAGTTATGTGTTCATGTTGCATCCTCTAATGGATTATAAACTCTTTGAGCGCAGAAACTGTTCCATTTTTATCTTTTTTATTTCCCAGTACTTAACATGGTACCTGACAATATTTGATGTTTAATAAAAGCTTTTTGATTAATTACCTTCAAGGGTGATTTGTAGAAATTTATTTGTAAAGCTTAAGCATTAAATAAGTTTTATTTTTTACTTCTCATTAAGAGATGGGGAAATTGAGGCTATATAAAAAAATGAAGACCATCCACATTATAATAGACATCATCATGATGTTAGCAAAAAACAGAAAAAAAAATTCCTGCTGCCTTCCACAAAGCTTTGAACATTTTTCTCGACATGAATCAGTTCTCTGAATTTATGATCTCTTGAGATTTTCCAACATATTACCTTAATGATACAGTAGATGGAAAAAAATTGGAAACCAGCATGGTTTATCTAGAGTCAGCTTATAAGCCTCAGCCAAAACTTGTACATGTATATATGCATTATTCCACTCTCTCATCCCTCCCATTCTTTCTTTCTATGACCTCTTCAGACTGGGTGAGCATCAATCCTTCAGTTGTCTGGACAATTCCCTTGTGGTACTTCCCTTGTTTGTAAAAGTCAGGGGTTTTATGAAAACATTGTCGAGTGATTATGGAAAAATGCATTCAGCTGGCCTGACCCTGCCAGCATTGTAAGCATAATGGTAAAAGAATAAAAGATGGGGGCAGCTGCCAAACAATGCATGCTGTGAACATGTGGCCATTTCTGGATTGCTAATAACAGGGAATAGGTGCAAGAACGTGTGCTTTTATGGGCTGACTGTTCTATATCCCTGTTTTTTATCCATATATAACTTACTGGCAAATCAAAGCTTATAAAAGGAGAAAGAGGTGTGAGGAGTAGCTGACTTGGAACACTCCATTAGTATTCAGGGGTAGGGGAAAAAACAAATAAGAGATTGATGTCTTTAACTTACAGGCAAGTTAAAAAAAAAATAAGGAAACCTGCCATTTGCCAAATGGACCTGCTGGTAATAATTAGTTTGGGCTGTTGAGAAAATGAAACACTGCCCCACCCCAGAACCATTTTATTTCTTAATTTTTCATGGAATTGGGCACTAATCATTTGCTTCAGTCCAGCTAATGGCAGCCACGTGCCTGGCTCTTGGACAGGAGCACTGCAACACTCAGTACTTCAGAGCTGATGGTTTTCATTCACTGCTATTCTCTATGTTCTATTCTCCCCCGAGCCACGGGTGGACCCTTATTCAAAGATGATTTGACCAGTATAATTTCTATTAACCCAAGTATGCAGAACTCACATAAAGTGGTGGCTCATTTAAAGCAATAAGAATGGTAAATAGGCCACAACAAGGGTGTGCTGGTAATTGTTTAACAATCAGCTCCCCCCACAAAATGTACGTGTGTGTGTGCATGACACACTTTTAATTTTAACCTCCAGTATTAACATTTTCCCGTCACTTACTGGGACAATCTGGACAATCAACAAAATAATAAATTAAGCCCTGATTCACAGCATTTGTTTTTATTTGAGGTGTAAAGTCTTCCCCTGAAAATTTAATAATTGACTCTGGAAGTCAATATGAGCTTGCTGAAGCAAACTCCTGAGACAAAACATGGGTTACAGTATTAAAAAAGAAATATGTGGGCACCTGTATGAAGAGAATCAAGTAAAGATCACCAACTACTGTGGCTGCAATTTCCACAACATGCTCTTTTCAGCTTTAATTAATACAGTCTTAACTATGTAGGCCTTTCTCACAAATTCACGTATCTCATAAGAAGATATAGTGCATAGTTCTCTAGAGCAGGCATCAGGAAGTATGGAGTTACAATCCAGTCTCTGACATACACTAGTTATGTGTTACTTGGCAAAGCACATAATTACTCTCTGCTTCAGTTTTCCCATCTGTAAAATGGGAATAATAATACCACCTACTTCTTATGATTGTCATAAAAATCAAATGAAATATTTTTTGCAAAGTACTTTGCAAAGTTTAAGCATTATGTAAATGCTGTTATTATTATTATTAGTAGTAGTATTAGTATTAGTATTATTATACATACACAATGTTGACATATGAAGTACTTCATGTGAGAGAGACTTCCACTGAGGCAGATCACAGAATCCACTTGTAACATTGAATGATTCATAGGGAGTTGCCTGAGCCAACTAGAAGCTAAATGACTTGCGAAGGGTCACACATTTAATAACTGTCACAGGTAGTATTTGAACCCAGGTCTTTCTTACTCTAAGCTAAGCACTGTAACCACTATGCAAGGCTGCTTCTACTTCTGTACATTTTTTTTTTTTGGAGATTGGTAAAAGATGGTCTAGAACCTATGATTTCATCAGTGTAAAGGAATTCTAGAACAGAACTTTCCATGCTGATCCAAAACAGAACCTCTTCTAAAGTTTATAATCTTAGATAGTTACTTGGGACAGAGTGAGGTTAAATTACTTGCTGGGGGCTCCATAGCAAGTTTACGTCTTTTTACCACTGCTCTCTTAATCTGCCTTCTCTGTTATTACCATCCAGTTTCTCTTTGTCTTTTCTCCTCCTACTTCCCTGTTGGGTAAGATAGATTACTATACCCAATTAAGAGTGTGTGTACATGTGTGTGTGCATATAATATACATGTTTATACATATATATATACATATATACACATAAATATATACACATAAACACTCACTCAATTGGGTATAGAAATCTGTCTTACTCAACAGGGAAGTGGGAGGAAAAAGACAAAGAGAATATATGAATATGAATATATGAATATGAACATATATGCATATAACGTGTGTATATATATATATATATCATATTGTGTGTGTGTGTTCTCCTCTCTTTGAACAAGTTCAGATGAGAGTGAGATTCAAACATTGTTGGCCACTCCTCCCCCACTACTGCCATTTTCCTTTTCACTATAAAAACTTTTGTTTGTACACCTCTTTTATTTGAGATAATTTCCCCCATTCTTCCTCTCCTTTTCAACTTTCCCCAGTGTACCCTTTTTTCTCACCCCTTCATTTTTTTCCCTGAGATTATCCCAACAAAATCAACTCACAACCATACCTTCTGTTTATGTAGAATCTAACTGCTCTAATAATAATACATAGGAGTCACATGTATCATCTTCACATATTGGAATTTGAGAAGTTTAAACTTATTAAGTCTCTTATGAATTATCTTTCATGTTTACCTTTTAAGCATCTCTTGGTTCTGTTGAATGTCACATTTTCTATTTAGCTTTCAGGAATGCCTAGGAGTCCTTTATTTAATTAAATGTCATATTCCCCTCTGATGGATTATGCTAAGTTTTGTTGTATAGATTATTCTTGGTTGTAATCCTAGCTCATTTGCCTTCCAGAACATCATATTCCAAGCCCTTTACTCTTTTGATGTAGTAGGTGCTAAATCATCATATGCTCCTGACTGTGGCTCTCAGGTATTTGAAAGGTTTCATTCTAGCTTCTTGAAGTATTTTCTCTTTGACCTGAGAACTCTGGAATATGACTACAATATTCTTAGAAGTTTTCATTTTGGAATCTTTTTCAGAGGTGATTGATGGATTCTTTCAATTTCTACTTTGCCTTCTGGTTTGAAGATTTTGGGGTAGTTTTCTTCTATAGTTTCTTGAAATATGGTGTCTAGGCTTTTTTGGGGGGAGGGATCATGGCTAACATCTTGTTCAATAATTCTCAAGTGATCTCTCCTTTATCTATTTTCCAGGTTATTTTTTTCCAGTGAGATATTTTATATTTGCTTCTATTTTTTTTCATTCTTTTGACTTTGTTTTATTGTTTCTTGATATCTCATGGAGTCATTAGCTTCTACTGGACTAATAACAATATTTTAGAAATTATTTCTTCAGTTAGATTTTGTACCTCTTTCTATTTGGTGAATTTTGCTTTTAATTTTTTTTCTTCAGTATTTTTCTTGCCTCTTTTACAAAGCTATTTGTTCTCTTTTTTTCCCATTTCTCTCATTTCTTTAATTTTTTTTTCTTCTATTACCTTCATTTGATTTGTAAAATCATTTTTTGCTCTTTTTTATTTATTTCTTTAACTTCCCAGGAATTCTTATTGGGCTTTTATCCAATGTGTATTTTTCTTTTAGGCTTTGCTTGTAGGGTTTGTGTGTGTGTGTGTCTGTGTCTGTGTCTGTGTGTGTGTGAGACACCATTGTCTTTTTTCTAAATTTATGTTTTGATCTTCCCTTTCACCGCAGTAGGTTTTTATGGTCGGGTTTATTTGCTGTTTTTGTTATTGTTTGCTAATTTTATAGCCTATTTTTGAATTTGAACTTTATGTTAGAGTTGACTCTACTCACCTATGAAGAGAAGAGTATTCACTGTCTGTAGCTCCAAGCTTTTTCATGCTGCTTTTTTTCAGTTAGTTTTGGGTATCTGCAAGTTTGCAGTACTTCCAAGTTGTTATAATCTGGGGAGGGAAGTGGTCACTGTTCTGTGGTCTGCTTTTTGGTCCTTATCCAGGAAAGACCTTGATTCTTTGTGACATCTCTGCCCTAGAAATATCACCCATAACTAAGTAAGGGGCAATGGAGTTGCCAAGTAATGTGCAAACCTGCACCAAGTGCCAGAATAGGGGTCCCCGGTAGTCTCTAACTACTTGTCCAATGCCCTTACTGTCTCTAGGCAATGAGACCTCCCAAAACTGCTGCTGCTCCTGTCATACTGCTGCCTCCAAGGTCTACAACTGTTGCTGCTGCCCCTCCTGGCCTGACCAACTCCCACCCCTATTCCTCAAAGAACTTTCCTTCCAACCTTAAAAGTTGTCTTGGGCTGGAAAAAAAATGCTTCACTCTAATCTTTCACTGGCTATGACTCTCGAGAATTTTATTTGACTCGTTATTTGAAAATTTTTTGGAGGGGAATGTTGAGAGAATTAGGTTGGAACTCTACCTCTGCCCTTCAATCTTGGTTCTACCCTTGGATTTCATTCTCTGTAAGATTATAAAGTAGTACATTAACCCAGACCTTATTGATTTTATGCTCTAACAACAATGTAACAATAGTGAAACTTTCCCCCGCCACCTTCCCACTATCTTCTCCTGCCCATGAAGACCTTAGAGTTTGACACCTATACTAGAAAACTAATTCCATGATTTAGAAACTATTTTTTGTCTTTATTTCTGGTTGTTAAAAATGGAAATTCATTTGAGGGAACAATACTATGCCATAGGCAAAGAATTATCTGTGTTGCATGACTATTCATCCTTTTTCTCTCCATTTATTGAAGTGAAAATTCTTGAATAGTTGAACCTAAACTGCCCTTGTTCAGGAGCTCTCATTACTTGATACATGATCTTATAAACTATACCTAACCCAGTGATTTACATACCCAAGCAATAAGAAGAAATAATTATGCAACTTTAAAAAAATGTAGTCTTTCATAGGACAAGTGATATTATGCCCTCTTACTACCTAAGTAACACAATTACTTGATGATTATTCTTGTTACAGTGAGGCTCTCTGACATTTTTATTATATTGCCTATATCTGGCCATGCTCTACTGCTTTGTCCAGGTCAATAACTTCCCTGTTTAATTCTCCAGTCAAGCATACATGATTAAACTCCTCCCTGACCTTCTTACTCAACAGTATTTCCACTGATTCATAAGAAGAGATCATGCTGTGAGGTGACTTTAGGTCTTCTTCCTTTATGGTTCACCAAAGAGTTGTGGTTACTTGGAATTAAAGAACACGTGTTAGAAGTCACCCTAAGCATAGTTCTATAGTACTTGTCAAACTCATCTCTGCCACAGCTGTCCATGATCTTGAAGTTTATTATTACTATCAGTTTCCCTTAGAAGCTCTGGTGAGCTCTAACCTTGTGGCTAGTATAAACAATAAAGCCTTGAACTGGTAAATACATATTAAGTTTGTTGAGTTCCTAATGTGTTGAAGGCATCCTGAAAGAAAGTTGGAGGCAATTTCTGCCCAATAAGTCTCTTATCTAAATCAGCAAGATAAAGATATCTTTAAGGAGAAATAATTAGGAGACAAAAGAAGACAATATGAAGTAATGGGGGGAAATCTTAGGAAAGAGGGGAGTGAGAAACAATCTACTCTGCAACACAAGAAAACTAATAAAACATGCCCTAAAGGAGCAAATACAATAAAGGGAAATATTGAAAGAACCAACCAAAAGGTAGTTCCTACAAAATTAAACCTGCTTATCAAGAAGTCATTTCTGATCCCCCATTTCATCCTCCCCCACCTGCCCCACAATGCCCCATGCCTTTTCTATACCATGATTTATTTGGCCTGAGGTTGTCCTGCATCTCTTTGACATCTTTAGTTTTAGTCCAAACCTAGGGAGTGTTTTAGGGGAGACTTGTTTCACAGGGCACATTGAGACCCATGAATGACATCATCCCTGAGTCCTGAAAAGAAAGAAAGAGAGTTGTGAAAAGGTTAGGAGAAAGAGGAGAAGAGAGCAGAGGAGAGTGGAGGCAATGCTCACAATAATTAATGATAAAAAATGATGAAATATGCAGCCAGTAGCAGGAATGAGAAAAAATTAAAGAATAGAATTGTGAAGGCTTTTTGGAATTTCCCACTAACAGTGCCCTAAGGGGTCCTCTTCTTAGAACTTTTTTATGACCTCCCAGAAATTAAAGTAGGGACTGAGGAAATTCAGTCTGGGAGATAAGGATGAAGATAAAAGCAATGGGACTGGGAAAAGTGGAGAATATATATAACTATGTACCCTAAGAGTTTTTGTGGCAATATCCCAAAGGATCACTTATACTTTTAGAGCTCAAGATAACATTCAACTCCTATGGTCAGAGACTATGTAGGCCAGGCATCAAGGGCTAATGTAGGGACACAAGAATGCTGCTCCTACTGATGGGAAAGGACTGAGGTCAAGAAGCAAACTTATAGAAGAGACTTAATTAAAAAAATAAGCAGCATAAACAGTGTGAAATGGAAATTCCTGGTTTTACATTGAATCCTCTTTTTATGCTGTGTTGTGTAAGTAGAAATGTTCTTTTTTGTGTGACTTTTTATATTTAAGTTCAAAATGAAAATCATAAAAAAAGCAAAAGACATGCAAAAAGAAAAATAAGCAGTGACTAATTAAAAAAAGAGAAACTAAGGAAGAGAAATGTGTAAGCATTTAGAGAAAAACACCATGTCAATGAATAAGTACTTCTAAGTTTCTTTCATATAAAAAAATGAAATTATAGCAAATTTTCCTAAGGAAGATGGAGTTATTACAACAGATCATGTAAGGTCTAGTGCAATGACAATGGACCAATTCCACTAATTTCCATAATTCTTCAAAAAACAAACAATTAAAATGAAAAATAAAAGAAATAAGGACAGGAATTTGAATTCTCAGTGAAGACACCAATAAGTCCAACAAAAAGTCAAAAATTTTAAAGAAAAGGGCAGCTACATTATTCAAAATAGTAGTCTGTGAAAAAAAAAGTAATGACAGGAAAATTAATGACACAAAATCAAAGACTAGATTGCAATAAAACATGAGGTATAAATATAAGAAGAATGAAGATGAAGATGACATATGGAAAGATAATCTAAAGATTATAGTTCTTCCAGAAAAAATAATGAAAAAAAATGGAATGTCTTGTTATGAGAAATCACACAAGGAAATTATCTGGAAATAGACAACAAAGTAGTGTTTGAGAGAATCCCCAAAATACTTGCAAATCCCTAAAGTTTAACTCACCAAGGAATACAGCAATTAGAAATTTGGTGGTGACAAGAGTCTGTTTTTTTTTTTTAATTGTTTTATTTTCTTAGACAGTTTAGTGACCCAGGAAAAAGTAGCTATTGCTTCCATTTGGGGCAATAGTTTCTGGAGAGAACTGGCTAACAAATTCAGGTGTTGGGAAGTGCTGTGGTTAAAATTTACCCTTCCAGCTCCAATAATAGTACAGAAATAGTCTCTATAGCTGTGTCCTTTGGTGACAATGGTGCTTGTTATATATGGAGCTCTCTCAATGAGTAATGGAGTGCATGGAAGAATGGAATCAGACTCCACCTAGACACCTAGCCAGACACTATCTAGCTCTTAAAGTCTAAGAAGAGAAGAATTAAGTTTTAGTTCTTTTGGTAGTGGTGACAGTGGTAGTTATTTATTTGTTTGGTTTTTGTGTGTATACACTCACAGTCTTTTATAAACCCATGATAACCAATGGATGTTAATTAAGCCAGAGCTATCATGTCTCATATTTCCATGTTTCTTTACAGTCTACAAGGCAATTTCCATACAACAATACTATGAGGATGGTAGTACCCTCATTTTATTATAAGAAGGGAGAAATGACTTCTTCAAGCATACACAGTAAGTATATATTAGAAATTAAAGGTAAAATTCAGTTCTGTTCTTTCCATGTACAGTGCTTCTCCCACAACCCCATGGTGCCAGATATTGATGGAGAACAAAAAGTTTGTTTATTCAGTGTAATAGTTGTATGTTGTCTTACTTACTTTAGCATTCTACACTATCTCAGGATTATATATTTAGATCTATAAGGGACCCCTTGTTGTCAACTGTCTCCCCTCCTTCATTTTATAGATTAGGAAAATCAGAGGCTAAATGACTTGATGAAATTAATGGTGAGTGGCAACAGAGCCATAACTAAGAATAATTGTGCTCAGGACAAGCACCACAAATTATGACAATGACAAACATGGTATGTCAACATGTTGGTGGAGAGAGTGGAGCTAGGTACCTTGAGACAGAAGCACAAACTGGCTGTTAGGGAAGCTGATCAGGGAGAATGTCAGAAGACTAGGGATAAGGAAGAACTCATGCTATCTTGTAGTTTTCTACATTAACTATTTTTTTTCCTATCTGGGTGCTATGCTTTGTTGTTTCTGTGATGCTTAAGGACTGTCAGCACATTAGCATTCTGGGACAAAACCTAAGGTCCCCTGATCTGAGTGGTCAAACAGGGTCCTTTTACTCAAAATCCAACATACAAATACATTACATTTCATAACATATGTGGTAATATAGAGATAAAGATTCCAATTACTTTACTCTACACTATTAATAATTCTCCAAGAACATAGATTCACTTTTTCTCTAATTAATAAATCAATACACATTTATTATATGCCTACAATATACCAGGTGCTGTGGTAGGGACAACAAGGAAGACATTTAGAAAGACTTCGGGTAACTAAATACCTCAATAAAAATTATATTTGGGAAGAGGGTAAGTACTTTTATGTAGTCTACTATTACAATTATGGTTGTAAAATACCCTGAGATACTAACAAAGGAACAAGAAAGCAAGAAATGGAGGAAGGAGGGATGAGTAGCCCCTCAAATAGAATGAACTATTATTCTCATGAACTCTAATGATACTGGTCATTTGGGAATTTTATATGAATAATCATGATGAAAATCAAATCAGAGATTGTATATCCAATTGTTAGTTTTTATCATGGGTTGGAAAGGAAGGTATATATTAAAATAGTCTGTTTATTTCTAAAGGAGGTGTGCCATATTCTCAATCTAAGGATTGTGTTCCCCATTTTAATCAGCCCACCTTTCACCATCTCATATTCATTTACAGAAGCAACACCCTACCCAGCATGTGAAGTTAAGACTATATCCTTAGTGTCAGTATTTACAGATTAATATATGAGTAACTTTGGGGAGATCTTCACATAATGTCCTCTGCTTATTTAGCATTTGCTCCTAGTGGGTGTCTAGTTTTAATTTTGAATGAGAAGGTAATCTTTCTATCCTCTCTTGATCTTAAAGAATGGTCCTTGAAAGTTTTATTTATATATCCCACATCTCAAAGCAAAACTTAGGCACTCAAGACTCTAAGCTTTGCACTGACGTTGCTTCCTTCACAAAATCTATTTCATCTAAAAAATGCAGCAAATGTGAAAAATCTCTAGTGGCTGCAATTTTACAAAGGGAAACACTGTTAGTTACCAAAGGAAGCATGAAATCCTCAGTTGCTTAGCTGAACTTAATACAAAAGGCATAGAGCTAAGGAACACTTGTCCTCTCCTCCATGCTGGTGTTTTTAAAATGACTTCATTTTGTTGAACAAAGTGCATGATACAGTTGTTATTTAGACAAAAAAAATTCATCTTTCCTATTTTTTTCCTGAATTAAAAAGCTACAATGGTGGTAAACTTAGTGGGAATCTTGGGAAAGATTTGTTATAAATGGGATTACTGAATTATAATGAAAAATCTGTTAAAACTTGTTTTTACAAATCATTTAAGAGGCTGTATTATTTGTATTTTTTCAAAGTCATTTGGAGCTTAAACTTGATAATATAAAGCTAAATTACATTATTTTGAACATTGTATCACTGGAAGAACCAGAGATTGATTCCAGGTTCTGGTACTTGGAATCCCCCATGATTTCAGGTAGTCATTTAATAGTTCTGAGCCTCAGGTTTATCATCTGTAAAGTGAAGGTGTTGAACTTAATAGTTTCCAAGTTCTTTTCTTATTTTCCTATAATATTTGGCATTTTCAGAGCATGATTTTACAAAAATGGAAGACATACAGAATATTCCTATTTCATCTACTTCAATCATGCTCAAAGAATTCTTCATTTGTCCCCTGTTTTGGATGAGAAAGAATAGGGAGTGCATGCTCAAGTGACAAAAAGGGAAGAGTGATATAGTGCTTTTCATTGAGAACCCTCATTTCTTGGTCACTATCAAACAACACAAACCAGGATCAATAATGGGCTTCCTAAACTGGGGACTTTTTAGCTGGTGGCTATTTTTAATAGTTTTGAAAAGAGAAATTGAAGCTACTAAAATATTTGAAATAACCTTTAGCTCACAAAAGTATATGTTCATATCTGCATATGCAAACAAACAACTGCACATGTAAATGACATATCTCCAATAACTTGATTTTGATGCCAATTTGTATACATGCATATAAATACAGACTGCACGTGTAGTAGTTCTACAGATATGAATTATAACATAAACTGAGGTGACTGGTAAATTTGATAGATGTTGAACATATAAAGGAGATGCTTTGGGGATACTACTAGAATTTTTGCAAGCAAATACCAAATCAGAAATGTTAAAAACCAAAGGAGAAATTAGTAAAATTGAAATTAAGAAAACTATTGAACTAATAAATAGAACTAAGAACTGGTTTTATGAAAAAAGCCAATAAAACAGATAAACCTTTGGTTAATTTAATTTTAAAAAAAGAAAGAAGAAAACTGAATTACCAGTATCAAAAATGAAAAGGGTGAATTCACCACCAAGGAAGAGGAAATTAAAACAATAATTAGGAACTGTTTTGTCCTACTGTATGCCAATAAATTTGATAATCTTAGTGAAGTGGATGAATATTTGCAAAAACATAAATTGCCAAGATTAACAGAAAAGGAAGTAAAATACTTAAATAATCACATCTCAGAAAAAGAAGTTAAGCAAACCATTGATGAACTACCTAGGAAAAAAATCTTCAGGGCTAGATGGATTTACAGGCAAAATCTATCAAACATTTAAAGAACAATTAATTCCAATACTATATAGATTATTTAGGAAAATAGGTGAAGGAGTCTTACCAAATTCTTCCTAAACCAGGAAGAGTCAAAACAGAAAAAGAAAATTATAGAACAATTTCCCTAATGAATATAGAGGCAGAAAAATTAAATAAAATATAGGTGAATAGATTACCACAACTCATTACAAGAATAATACACTATGATCAGGTAGGATTTATACCAAGAAGGCAGGGCTGGTCTAATATTAGGAAAACTATTAGCATAATTGATCATATCAACAACAAAACTAACAGAAACTGTATGATCATCTCAATAGATGCAGAAAAAGCTTTTGAGAAAATATAACATCCATTTCTATTAAAAACACTAGAGAGCATAAGAATAAATGAAATCTTCTTTAAAATAATAAATAACATCTATCTAAAACCTTCAGCAAGCATCATATATAATGGGGACAAGTTAGAAGCATTTCCAATAAGACCAGGGGTGGAACAAGGATGTCCATTATCACCACTATTGTTCAATATTGTACTGGAAATGTTAGCTTTAGCAATAAGAGAAGAAAAAGAAATTGAAGGTATAAAAATAGGCAAAGAAGAAATAAAGTTATCACTCTTTGCAGATGGTATGATGATATACTTAGAGAATCAAGTAAAAAACTGCTTGAAATAATAAAAAACTTTAGCAAAGTTGCAGTCTATAAAATAAACCCACATAAATCATCAGCATTTCTATATATTACCAAAAAAGCCCAAAAGCAAGTGATAGAAAGAGGAATTCCATCTAAAGTTACTGCAGACATTGTAAAATATTTAGGAGTCTACCTACTGAAACATACCCAGGAACCATAAGAACAAAATTGCGAAATACTTTTCACACAAATAAAGTCAGATCTAAATGACTGGAAAAACATCAGTTGCTCATGGGTAGGCCGAGCTAATATAATAAAAATGACAATTCTACCTAAGCTAATTTACTTATTCAGTGCCATACCAATCAAACTACCAAAAAATTATTTTATGGAGTTAGAAAAAATAATAACAAAATTCATTTGGAAGAACAAAAGGTCTAGAATATCAAGGGAACTAATGGAAAGAAATGCAGTAGAAGGTGGCCTAGCCATCTCAGATCTTAAATTGTATTATAAAGCAGCCATCATCAAAACTGTTTGGTACTGGCTAAGAAATAGAGTGGATCAGTGGAATAAGTTAAGTATGCAAGACACAGTAGTCAATGACCATAGAAATCTATTATTTGATAAACCCAAAGACCCCAGCTTCTGGGAGAAGAACCCACTCTTTGACAAAAACTGCTGAGAAAACTGGAAAAGAGTATGGCAGAAACTAGGCATAGACCAAATCTCACACCATATACCAAAATAAAGTCAAAATGGATTCATGATTTAGATATAAAAGTTGATACTGTAAGCAAACTGGGAGAGCAAGGAATCGTTTACCTGTTAGATCTATGGAGAACAGAAGAATTCATGACCAAACAGGAGATAGAGAACATTATGAAAAGCAAAATGGATAACTTTGATTACATTAAATTGAAAAGTTTTGCACAAACAAAGCCAATGCAACCAAGATTAGAAGGAAGGTAGAAAATTGGGAAAGACTTTTTACAACCAGTCTCTCTGATAAGAGCCTCATTTCTCAAATGTATAGAGAATTAAGTCAAATTTATAAGAATACAAGTCATTCCCCTTTTGATAAATGGTCCAGGGATATGAACAGGCAGTTCTCAGATGAAGAAATTAAAGCCATCTATAGCCATATGAAAAATGCTCTATATCACTATTGATTAGAGAAATGCAAATCAAAACAACTCTGAGGTACCACATCACACCTATCAAATTGGCCAACATGACAAAACAGGAAAATGATAAATGTTGGAGAAGATGTAGGAAAATTGGAACACTAATGCATTGTTGATGAAGTTGTGAAATGATCCAACCATTTTGGAGAGCAATTTGGAACTATGCCCAAAAGGCATCCAAATATGCATACCCTTTGACCCAGCAATAGCACTTCTAGGCCTGTATCCCAAAGAGATCATGCAAATGGGAAAAGCATCCATGTGTACAAAAATATCTGGTGGCAGAGAATTGGAAATTGAGAGGATGCTTATCTATTGAGGAATGACTGGACAAGTTGTGGTATATGAATGTAATGGAATACTATTGTGCTGTAAGAAATGATGAGCAGGTAGACTTCAGAAAAACCTGGAAATTTTTGTAGGGTCTGATGCTGAGTGAAGTGAGCAGAACCAGGACTATGTTGTACACAATAACAGCCATGTTGTGTGATGACTAATATTGACAAACTTAACCCTTCCCAGCAATACAAGGATCTAAGACATCTCCAAAGGCCTCATAATGGAAAATACTATCCACAAAGAACTATGGAGTTTGAGAGCAGATCAAAGCATACTGTTTGCTATTTTTTTTTCTTTTGTTGTGTTTTGTTTCCTCTTTCTGGTGGTTTCTCCTATTGTCTTTAATTCTTACTTACAACATCCCTAACATGAAAATATGTTTAAAAGGAATGTATATGTATAGCCTATATCAGATAGTGTGCTGTCTTGGGGAGGGAGGTGGGAAGGGAAAGGGAGAAAAATTTGAAGCTCAGAAGCTTATGGAAATGATTGTTGATAATTCAAAATAAATTAATTTTAAAAAAGTTTTTGCATAAACAAAGCCAATAAACCAAGATTAGAAGGAAAATAGAAAATTGGAAATGAATTTTTGCAGCCAGTATCTCTGATAAGGGCTTCATTTCTAAAATATATAGAGAATTGCATCAAATTTATAAGTATACAAGTCATCCCCCAATTGATAAATGGTCTAAAGATATAAACAGGCAGTTCTCAGATGAAGAAATTAAAGACATCCATAGTCATATGAAAAAAAAAATGCTCTAAAACACTATTGATTAGAGAAATGCAAATCAGAACAACTCAGAGGCACCACCTCTCATTTATCAGATTGACCAACATGACAAAACAGGAAAATGAGAAATATTGGAGAAGACATGGGAAAATTAGAACACTAATGCATTGTTGGTGGAGTTGTGAGATGATCCAACCATTTTAGAGAGCAATTTGGAACTATGCTCAAAGGGTTATAAAAATGTGCATACCCTTTGACCCAGCAATAGCACTTCTAGGCCTGGATCCCAAAGAGATCATACAAATGGGAAAAGGACCCACATGTACAAAAATATTTGTAGCAGCTATTTTTGTGGTAACAAAGAACTGGAAAATGAGAGGATACCCATCAATTGGGGAATGGCTGAACATATTGTGGTATGTAAATGCAATGGAATACTATTGTCCTATAAGAAATGATGAGTTAGCAGACTTCAGAAAAACCTGGAAAGACTTGCGTGGACTGAGACTGAGTGAAGTGAGCAGAGCTAAGAGAATGTTGTACACAGTAACAGCCACGTTGTACAATGAGTAACATTGATAGACTTAGCTCTTCTCAACAATGCAAGAATCTAAGACATCTCCAAAGGTCTCATTATGGAAAATGCTATTCACATCCAAAGGAAGAACTATGAAGTTGAATGCAGATCAAAGAATACTATTTGCTATTTTTTTCTTCTGTTTTGTTTCCTCTTTCTGGTGGTTCCTCCTATTGGTTCCATTTTTTCCTTACAACATCACTAATGTGAAAATATGTTTTATAGGAATGTATATGTATAGCCCGTATCAGATTGCATGGCATCTTGAGGAGGATGGCATGGAGGAAGGGGGACAAAAATTTAAAATCCAAAAGCTTATGGAAGCTATTGTTGATAAATCAAAATAAATTAATAAAAAAGAAAAAGAAAGCAAAAAAATATGCTTTAATATGTATTCCCAACACGATCAGTTCTTTGTCTGGAAATAGGTAGCATTTTTCATCATAATTCCTGCAGAGTTGTCTTTTATTGTTGTATTTCTCAGAATAGCTAAGTCATTCACAGCTGATTATCTTATAATATTACTGTGCCTTGGTACACAGTACATTCACTTTGCTTCAGCCCACGCAAATCTTTCCAAATTTTTTCTGAGAGCATCCTGCTCATCCTATCTTAATAGTATAATAGTATTCCATCAAAATCACATTCCACAACTTATTCAGTCATTCCCCAATGAATGGACTTTCCCTCAATTTCTAATTCTTTGCTCCCAGAAAAGAGCTACTATAAATATGTTTGTACATATAGATCTTTTACCTTTTTTTAAATCTCTTTTGGGATACAGACTTAGTAGTGATATTGTAAGGTCAAAGGTTATGAATGGTTCTATAACCTTTTAGGCATAGTTCCACATTGCTCTATAGACTAATTGAATCAGTTCACAACTCCACCAACAATGCATTAATGTATCATTTTTCCCACATTCCCTCCAACATTTGTTATTTTCCTTTTTAGTCCTATTAATCAATTTAATAGGTATGAGATAGTACCTCAGAATTGTTTTAATTTGCATTTCTCCAATCAATAGTAAGTTAGAACATTTTTCATATGGCAATGGATGGCTTTGATTATTTTATGTGAAAACTTATCACATATTTTGATCATTTATCAATCGGGAAAACGCTCTTAAGTTTTATAAATTTGACTCAGTTCTCTATATATTTGAAAAATGAAGCCTTTATCAGGGAAACTTGCTTCATTTTTTTTCACAATTACTATTGCTAACTGTATTTCTCTCCATCCTATTTCCCCCAAGTTTATTCTATTTTCTCTCTCCTTTCACCTTGTCCCTCCTCAAAACTGTTTTGCTTCTGACAACCCCCTTGCCCAATCTGCCCTCCCTTTTATCACTTCCCTTCCTCTCCTACTTTCTTGTAGGCTAAGATAAATCTCTATACCCAATTGAGTGTGTATGTCATTCCCTCTTTGAGCCAATTCTGATGAGACTAAGGTTCACTCACTCCCCATAACTTCTCCACTCTTACCCTCCACTGTAAAAGCTTTTTATTATCTCTTTTATGTGAGATAATTTACCCCATTCTAACTCTCCCTTTCTCTTTCTCCCAGTACATTCCTCTCCCACTCTTAATTTTATTTGGTAGATATCATCCCTTTATATTCAAGTTACATCTCTGTTTTCTCTCTCTCTCTCTCATATACATATATGTATACACACACACATATGCCTTCTAACCACTCTAATAATGAGAAAAGTCTTATGAATTACAAATATAATCTTCCCATGTAGCCATATAAACAGTTTAACCTTATTA
Source organism: Vombatus ursinus (assembly GCF_900497805.2). NCBI lineage: Eukaryota > Metazoa > Chordata > Mammalia > Diprotodontia > Vombatidae > Vombatus > Vombatus ursinus. Next base: position 12,887,999 of record NW_020954723.1, read on the forward strand.
AGTCCCTTGTGATTTCACTTTCCTGTTTACCTCTTTATGCTTCTCTTGATCCTTATATCTGAGACTCAGTTTTTCTATTCAGCTCTGGTATTTTCATCAAGAATACTTGAAAGTCCTCTATCTCATTAAGTATCACTTTTTTTCCACTGAAGAATTATACTCAGTTTTGCTGGGGAGGTGATTCTTGGTTATAATCCAAGTACCTTTGCCCTCCAGAATGTCATATCCAAACTCTCCTATACTTTAAGGTGGTTTAATAATTTTTAAATTATCTTTCCTAAACCCATTTCTTTGGTCAGTTGTTTTTCCAGTGATATATTGCTCATTGTCTTCTATTTATTCATTCTTGTGGTTTTGTTTGATTGTTTCTTGATTTCTCATAAAGTCATTAACTTCCATTGGCTCCATTCTAATTTTTAAGCAATTTTCTTCAATAAGCTTCTGGATTTCCTTTTCCATTTAGCTAATTCTGCTTTTTAAAGCATTCCTCTCATTGACAATTTGGACCTCTATTATCATTTGGCTTAGTATGTTTTTAAGGTGTTTTTTTTTCCCTTCAATATTTGTGTGTGTGGGTGTCTCCTTTACCAAGTTGTTGACTTGTTTTTCATGATTCTCTTGCATCACTCTCATTTCTCTTCCCAATTTTTCCTTTGCCTCTCTTACTTGATTTTCATAATCCTTTTTGAGCTCTTCCATGTCCTGAGACTGATTCATATTTTTCTAGGATCCTTTGGATGTAGGAAGTTTGACTTTGTTATCTTCTTCTGAGTGTGTGTATTGATCTTCCTTGTCACCATAGTAACTTTCTATAGTCAGAGGTTTTTTTTTTTCCTATTGATTGCTCATATTCCCAGCCTATTACTTTATTTTAAAGTATTTGTTACAGTAAGGTTCTGCTTCCAGGGTGAAGGTCACACTGTCCCAAGCTTCAGGAGTTTTGTGCAGCTATTTTCAGAGATATTTTTAGGGACCTTAAGTTTTTACTTCTTCCAAGGTGGTATGATCTAAGATGAGGCCTGTGTTCTGGTCTGTGAGTGACCATAAGCACTCTTTTCTGCCCTAGAACTGTGACAAGTATCCCCCCTCCATTGCTGCCATGAGCTCTGCTATGCTAGTTCTCCTCCTCTCCCTGACTGCCACCCATGACTGCAACCCAGATCTAAGTATGGGCAAAGCAACAGAGTCCTGCCTCAGTGCTAACAAAAAGACCCCTGTAATCTTCTTCTTACTAGTTGTTTGACTCCTTTGCAGTCTATGAGCTGAGAGCTTTGCAAGCAGCTTCTGCCACTTTCGATTCAGTCACTCCCATGGCCTGCTCCTGCTGTGACTGGGGCTGTGCCGCTGCAGCCTGTGTTAGACTGCATTCCATTCTCACCCAGCTGTGACAAACCTTTCCTGCCAACCTTCCAAGTTGTCTTGGACTGGAAATTTATTTCACTAATGTTTTTTTTTTTTTGTTCTACTGCTCTAGAATTTGTTTAGAGTCATTTTTAAAGGTATTTGGAGGAGTTTGGGGAGATGAGTCCTTGCCTCTACTCAGCCATCTTGGTTTACCTTTCTCTTTTGTTTATATGTGCTTTTAGAGATATAAATTATCCCCTAAATATTGCTTTGTCTATATCCCACAAATTCTGGCATATTTTCTAAATGTTTATATTCTCTCTATTGAAAATATTGTTTCTTTGATTTGTTCTTTAACCCACTAATTCTTTAAGATTAAAATATTTAGTTTCCAAGTAATTTTGACCTGTGCTTCAATGGATCTTTATTGAATATATATTTTATTTCATCATGATCTGAAAAGGATGCATTTAATATTTCTGTTTTCTGCATTTGTTTGTGTGATTTTTATGCCCTAATATATGGTCAGTTTTTGTGAAGGTGCCACGTGCAGTAGAGGAAAAGATATATTCCTTTATACTTCCATTCAATTTTCTCCAAAAGTCTACCATATCTAACATTCTTAAAATTATATTTTTCTCTTTAACTTCTTTCTTATTTATTTTATGGTTATATTTTTCTATCTCTGAAAGGGAAAAGTTGAGGTTCCCCCATTGTTCCTTTGAAGCATTATACTTATTTTGCTGGATAGGTTGATCGTGGTTGTAGTCTTCATTCCTCTGTCTTCCAGAATATGATATTCTAAACCCTCTGCTACTTTACGGTGCTAGCTGTTAAATCATGTATGATCCTGATTGTGGTCCCATGGAACTCAAATGATTTCCTTCTAGCTGCTTGAAGTATTTTCTCTTTGACCTAGGAGCTTTACAATTTGGTTTTAACATTCCTGGGATTTTTTGTTTTTAAATTTTGGAGTCTCTTTCAGGAGGGGATTGATGGATTCCTTTGATTTCTATTTTACCTTCTGATTTTAGAAAATCAGAACCATTTTCCTTTATAATTTCTTGAAATATGACATCTATGCTCTTTCTTTATCATAATTTTCAGATTGATCAGTAATTTCTCTCCAATTTCTTTTGTGCATTTTTTAAAAATTTTCTGTTCCATCTTTTAAAGTGTTTTCTTTTGTTCTCTCTGTGAATTTAATCTATTTCTATCTTAATCTTATATTAACCTAATCTCTTTCTATCTACTCTAAACTTTTATTCTTTGTTTCACTGTCCTTATGTTTGTTTATTATAGCTTTAGGTTCTACATTCCTCAATTGATTAATACTTCTAATGTACCTATTTTAAGTTCCCTCTTCTATACAGTTTCTATTTTATTGCCTTGAAAATCCTGCCACTTCCCTCCCTTTGTTATTGTTGCTGTTGTTGTTGTATCTCACTATTAGAAGTATCAATTTCTGCAGGAGATGGATAGGTATTGTCCAATGTTAGAAATTTTCCTCTTTCCTTAATTATGTAAATGTTACTGTCCCTGCCCTCTCCATGTTCATTTCCTTCATTTGCCATGTAACTTCTTTTGTGGATCCATGACTTCATATCCTTCCAGATGTCAGTTGCTCCCGGGAGCTCTGGTTCTACTTCTTTTGAAGAATACTGTCCATGGAAGCCTAATATATCTTACAGGGTTTCTTAACTATGGAATCCTCAAAGATTATACCCAGTTAAGGTCTCCAAATCACATTACAGAATGTCTTTCTTTTTTCCTATAGAAGCATTCTTCATTGGCATCTCCAACTATCCATGAATCAAGATTTTCCACTTTCTTTAAAATGCTCCCTTGACCATCTCTCCCATTATTCCATAGCACTTCTTCCTTCTTTCTTTCTTTCTTTCTTTCTTTCTTTCTTTCTTTCTTTCTTTCTTTCTTTCTTTCTCCCTTCCTTCAAACTTCCTTCCTTTCTTTCTTTCTCTCTCTCTCTTTCTCTCTCTCTTCTTTCTTTCTTTCCTTCCTTCTTCCCCCCCCACTTCTGCTTCTTTTTGAGTGAAGGTGTTATGAATTAGAGAATAACCTTCTCCATTATTAGCTTATTAGGCTATTATCTCATCAAGATTTCTGTTTTCCTATATTGTGCAGACACAATTTATTTTCTATCCTGTATTTAATTCTGAATTTGTAGAGTTTTGAGAGATTGTAAAGATAGAAGAAAATGTATGTCTGCCATGTTGTTGGTCACATGATTCAGAAGTCTTTCCAATATATGCTAATTGTTTTCCCTGCATCCAGTCTCTATGCTTTCAAACCTATTCTAAAATCTGCTTCCAAATTAATATTTATAAAGTGCAATGTTGACCATTTCACTTCCTTACTCGAAAGTTTCAGTGGCTCACTGTTGCTTCCAACATAAAATACAACTGTTCTGTTTGTATTTAATCCCTTCACAATCTGTCACCAATCTTTCAACCTAATTTGATATTTCTTCCATGACACAATTTACATCCTAGTTATTGCCTCAGTCAAACTAAGATCTGGGAAAGACCTTACCTTAAAAAGGCCAAGGTCTTCCGCTGCATCTGGGGCCATCTCCAGCCATCCTGATCTATATCTTTCTGCTGAACTCAGAGGGCTCCAGAGGAGAAAATGAGGTTGGTGACTTTGCACAGACCTCTTTCACTTAAATCCAATTCACTTGTGAGTCATGACATCACCTTCCAGATGACATGATCCTCTTTGAGAATGAAGGAGAAACAACCATACATTCCATCCAAACTGATCTACTTTTGTTTCCAAATCCATGGTATTCCATCTCTTACCTATGTTTCTTTGTACATGCTGTCCTTTATATCTAGAATGATTTTCCTCCTCACTTATCCTGAAATAAATTTCATTCAAGATTAAGTCAAAGGCCAATTATTTCAACACTATTTCCTTGATTCTCCCAGTTGTCAGTGCTCCTCTGAAGTTAGATTTCATTGGTTTTTCTTTTGTTTTATTTTTGAGAGGGTATGTTGCATTAGCTTATACGTGGATGTATTGTTTCTCCTCAGCTGTAAGCTACTTCAGGACAAGAACTCTTGTTTTTGTGTTTTGTTTTTTGTTTTGTCTTTGCATTCCCAGTACTAATTGCAGTTACTGGCACAAATTAATTACTTAATAAATGTTTATTGAATGAATTGAAGGTTTGAAAATTCTACCTCTAAGCTAGCTTGTGCATTAGTCCAAATCAAAGCTAGGAGCTAGGAAAAGTTGCCTTTTCTCATTTTTCCATCATGAAGTCTGTTGAATTTATTGTGATAAAGGCTCTTTAATGTATTTTTTTAACTTTTTGTATTAGAACTATTGAAGTTATTTGAGTTAAGCTGGGAGTGAAACTAGTTGGCTTAGAAAGTAAGAAAATCATCTGGCCAAAAAAGTTAGTAATTTCCTGGATCTTGTGTGCCTTCCTGCTTTATTATGGTATGCAGAAAAACTTACAAATTACTCCATTATTCAAAATGACAATTTCTAAGTACCATAATAAGAATTCATACCTTTGGGGTATTTTAGAAGAACAATAACCAACTAAGTATTTACTCTTAAAATTCAGCTTCCTATGCTTGCACTCATTTTACTCTTTTTTAATTGAAATAACCTAAGGGTTTTAAAAATAAGAATGTTTTATTGTTGTTATTGTTGTTGTTGAAGGATCACCGTGATAATTTCAGAGCTGCTTTTTAAATGTCCTTAATATATATTTGTAAATTTGACTTCATAGTTTCCAAAGATATCATTATAGTTAATTAGGTAAATAATAAATATTTAAAATGTTAAAATTGTATTTAAAATATAGTATCTTTCACTTCACATTTAATTTCAGTCACTCTTGGGGAACTGAACTGACTATTATTGGTTGATCCCTCTTTACCTGTTGCTGTAATATAACTGTCTCAGTGGAGTAACTTCTGTAGTAATAACAGGACAGGAAAATGAAGGTTATTGTAGATGATAATTTATTACAGACCACAGATTATTCATTTTTAGGAAGAGAGAGAAGAAAGTCTTCTCTGGCTGAAAGGGAAAGACATCATTTAGTGAGGCCAAATGCAATTATTTTAAATGGGATTTTACTAGATCAATGATAAGCGATCAATGATCAATGATTATGAGAAGCCACCTTGCCTACCATTTTTTATATCATTTTGCTAACTAAACTACTGGAAATGGACATAGACTCCTTTCCCAATTATTCCTTAGGGGGAAATCACTGAAATTGAACATCCAAGACCAGACAGATATTGATATGAACTTCCAGACAGGAGAAAAAAACAATATTGACATTGGGACATTTGATTTGAATATAAAAAGATCACTGTGGAAGAGTTGGAGGGAAAATAAGTAAAACAGTCCAATATTGCCTTAGATCTGTGCTTTCCTCTATGCAGATACATCTTCATAATTTATAAATCATAATGCATTCATGCCTGACCATTGTTTGCAACTTTCAGTCATTTCCTCATAGAACTTGGGCCCCATAATGGGCTAAGGATCCCCTTTCCTTCTTAAAATCACAAGGATACTAATGGTGAATGCTGACTATTTATCAGATCTCCTGTTCTTCCCACATAGCTAGTCTATCTTTTCTTAGTCATATAGTTCTTTGATGCCATCCCCTGTACAATTTCTACTGAATAATTGTCACATTTTATTGCTTAAAAGCCTGTTCATAGGCATCTTTTACCTTTCCATTGTCCTTTGTACTGTCTTCAACTTCTACTTTTTTTCAAAGACTGAAATAATATTGCATATATCATAAACTGAAGAATATTGATATTGTTTCAAAGTTAGATTTAGTTATTAATATGATTTAATTTACAAAATCAAGTCACTTGATTGTCCTCTTCTCATTCAATTGTGTCTTCAACTGATTATCCATTTGCAGTGACCACTCAAGGTATAAATACTGATGGATAAAGTCTATAGTTTATCCCTTAACTGCTAGCAAATAAACATTTTTCATCTACTTGTTTTTTTTTTTCAAATAAACCAACTCTGTTAGTGACTATGTATATCATTCATGAGACAGTAATATTTTGGGACTTATCACCTTCAGGTAATCCCTCTTCAACTTGGACTCTGCTATATTTCCTCCATTACAGTGGCAAACTTTTTTTGCTCAAAAAGTATCTTCCTGTTCAATATCTCCTGTAATATTCAGATGTTCTTTGAATGATGTTATCACTGATGTAATATTTCAAGTAATCATGCATGATTGCTTGCCATACACATGACAGGAAGGAAGGCCTTTAAGGTAGCATTTTGTTTCACTAAATCAATATTTGAATAGTTAAAACAAATCTGAGCCATGACCCCTTGAAATTTCTGCATCTTTCAGTCAGTTCTTTGATGATATCAGTTTAATCTATTATAGAATCTATTATAGAATTATTGATTACAAAACCAAACAAAACAATGCCTGTTTCCTTATAATACTTTTTTTAAGGATGCACTCTATTAATCTAATAATTTTATATAAATAAAATAAAAATATGTATAATGAAATAAAAATTAAGTATAAGGATCACTAGTTGCTTGTGTTCTCTGACTTAGCCTTTTTTTTTTTTTGGTAATAAAGTAGTCTGAAATTTATTTCTAATCCTCTGGAATCTTCTTTAAATATCTTGAAAATTCAGCCTCAGACACATAACACTCACTAGCTGTGTGACCCTGGGCAAGTCACTTAATCCCAATTGCCTAACCAAAAAAAGAAAAAGAAAAAGAAAAAACATATCTTGAATATTGATTCAAAAGGGCACAAAACTGTCATTTCCAACAAAGCTCCTCTCTGTATATATTTAATATAGCCAACTACTTATCCCAGCTTTGTTTCCTTCATTCTCTTTTCTAATTCATCAATTAGGTAACCTGGGATTATCGTGTTCAAATTCAAAGGTTGTGGATCCACCATCCTGGATTGTGAAAATATTTGTTACAGAATCTTTACAGATCTTGTCTATTATCCATTTTTTTGCTGTCCTCCTTCTCGTTTCATACTCAAATACCCTTAGGATGACTTTGCTCAGTAGGGACTCTCAACAATATTTCTTTAAACTTATTTTTCCTTCCATTGCTTCTCACTGTTTTATAAGGCAACACTGCTCATAATCTTTCAACATCTTTCTCCAGAAGATTTTATAAATGAGTTTATATTCTAAACTGGTATTGCCTTTGACTGTTATATCTTTCTGTTTGGCAAGGAGAACAAGCATTTGCTGTCTGAGGCAGTTTCTAATAAAAAGAAAGAAAACTCTAAAGTAGGGATATGTTGCATATTGTTAATATTTTGATGTTTATGTATAAAATGTACCAAAAGTCTTAGTATAGTTTTAACTTATTAAAATTTCATATATATATATATATACACACACATACATATGCTTCCATCTATATGTAAATACATATATGAATATTTTTATATCCATATATTCACATAAAGTTGAATAACTTTAAAATATGTATATGTATATATATATATATATGCATTGCATGTGTATGTGTGTATGTATGTATATCTGTATATATGCTATTTTGTAGGATTTTATCTGCCTGTAAAATCAGAAAAATGAATCACTAGGTCACCAGGTATTCTTTTAACTATATTTATAATGAGAAAGCAGTGAAACAGTATATTCTATCTGGTGAATAACATGCATGTATATTTCTTAAGGTTTACAATACAGTAGATAGTATAGTAGATAATTTACAGTACAGTAGATATAACAATTTTATAGGGTAGCAGGGTAAATTCAGAGACAGATATACCTGTGATCCCTTAAATAATATAATTGCATAACTAGCTAGAAACTAAATAATGGAGTATGTAATCCCTGCTATGATCAGTTAAGAATCCTGCCTCTCTAATGAGTGTGCCCCAGCATTCTACTTTCATGCCCCCAGATACAGTTCCCCTTTTCTAATCTTAGATCCCTCTTGGTAATCATTTTATTTCCAGACAGCAGGTAATTCCAATGTCATGCTGTGGGATGTTAACAGGGTATTACCAGATCTGGCATTAAAACAGAACATATGACATGTTCATCAGGCAGGGGAAACATTGTTTTTATTCCCATTTTCATTCCCAAGTACAAATGTGGTTACACACAAATTAGTCCTTCCCTAAAGTACATTGCACATGCAAAGTTTGTAAATAAAGCAATAAATTGTATGAGTATGCTTTTATATCTGCATGTCTGTGTGTGTGTATGTGGACATCCACTCTGAGAGGCAGCATGATTTAGTAGATAGAGACAGCTGGCCTCAGATCCAGGGAAGACCTGTGTTCAAGTCCTTCCTCTAACACATACTGGCATTTTAACTTTGACCCAGCAGTCAGTCATTCTGATTGCTTCAGATAACTCTCTAAGACTACAAATTTCAGATAAAGTATTGGTCTGCATTGCTATAGAGCACTTTTTCCTCTGTTGCTTCCAGCTCCATGGAGATAACCACAAGCATTGTCTAAGAACAGTGTTTCCCACAAGTAATATAAATATATATACATACACACACACACACACACACATATATACATATACATGCACATATATACATACATAAGCATATATATATATAATGAACAAAATGATATGCATAGATTTATACAATTTATACAATTATATTTCTCTTTCACTCTTCTTATATCTCTCTTTCACTTTCTCCATGGTCTCTCTCTGTCTCTGTTTCTGTTTCTATCTGTCTCTCTGTCTCTCTTTTAAAAGTTCACATATTTTAGATAAAGAACTCCTATTACAATGCAAACCCTTTATGTTGCACATGAAGGTACTAAGACATTGAAGAGTAAAGTGATTTGTCAAAGAACATGCAAATAGACGGAATCTCAAAGATAAGTTTCCTGATTGCCAGTTCAGCTTCTTTCAATGATTCTACACAGTAGATGCCTAGATTGTTCATTCTTTATTATCTCTTCTCCAGGCTAAGTGTTAGGACTATCTTTAAATACTGCTTATATGATATTGCTTCTGGACCCTTATTACTTGCATTGCCCTCCCCAGTGTACTCTCTTGCAATATTTAAAATGTTTACAATTGTACTCCCAAGTGTGGTCTGACTTTGGCAAAATACAATGGGACTGTTACTTGTGCTGACTTGGACTTGACATATTATAATTTCATAGTTAAGTGACTCAGTGAAGGGAGTACTGGTTCTGGAATCAGGAAGACATGAGTTCACATCTGGCAATAGACATTAGCTATGTAAACCTGAATAAATCACTTGACCTCTGTCTGCCTCAATTACTTCACCTGTAAAATGGAAATGGGTAGCTAGGTTGTGGAGTGGAGAGTGTACTGGGCTTGGAGTCAGAAAGACCTGAGCTGAAATCTAGTGACAGACACTTAATAGCTGTGTGACTCTAGGTAAATCACTTAACTCTGTTTGCTTCAGTTCCCTCATCTTTAAAATGAGCTGGAGAAGAAAATGGCAAAACATTCTAGTATCTTTGCCAAGAAAACACTAAATAGGGTCACAAAGAGTTAGAAATGACTGAAACAACTGAACAATAACTACAAAATAATAATAATAATATTAATAATAATAATAATAATAATACCTACTTCCCAGGGCTGTTATGAGGATAAAATGAGATAATATTTGTAAATAGTCAAAGCAAACCATTTGCTTGTGACCTCAGGCACAACTTCCCTGGACTCATATGTGGAACATGAGAATTGGACTAGCTACCTTCTGAGATCTACAGCTATGATCCTTTAATCTTATATCTCAAGGGATGACAGCCTTCATGAATTGCTATCACTATATATAGACACGGTCACATAATCATTAGGTGGATTAACTCCTGGTGTTTAGACTTTTAGTATAAAGAAGAAATGACATAGTTAGTAAATAGAGTACAGGACTTGGAGTCAATAGTTAGTTCAAGTTCTGTTACTGAAATTAACTAGTTACGGAAATCTGTGAATATCATTTAAGTTCTCTGTGCCTCCATTTCCTCCTATGAAATACTGTAGTAAGTACTTTGTAGGTTTGTCATGAGGGTCAATGAGACAGAACCATAGATTTATACCTGGAAGAGACATTATTTGCAAACATGTCCAACTCCTCATTTTACAGTTGAGAAAAACTGAGGCACAGAGAGGTTTTAGTGACTAGCCAACGTCACAGAGTAAGTATTTAATGAAAGATTTCAAACTTAGTTCTCCATATATCAGTGCAATGCCTAATCTACTCCACTAAGATGTCACAATCTATCACAGGACTCACACTAGAAACCTCTTCTGTTCAGTAAAACTTGCTTATCTTGATTTCTAGGAGCATAGAGTTTAAGAACCCAAGATTATCTCCAGAATGAAAAATGAGACAAGGATTTTAGAGGAGGCTGAGTAGTACTTGTAATCTAAAAATTAGTTTCCAATTCTCATATTAAAATATTTTAATCATTTTTACAAATATACTTTCCTTTGATGCCTCTCTAGCATCTTCAGAAGAAGATACTTCGATAAATTTATGTTTGTTTATTTGGTTCCTATTGGGCTGAAATAGTTCATTCAGCCTCCAGAGGTGTCTAACATATATCTGCAGGGTAGATTAGTCTCTCTTCAAACAGACAATATCAAAAGAAGCACTGACTTATGTAAATTGCAATGTATTGGAAACTGGGAAGGGGGAACAAAGATAAAGGAGATAATTTCTCCCCCTGGGTAGTTTATAATATAATCAGGAAGATTTGGCACATAAACATACAACTAAAAGTACCAAGTAGCTGCATGGTCAGGAAATCTTATTGATTTGGACAGGGATTATTTACTTGGGATTTAAACCCTAGGAGGTCTGTGGATAGATTTCAGGGAGTCCATGAACTTGGATGGAGAAAAAAAATCATCTTCATTTTCACTGACTTTTAACTGAAATTTAGCATTTCTTTTTATTATGAATGTAGGCAAATGTACATTATTCTTTTTTATTTTTAGTTTAATATTTTATTTTCCCCCAAATTACATGTAAAAATAATTTTTAACATTTTTTTTTAAATTTTGAGTTCCAAATTCTCTCTCTCCCTCTTTCTCATGTTCCCCTCATTGAGAAGGCAAGCAGTTTGATATGTTATACATGTGCAGTCTTGCAAAACATTTTGAAACATAAAAGAAAATGCAGACAAAAAAATTACAGAAAATAAAGAAAAAGCGTGCTTGGATCTTCACTCTGACTCCAGCAGTTCTTTCTCTGGAGGTGGATAGTATTTGTCATCATAAATCCTTCAAAATTGTCTTGAATCATTGTATTGCTGAGGATAGTTGTATTATTCACAGTTGATCATCATACAGTAAGCAATATAATATTATTCTAAGGTGTTCATAGGCTTCACCGGATTGCTGGAAGAGTCCATTAATATTATGCACCCCACAAAAAAAAGAGTTAAGAAACCCCAGGTTAGGGAAAGGAATAATCATTTGTCAATGCCTGAGGATGTTCAGGAACAATTTATGGAAAATTTAGGATTTGAAATAAGAATAAGTCTTATATTGCTACTCTGAACAACTTCTTTCCCCTGTAATACCTCTGTAACACACTTTACTATCATTGTCCAGCATATTCCCTTTTCTTAGAATTCACCTTAAATTCACCTTTGAATTTTTATATTTAAAAGTACAGCTGAAATTAATAATGGCTTTTTCTGGTTTGTAATAATCTCCCTTATACCTTAGGTGATATTATATTTGACAGGTTCAAGGTAACAGGATGGGGCAAGCATGTAATACGAGACTACATACTATATAGAGCTGACCTTAGAGTCAAGAAGAGCTGGGATCAAGTTACACCCCTGATATCTAATAGCTATGTGATCTGGTCAGATCACTTAACCTCTCAGGGTCTTGGTAATTCTCTATAACCTGCATTGGTTGAAAAGGTTTACTCACCACAAGTTCACTATACCAGTGAAATCATAGGCTTTTCCACAAAACAGGAGATTAGATAAGTAGATAGTGAAAGCAAATGAATAAATTACTATGTAGAATCAGTTTTACATTAGAAAATTAAAGTAAATGGAGATGCAATGGTTTCAGCATGATCAATTTATTAGTAACCAATAAATTGGGTCAATTGCCTCTCTCATTGACTAAAGACCCCAAGGTAGAATGCTCACCAGCATTAATATAATTTTGGGAATTAGAGAGTTGGGCATTTGGTTATATTTGGTTAAAGGGCAAACAATTTTGTGAGGGTAGTGATAACATGATGGCTTATTTGAAAGAAAATGGAGTAGCACCCCTACCCGGGGCTAGTGATCATTCATCTCAGACAATAAAGGAATGTTAATTGTTTTATGGGACCTATCAGCATCTTGCAGACCTTATTAGTGAATCAGAGTTAGCAGACTCCCAGGTACCTAGAAGGGTTTGTTAGGGAAATAAGACCTTCCTTAATGGTCCAAAGACACCAGGACTGATAATGTATCTTTTGGAGATGAAAACAATTTAACTTGGAACTTTAAACTAACTCAGAGGAAAAGCTGACTAATTATAGACTTAATATAGCAAAAATTGCTTAAATTCATACAGTAGAAATTAGAGGTACTATCAATTTTGATATTTTCACAGGTAATATTGAATTTAGTGTCATATTATGCTATTAGACTGCCAGTTCCTTGAGGACAAGTGTCCTATCTAAATTTTGACTTTTAATCTTCCCCAGTGTTTAGCTCAGTGTTCTTCATAAAGTAGGTGCTTAATAGATACATGCTGTTTTGAACTATACTATATCATCAAATTCAAGCATATACTGATTATTTAGTATTTTATAGGATGTTTAAATATGGAAAAGAGTTGATAACATAATACTTCCATTTATATATTCAATCCTCCCAACGACCTGCTAAGGTAAGTAGAATAGAGATTCCTATCTACATTTAGCAACTGTTAACAATGAGGTTGGAAAAAAGTTAAATAAATTGGCAAAAATCTGACAGATATTTAGCTTCTGGAAGTGAGATTAGAAAATAGGTTTTCTGATTACTAATCTGGTGCCCTTTACATGAGAGTGATGTTTCCAGGGTTCTGTGACAAAAACAACTAAACCACAAAATTGGAACAAGGTACTCTGCTGAGGAATTTAAATAGGTTATGTATATGACTGGCACTGAGTTCTAGAGATAAGATTGTGGAAGGAAATTCAGGTGGAGGACAGTTCATTCTATCTCTGAGATACTGCCTTAAGCATTCTGGATGTAATTTCACTAGAAAGAATCTGGATCAGTGATTGTTTAAATTAGGCAGAATCCTTTCTACAAGATGAGTTTGACATTTGATCAGAGGTCAAGAAAGTGTTTTAATAATTAAGCGCCTTGAATAGACACTTGGTTATTTTAAACTCAGAGACATTGCCACAACATTGTAAACATTTATAGAACAAATGAGCTTGTGTTCTTCTCATTTTGAAATTAGGGAGCTATAAATGGCACAGTTAACAAAAACACACATTTTAATCGTCATTGCAATTTGAAAAGGAGTATTTATCAAGTGTCATTAATTTGCATGATTAAGTGTCAAGTGGGTGATTCATAAATTTAGGTTCATTTTAAAAGGCAGTCACATCCATGAATAAGGGTCAAGAATCAGGGTAGGTAAGCTCAATCAGATTGTATTAAGTCTTTTTGACAAGTTTTCAACTGTATGCAGGAATTCAGGCTGAAATGTAAAAGGATCAAAACCAGTAGCTTTGTGCAAATGTATGCAGCTTCTCCCAGTTCTCCTCAACTCCAAAGCATTATTAACTAGATTCAGAAGAATGCATTGAAGAAGGAAAAAGACAGCTTTCTCTGATGATGTATTGTGTTCACCTAAATAATAAAAATGGTCAAATAATTAAAAATGTTTCAGAGTAAGCACAAAGACGAAACATATATGATTTCTCTGGATACTGTGTCAGATATGTCAAAAATAATGTAAGGGAAAGAGAAAGTAAACAAAAACATTAAGGTAGGAAAGTAATAGGTGAGGGGAAGGAATCCTCTTACATTAATATTTATTAATAGCTACTCTAGCCAGAGCACTGCTAGAGATGCAACAATTAAGTAAGATAATGCCTGTCTGCATGGAACATAAAAAGAGTGCTTCAAAATCCCTTTATATTTCATATGATGGCATGTAGTATGGGATGCTACAACTAGCAAACTACCTTGCAAAGAGCAGGATTTAATAAATTCTAGATGAATGTTTCTATGAAAATTGTAAATAAAGAACAGATTATGGGGTACCTGCTGCTGAATCACATAATCATTTGTTATTCCCATCTCCTTATCCTTCTATCGGTCTTTGTCAGTCCTATGCTTTTAATCAGATTTGAGGTCAGAAGCTAAACTAATATATACCTGAAACTTTCTTGAGTAAACATCAATGGGAATTTACTACCAGGGAAACACCACTTGAGATCAATATGCTGTTGACCATCTCAAAGGAAATACTTGAATTAAAATAATTTTCTTCAAACTGTGGCAGTGGAAAAGTTTCTGGTGTGGAGCTAGAGGTCTTCAATTCCAAACCCTGTTCCATTACTTCTTGCCTATGTGAACCTAGGGTCTAAGGGTATCAGGTGCCTGTGGTGTGAGGGCTTGCCAAGCCCTTTTCAGGGCTGCTCATTCATTTTTGTTGGGTATCTTTCTCTCAACTCTCACCTACGGCTCCAAGAAGCTGTAACATACACAGGGGGCCACTCTATTGTAAAACTATTTAAGTAGACAGGGCTAAACCAGGTTAAGGGTAACTGACAGGCCTCAAACCCATTGGTGAATTGTGAAGATGTCTTCCCTAAGCATGTGAAGACTCCCACTGGAAGAATGGGTGGATGAGAACAATTTGTTCCACTGGCCATGAAAACCTCTAAAGCAGCTGTTATGGAGCATTTAGAGTTTAGTCAAACATGCCAAGGTCATCTGCTGCATCCCGGGCCATCACCTGTCATCCTGACTCTAGGTTTTGCCACTAGGCTTCAATGATACTAGAAGACAGTGTAAGACTGATGATTTTGTGCAACTCTGCCTCACTTAAATCCAATTCATGAGCAAGTCAAAATGTCACACTGTGATATCATCGGTCCTCGTCAAAAACAAAGAATGAATAACATGTGTCCCTGGGTAAGTCACAACCTCCCTGGGCTTTAGGTCCTCTTCTAAAAAATGAGGAGTTTGGATTGTGTTACTATTAAAGACCCTTCAAGTCCTAGCTCTGTGATTCTGCTATGCAGTTATCATAGAATCTTTTCTTAGGAATAAATCATAGTATCTAATGGGTTAATGTCCTGCCACAAGTGCAATGTCTATTGTGTATCATTTTCTATTTGTGAAAGGACAGCTGGATGTGGTCTCACTGATTATCATTTAACAGAAGGAGACATTTGACTTCTTCCAGACAAGAATTTTTTTTTTTAAAAAAAAGGAAAGATTTTGTTTTCTTAAGTGTATGTGTGTGTAGCAGGGAGGTGGGATAGGACTTTTTTTGTGTTATAAAACAAAGAGAAGGGAATTTGAAAACATATAAAGTACAAGGAGCTGAACTATTGTTTAGTTTTGGTGTGGGGTGGGTGAGGATTGAGGGATTTTCTGTGGACCTTAATGGATCTTTTTCAAGGACTGATTGAATCTAGGTGAACAAATTACAAGGTCTGTAGAGGTGATTTACTTGTGGTCTAATCCTGGTTTTGTTTGTTTGCTGATTTTTGTTTTATTAGGTTACTGAATTTGAAAATAAGACCTCTCTATAAAAGAAGGAAGATGAGACCCTGAGCTAAACACCTCAGTAAAACAGAAAGAATGGAAGGATAAAAGAGAGTTTTTAAACATACAAGCAGATATATGGAAGGGTGAGCTTTAGCTCTATATTATACCTTACATTAGAAAATTGCCTTACACATATTCTGCCTGTTTCAGAAAACCCAGGACTACCACCAGCCACTGCTATCAGGAAAGGCCTCACCTGGTGCATTGTTACAGACCTTATGGTAATAAATATTAATAGTGAAGAAATTGCATTTTTTTTCCAGTCCAACACTTGTTCTACAATCCCCTGAATCTCATAGAATGATAGATACATGTCCATCTTTGACTTTTGCATCTTTAACTTTTAAGAAGTGGGTAGTTATCAGAAATCTTATACTTTGCATGTGTTTGTGTACATACTCATGCACATAAACCTGCATCTGCAATGCATAATGTAAAAACCAACTTCTTATCCTCAAATTAAGGGAAAAAAATAAGATTTTCAGTTACATTTTTTAATCTTAAAAGTTTCTTTTTTTTATGACTCTCTACCACTTTGGTCCTTCCTATACCTTATCTAATTTCTTTTCATAATCACTCTCTACATTCCAATAAACCACAGCTTTCTTCCCCCATGCCCTTTATTCTAATTCCTACCTCCAAGCAATTTTCCAAGGGTTTGCTTTTTTCCAGGAACACAATTTAGTATCTCTGCCAAGCATTAAGTTGAAAACCTTTTACAAATTAGCAAATTAACTACCATACATCAGAGAAATATAAATAAGCATATAGCATACATATACTTCAGCCTATCTTATTCCAAAATTCTTGGCCTGAGTTATATTCATTGAATGTCCAAGATTCCTGCTTTCCCCAAATAAAAGCCTCAGAGAATGTTATGTACACAATTAAGATGATCAACCCACAATAATGCTTTTCAAATTCAATGTTACATGGAATGGCCTAAAGGTGTTAGTTCAACTGCTTTGACCTAAAGAGTTTAATTATTATCTAAAAGATCATCCTCGGTTGCCAGGCAGTTTGATCATTAATGCTGCCACATTTTAGAGGTTTTAGAAAAGATTTTGAAAACTATAAGAGATCTTAGAGATTATCAATCCCAACCCTTTAATTCATTTTAAAGAGAAGAATCTGATATTGGTAGAGGTTAATTATGATCCAGTCTAATTTAACAAGCATTTCTTAAACACTTACTATGAAAATGGTACTATACTAGTGATGAGGTCTAGAGGATTAGGGGTGCTGGGACCCTGAGATTATGACATGCTTGCCCTGCCTGAATGAATTCAACCCAAATCTTTTTTCAGCCAGAGAAAAAGTTTATTAGAGATAAACTGTACAGGCCAGACTCTTAAGGAATTTGAACATTAGTGATTCCCGTAAATGATGAGGTCTAGAGATTAGGGGTCCTGTAATTCCAAAATCACTGCCTGCCTGAAAGAATTCGACCCAAGCCTTCTTTCAGCCAAAAACAAGGTGTGTTGAAGATTTGCTATATTAGCTAGACTCTTATGGAATCTGAGCATCTGTGGGCTATTGGCTAGATTTTAGGAATCCCAGCATCTTAATGGAGATGAGATGGACCTTATATACAGAAAGACTATGGGAGGGATCTAGGAATGGCCAAGTAGTCTATGAGGTAATAGAACTCCAGGGGTGGCCAAGGGAGAATGGAGCCTAGATAGGATTAAGGGTGGGAAGTTGCCTGGGGACATAGGGAGGTCTAGGCTAGGTTAAGGGTAACAGATTGGGCATAGCCACAATGAAAGGATAGTTGATGGGATTATAGCCTGAGGGGAAAGTCAGAGATTTGACCATGTGGGAAAGTCCAGGTTTTTTTTCCTTTTTGGGGTCTATATCCCATCCTCATCATAAAGATGAGCTGGCATGAGAAAGTCTCAGTGTTTAAATCAGGGACCAGGGTGGATCTTATATACACTAAAGTAACTTTGGGTGACCAGAGGAGGGGCTGGGAAAAGCGTCTGGGTGATTTAGGGAGAATTCATATTGGAATGTGTGAGGAATTGAATAGACAATGGGAATAGATAATGAAGGGAACTAGAAGGAAAAAGTTGGAAAGGCATCTGAATAAAATCAAAAGGTGGGGCTAGGGCTTTCAAAGGGAGATAAGAGGAGTTGATAAGGAACCTTTTGAGACCCAAGTAAGAAAAATTTAAGGGCTTTCTGGGTCCCTAGACAAATGGGAGCCAAATTCTTTGTGGAGCAAGGGGTAAAGGTCTTGGCTTGGGCCCATACCCCATCACTAGGGGATTGTGATATAAAGGCAACATGAAAGTTAGTATCTGCACTCAAGAAATTTACATTCTACTTAGCTGATAATACAAGCTAACTAATAAGCATGCAAGTAATGATTGAATGATGCTAAATATAGGGGAATAAGGAAAGGCTCTCTGGAGATAGTTACATATGCACTGAGAGTTGAAAGAGGTCAAGGACTGTATAAGAGGAGTTGAGAGGGTGTTCCAATCCTAGGGCAAAGGCATTGAGGCAGGAGATGGAATGACAAATTCAGAAAACACCAACTAGGCCAGTTTGGCTGGAATGTAAAATGAAGGGAAGCAATGTATAATTTATAGGGAAGGCAGACTGGAGTCCAAGTAAAGGACTTGAAGTTACAAAGTAAGGAGTTTGTAATTCACTATAGAGGCAATAGGTAGCCACTGAATCTTCTTGAAAAGGGTAGTGACATGGTCAGATGCATGTTATAGGAAGATTATTTTAGATCTAGATTATTATCATTAATATTATTAAGTATAGATTTTAGATTTAGATTAGTGTAAGTAGATGCAAAAAAGTTTTGGAAAAAATAATTTGACCAATGTTTCATAGTCAGGAATGGAATGTGAATTTCCTTACTTTTAACTCCATCCTTTTCCCACATTATCATGATGCTTCCTAATTGTTAATTCCATGAATTCAATTTATTTCTGCCTCCTTTTTCAGCAGCTATTTTCGGCTCCTTTTCTCATATTTGGAGGGCTTTCAACCACCCCCACCCCATTTTAGGCAAAATATCTCAATGAATGAATCAGTAATTTAGAGACCTTTGACTAAATGCTAGAATGCCTTTGATGTTACACAAGAGTAATGTTCTTGATGGGGTTGGGATCTGGTCCCCAGGAAGGAAAAACCCCGGACTTTCACACAAGGCCAAATCTCTGACTTTAACCTGAAGCTATAATCCCATCAACTGGTCTTTCATTGTGGCTACACCCAATCTCTCCTCCATTGTCTTACCTCCCTATGGCCCCCAGTCATTTCCCACCCTTAATCCTAGCTAGGTTCCATTCTCCCTTGGCCAGGAGGTCCAGGTCCCAGGAGTTCTGTTCACCCTAGTTCACTGGCCACTCCTAGGTCCCTCCCACAGGCTTTCTGTATATAAGGTCCATCTTGTCTCCATTAAGTTGCTCAGATTCCTAAAATCTAGCCAATAGCTTACTAACGTTCAGACTCTTTAAGAGTCTGCCCAATATGATGGATATTCTAATAAACCTTGTCTTTAGCTGAAAGAAGGGTTGGATTGAATTCTTTTGGGCAGGATCTGTGTGTTGTGATTTTGGGGTCCTAGTACCCCTGAACCTCTAAACCATATCATTCTGATAAGATGAAAAAACTTGGTCATACTCAGAGACCATCTATAAATTATCAAGGTAGTTGAGAAAGCCCTACATTCCAGAAATTGGAGACAGCATGGAGTTCTAGCTAAAATCCTTAAGAAGGAACTGCCTGTTAAGGTGTAAGAAGTAGCCAGAGGAGTATCTTGAGAGCTTCAAATGGACTGGAGAAAGCTGGACTTCCCAACCTCCCTTTGGTGTTTTAGTTCAGCTAGTATCAGTTGATAGCAAAGTTTGAAACAGGATCCAAGTACATGTGGACTCAGAATGATCACCATTAAGGTGGGCTTTTTAAGTACTCCTCAAATTAGAGAAAAGGACCTACAGTAACTAACAGTTGTGTTAGCCCTTTGCAAAGTGGGATTAAATAATAGCTCCTGACTCTTAATGATACACCTGTTAGCCCTGAGTGGTGCATGTGGGAGACCTGCCACAGAACCAGGAGGCCTGAAGGAAAACAACCTAATGTGCCTCTCTCACTCCACAAGGGAAAAGTTACTGCTACTTCTGTTCCTCTGAGAGCTGTCTGAGTCCAGTGTGAAACCTCAGCTCCCAAAAAATGTTCCACCTTTTTTTAAAAAATCATTTGCTTATTTGTGCCTGCATTTCACTCCTCCCAGTGAGTTATTTCCCTTCATCCTCCCAAAGAAGAAAAACATATACAATTCCATTCAGATAGATCACTTAATACTGTTTACTACTCTGGATTTCATTGGTTCCAATGCTGTTTGTTGAAAATGTGTAGTGGAATCTCAAAGCCAAAAACATTCCCCCAGGGTGCCCATTAGGCAGAAGGGCAGCACAGTTGTAAACAATCTGTTTTGTAAAATAGAGGCATGTGATAAGGAAGACAGAGGAACAGTATTTGTTGAATATTTCATCAACTAGTGCACAGCTTGCAGACAGGGAGAAAAATTTAGAAGACAATCCTTCAAAAGCATTATCTCCAGGAAATACTTTCATTCTTTTTCATTTGTATTTTAATATTTCAAATAGAAAAGGTTGACACATGAACAAGTGGGGAAAGGCAGTGGAGAAATTCCATCACATGAATGAAATATGGAACAAATCACATCTCTCAGGTTTGCTTGCAGAATGCTCATTTTAACCCATTATCCAGCAAACCCATTTTATATGCCAGCCTGTAGGCAAGGAATTATTTGCCTCACGTTAACTAGAAAAAGACACAGATGGACAGAAAACATAATTGAGAAGGAACCATCTGTCTTAGAGAGACAAGGTACTGTCCTGCCTGGAGGTAGAAGGCTGTCCTGGAACCATAATCCCATCACCAGATTCTGTGCTGTATACCCCTAAAGCAGGGCTCTGCAAACAGTATACAAGGATCCAAAAGAAAATTAATTAAAATATTTACACAGGGTTCATAGATTTAGAGTTAGAAGGGACTTGAGAGATTGCCTTACTTCATAGCTGAGGGAAACTGAGGCCCAAAGATGGTAAATGATTTGTTCATGGTCTCAAAAGTGAGTAGATACCAGAGTCAGCATTTGAACTCCTGATCTCTGACACCAAAATCAGTATTCCTCCCCCAGGAGCCTTTCCCCTGCTAATCTCCCTTGAGATTGTCTATATGTGTATGTGTGTGTGTGTGTGTGTGTGTGTGTGTGTGTGTGTGTGTGTATTCATAGATATTTATATATTTCTTCCCCTGTTACAATATATGCTTCTTGCGAAAAGTGACTTTTTTTGTTTTTGTTTTTGCTTTTCTTATTTCTTTGTATCCATAGCATCTGGTACATAGTAAGAGCTTAATAAATGCTTATTGACTGCTTGATATTCCAATGAGCCATGCTATCTCCTTTGATCAGTCTACCATGAAGTAATAAACCATCTCAAGATGCTGAATTTAATCACTCTTTCTCAATGAGATGTGAATGGGTTGACAGTTATCCAGGCCTAGATGATATCCCCAGTTCTCTCAGTGAGGTATTAATGGGTATACCAAGATACAAGTCCCTTCAGAAGAAGGTATAATATGCCAAACAAAGGCTTATATCCATTTTTCTTTTAAACATCATTTTTCAGTCCTGTCTGACTCTTCATGTCCCCATTTGGGGTTTTCTTGGCAAAGATATTGGGGTGGCATTTCCTTCTCCAGCTCATTTTACAGGTGAGTAACTGAGCCAAACAAGAGTATGTGACTTGCCTAGGGTCATACAGCTAGTAAATGTCTGAGCATAGATTTGAACTCACTCATGAAGATGAGTCTTCCTGATTCCAAGCCCAGTACTGTATTTATGTGTCACATAGCTGCCCCTAACAAAAGGCTGGCATCCTTAAAACTCATCAATTTGATTGCATTCTAAAAGGATGAACTTTCATTCACTATTCACTCACTGTGCTAGAGGTCAGTCAGTTAATAAACATTCATGAAGCAGCTACTATGTGTCAGATACATAGTACCTGGTGATAAGTGCTGGGGACATAAAGAAAGGCAAAAGTTGGTCCCTGACCCCAAGGAGCTCAAAATAAATGGGGGAGGAGAGGACTTGGCAGGGAGGGAGTGAAATAAATGCGGGGGTAGAGTTGGGGAATGATGAGTAGCTAAATGGGAAATGATGAAATGGTTACCCTAGGTGGCCTCCTTAAGTGGAGAATCTAGGAGGAGTTATCCATGTTCATCCTCTATCCTTTTCTTATTAGAAAGAGGGACCCTCAGGTACTGACTAGGTGTGAGTTTCACTTCTTAAAGAGGCCTATTCACTGAATGGGAATTACTTCACTCAAAGTGAGAACCTGAAAAGACCTTATTTTAAAAGGGCCAGGATCTCCCATTGCATTCTGGGCCATCTCCAGTCATTCTGATGAATATCTGGCCACTGGACCCACATAGCTCTGGAGGAAAAAGTGAGGCAGGTGACATTGCACAACCCTCACTCATTCAAATCAAAGTCAATTACAAGTCCTGTTATCATCTCCATGATGTCATGGTCCTCTTCAAGAACTAAGGACAAACACAACCATCACCAACAACAATCAGTGTAATCTTATAGGATAAAGTTTAAACTCTATGATGAAGTCCAGAAGAGTACAGCTGCATAGGGAATGATAAAGCCTGAAAAAGATGACAATTTTAAGTTAATTATAATTTCTACTCTTCTGGAAGTTTATTATAGAGATAATTCAAAGATAATTAACTATAATGGTACACATCTTGGAAAAACACATTACAAAGAACAGAACTAAGAGATCTATGAGGTTCCTTTGATGAACTCTAATACAGTTGTCAATGACAGACAATTCTGTTACTCTTCTCCATGTTCAGGACAGGAGGTTGGCCAGCAGCCACCCCATCAGGACAATATATTATCAATTCAGAGAGAGCCTAGTACAGTAAAAATAATATTCTCTTTAAGGTCATAGGACTTAGGTTCAAATACTGCTTCAGTATTTGAGTCACTTACTACCTGCGTGACTTTGTACAAATTACCTGATCTCTCTGACCATGAATTTTCTCATGAATAAATTGACATGGGTATAGAGAGATTCTAAGTTATCTCCAAACTCTAAATCTATGGCTTCACCCTCAGTACATGATCATAATCCTTCATGGAGATTAAAAGTAACTTCTTATCAGGAAAAGTCTGTGATATACTACCCTAGAATGCTATGAAAACCTCTCCAATGTGTCAAGAAAACAAATATGACAACTATTTTCTTTTCAAATCACCTTGTACCAAAACCCAAAAACAAACAAAAAAAGACATGGATTTGTGTATACACACACACACATACACACACACATACACACACACACACACACATACCAATCCCTGAATTAAAAAAGAAATCAGTATTTAGAGGAACTTTGTTTATCATATAAAATCAACTTTCTCATTTTACAGAGGTTTATGAGGTACAGAAAAAGTGAACCAATTTGCCCAAGATAGCACAGGAACCAAATCTTTAGCTGAGAGCTCCTCACTCCTAGTCCAATGATCTCTGCTCTCCTATATTTTCTCTAAGAAGAAAAGTTAAACATAGTTTAATAATAATTCACAGATATGGGGCACCATAAGGTTTACAAATTACTTTCCCTATGACAATTCCACAAGCTAGATTTTTATTCCTTATTGGTAGAAGCAACAAATGGATGAGGAACTTGTGGCCTCCAGGCCACATGTGGCCCTCTAGGTCCTCAAGTGAGGCCTTTCGACTGACTCCAAAGTTCACAGAACAAATCCCCTTTTAAAAAAAAGAGTAATAGAGTAAGAAAGGTCTAGATTCAAAATTTGCTCACGGAGCTTGAGTTTCAGGGTGACTTTCCCAGGAACATCCAGCTAGTAGTGTTGCAGTTGGGATGCTGGGGACCCTGAAATATAAGGGTATGTGGTGGGGTCCTGCCTGGAAAGAATTCAATCAAGCCTTCTTTCTGTCAAGATGGCAAGGTTTATTGTAACACCAATAGGAGAGAGGGAGATTCCTAGGGAATCTTAGGCTTAATGGAGTTGAGAATGATACTTCTCTACTAAAATAAAGAAGATTTGAATGGGATGAAGGAGTGGTAAATAACCTGGGGAGGGGGGCAGGTACAACAGTATCAATAAGTAATTAAATAATCAAGGTGGGCTGGGGTGGGCCATATGTTTTAGGAGAGAAACCAGTGATCTGAGCAGCTGAAAATGAATGGGAAGGTGCAGGGACTGGGAAATATAAGGGTACAAGGTAAGTCTACCATAAAAGAATTCAACTGCTCAAGCCTTCTTTCAGTCAAAGTAGGGAGATTTTTTGTGATGCCAATAGAAGCACACTAGATTCTAAGTAAATCTCAGCAATTTAATAGGGGTAAGATTCATACCTATAAACAAGAAAAGGACAGTGAAAAGATCTGGATAGGATTAAGGAGTGGCAAATATCCTGGAGTGGGCCAGGGGCAATAGTGGAAGGGTCTAGATAGGTTTAAGGAATATCAAGTAAACTAATTAAGTAATCGAAGTGGAGTGGGATGGACCATATGCCTTAGGCAAGAAATTAGGACTCTATTTTTGATGAAATGTATGGGAAAATTCAGGGTCCAGGTCCCATTATCCCATCAGTACAACATTGGAACAGGAATTAAAATTGAAGTCTCTGAACTCAAGCAGTCTTTTTACCTTACTACATTTAAGAGTGAGAGAGAGAGAATAAGTTATATACAGGAAATTTTACCTCTTCTATGTATGTTAAATAGAAGAGATTCATAATTTTCCAATATCTCAACTCCAAATATTTTTGGTTGTTGGATTAAAGCTTTTTTTGGGGGGGGCAGTAAAATCATTTTGAAGTTTATTACTGCAATGAAAATTTTTTTGATGACTGACTCCTTTTTAGAATGATTTATTTTCACCTTTAAATTGTATCAGTATTCTAGACAAATACAGATCCATTTTAGGTTATGAAATTGAAAATAAAGTTACAAGTATGTCATAGAATGAAGCAGAATGAAAATGTACTACATAGAAAAGTAGGAAGATCCAAGAATCTGGAGAATCTGGGTTATTCTTATCAGTATGTTGCTCATTGCCTGAATGACTTGAAACCAGAGTTCTTAAATCTTTTTGTGTAATGGACCCCTTCGGCAGTCTCTTGAAGCCTATGAACCTCTTCTCAGAATAATATTTTAGATGCATAAAATTTAACATATATAATTACAAATGAAGCTAATTATTTTGAAATTGTTATCAAAGCACTTTTATTTATTAGGGGGAAACAATCAGGGTTAAGTGATTTACCCAGGAACACATAGCTAGTAAGTGTCTGAGGCTAGATTTGAAATCAGGTCTTCCTGACTCAAGGGCCTATGCTCTAAGAACTGTGCCACTCCCCTACTCCTCCAAATACCTTTAAAAAGGAGTTTACTGACTCCACCTTAAGAACTTCTGCCTAAGTAAAGAATTCTGGTTGTGTCACTTAAATAGTTACATGACTTTGAACAGGATACAGCTCCTTCCTGAGCCTTAGTTTCCTTAGTCATAAACTGTGAAGAATACCTACCTCATTGAGTTGTTGTGAGAAAAACACCTTTAAATCTATAAAATGTGACCTTCATAATTAAAAATTATGGTGATGATGATGATGATGATAAATTATTATTCTGAGTTATCCTGGTTCTAATGCAGACCTGTTATTAATATGCCATATTAATTATTATTTACATCCAATTAATTATATAATTATATGTAATATTCATAATAATGATTGTTATTAAATATTAATTAATGTCATAATGGATGGCTTAACCTAGTTGAAACAGAGCAAAGTTCTATTTACATTTATTTTGTTCTTATTATGTCTTTTTAGTAAGTATTCTGTGTGTGCATGTTCTTACTAACTTCCTATAGACAAAAAAAGTGAAAAGATAGTTTTTGCACTACTAAACTGAATATATGGTTGATAAATAATGCTGAACTTTTTAGTTGTTTTGATGAGAAACATAGTACAAATGTTATATGGGATAATAATTAGCATTTATGTAGCAATGTCTATTTGTCAATCTTTAAAATAATTATATTATTTTATCCTCCCAACAACTCTGAGAAGTAG
This sequence comes from Vombatus ursinus, assembly GCF_900497805.2. Lineage (NCBI taxonomy): Eukaryota > Metazoa > Chordata > Mammalia > Diprotodontia > Vombatidae > Vombatus > Vombatus ursinus. The sequence continues at coordinate 12,914,312 of NW_020954723.1, forward strand.
GTGCTCTTAATCCCATTATTTTATAAATTAGGCAACCAAAATTAAGTGACTTCACTAGAGTCACATGGCTAGTAACTGTCTGAGGCCATATTCAAACTCAGGACTTAATAGACTTCAGGGCACTTTTGCCACTGCAGAAACTGTGCAATCCAGGAAATGGTATTATATGATAATAAACTTACCCATCTTGGCTACAAGTCTCCTAAGAAACCTTAGGATGTTTGACTGTTAGAATTTCTGGGCCTTTCCATTTGACCTGTGGCTGTACTTTCTTTTATGTGTTGACTCCTTCAACTAGACTCTGAGCTCTTTGAGATCAGGGGCTGCCTTTCTGTTTCTATTTTTAATCCTAGCACTCAACACAGTTTGTCTTAATAATAAGTTCATAATACAGGCTTTTTCATTCAAACTTAAGTTTAAGTCCAAAGTCTGATATTTAATAATTATTTGGTCTTAACTAAATTACAACCTCTGTGAGCTATAGTATTCTCTCCAAGCCTTACTTTCCTCATCTCTAAATAGGAACAATATGCCTCAGAGGATCACTGTGAGAAAAATCTTATAGTGCTATAGAAATAAATGTAAGTTCTTTTTTGTTATCGCCATCCTCATAAAGGGGCCATTTGAGTTTTATTTCTTTGGTTTATAAGGCTTGCAAATGTACTTACAACTTATTCTGGGGACACAAATTTGAATGCATTGCTTATCTTGAGTATTAGATTGACAGCATTTAAATTTTCCAGTTTTTCTCTGGTGGTTCAGGCAAAGGTCCTCAGATCACTCAAAAATATACCTGCTATGTACATGCTCTCTCTGAGGCCAGTATATCTTCATCCTGAAAGTGATAAATGGCCTTTTCATAAGATTAATAGTTAGAATTTATATAGTACTTTAGGGTTTTCAAGTGCTTTACATATATTATCTAATAAAGGTATTACTTAATTTCAGCCAATGTCTTTGGGACAGTCACTGGTTTAAAGCATGCTAATCTGAGTTAATCTGAATGTATACTGTTGAATTTGCTTTTTATCTAGAATAGTGTAAATGATCTATATCCATTTCTTTATACCATGCAGTGAGGTTACAGAGCTGACAGTCAATCTGTGTCTAAATGTCAAGGTTCATTAAAATAATAGAACAAATGACACACAGGAAAAGGAAAATGGAGAATAATAAATAATCAACTGAGAAAGTAACATTCCACTTATGCAAATCATGCTCATTTCTATCTCAATGCCAAAAACAAGCATGACTATGAGGCTGTTCCATAAACAATAGATAACACAGCTGTTCCTCTGAAGGCCATTTTAAAATTCACTCCCATTAATTAGAAAGCTAATCCTAGTAAAACCTTGTCTCTTTAACCTCCATTCATCACCTAAAAACATGCATATGTAACTTGTAAGAAAATGCTCTAACAATGCTCTAATATTTGATTTCAAGTGAAGAACCCCTGCAGCTATTGCTGTTCTTAGATGGGAGGGGTCTGACAGTCTGGATTGATTCTGTCTCGTGGTTTGAACCTCTCATTTTCTATCTTCTGAGATGATTTGTTCCAAAAGTCCCTTCCCATGAAGTACACAGTTCCCATGTTCCAACAGGAGACAAAAGTGCGAACAATGAGTTTGATGGTTTGGCCAGTCTGGCATTGAACTTTTTTGGAAGCTATTCCTGGATTAGATATTTTTTCCCCCAAAGAATCAAAAACACTATCCTTTGAGGCAATTTGCCCAAGCTTTATTCATTTTTTTTCATACTGCACCCCAGTCTGAAACAGGAACTATAGAACAATTTAGGAATGGTCTTTATTTTGCCAACACACAATAGGAATGAAAACATGCTCTTGTTGCTAGCATGGTAATACTGTGAAGAGATCTGAGACAAGAGAAAGACATGTGTTTTCACAATAATATACAAGCCTACTTTGTTCTTATACTGTGTTTGGTCCATTGTTAATAACTAAAACACTCTGGGTTCACAATGGCCACCACATAGTCTGGAGCCATCTCTATTCAGGCTTCATGCTTACCAAGACAGGTCAAAATTGACCCAGGGTTGGGCCAACCATAATAAGGCTCTCAGCTTTTACTCAGAATAACTCATGACTGAAAGCAAAATAGAAAGATGAACACAAAGCCCTATATAAATGTGGAACTCAGAGAGCCCATACTCTATATCTACACTCTAGTGATAATGAAAAAATTAACTAGCATTCTATTTTTTATTATCTATAATCACATTTTTGAGAAGGGGGACAAGAGAGCAATTTGAAAGACTTCCATTGACTTAAATTATTCATAATTTGGGAGCAAAAAAATGGAAAAAAAAGTAGAAACCTAACCCACCCAGCACTTTCTACAATATCTTTCATTACTGAATATTTTGTTTCATTATTAAACCATGATGTTGCATAACACAAAAGTGGACTTCTCTTTGAAAATGCTATTTGGATGGGCCAAGTGCAAGCTTTTTGCATTACTTTCAGATTACTTGATTCTATGGTTTATTCATAGCCTGACTTAAGTGAAAGCCTTTATATGTTAAACTGTACCCAACTTTTAAAAATAATTAAAATTACAGAGTCTTGACAGAGAAATAAAATCTTTCTTAGATATAAGGAACTTAATTCTTTTTTTTTTTAACCAGCTTTCTTATAGATTGTTTATTCAGTGGAAGCTCTTTTGAAATGTATCAGTTTTGCCAGTGACCATATATATGGCATTGGACATTGGCACTCTGCTTTCCATCTATACCTCTACCTAGTTGCACCTCCACTGAATAAGATTCCCCCTCCAGGATAAGCTGATCACTTCTAATCTTATCACCTGCTGCTAACTTGGATACCACCTCCCTCAGCTTCCTCTCTCCTCTGATTCCAGGGCTGGAAGGTGGAACACTAATCTCTTACAAAGCTTTGCTTTATAAGACAGCAGAAATTGGCCTTCCAGATCATTCCACTATTCATCTGCAGCTTAGCCTGGTTTTAACTCCATGAAACAAGATAGCCCAGTGCCTTGTGTCTCCCTGCTATACCTTTGAAGTTTCCTTTTGTGTATTGTCTTTCCCCATTAGATTATAAACTCTTCGAATGCAAGGACTGTCTTTTTCTTACTTATATCCCCAGTGCTTAACAAGATGCCTGGCACATAGTAGGTGCTTAATAAATGTATATTTTCTGTATATATGTACACATATGTGTGTATAATTTGTTGTTGTCTCTCCCCTTCTGCTCCCCCTCACTCCCCATAATGAGAAAGAAATATGGAGTCCTAGATGGAATGCTGGCAAAAGTGTGTTCAGGTCTTACCTCAAACAGATTATAGCTATTTGACAGTGGCAAATCTCTAAGACTATAAATTGCAAAGAAGGTGCTTACTCACGTAGGCCTACTGGGATTTCCCCAACAGCAATAAAATCACAGGTCTAGTTTCTATCTGTAATCGTTTCCTTTTGATAGTAACTATTTAGAACTAGATTTTTATAAAAGAAGAGATAGGCAACACAGTGAACTTGAGTGATGGACTTGGAGTTAGCAAGACCAGCATTCAAAGCTTGTTTCTGACAATTATAAGTTGGGTGACACTGAGTAAATTATTTAACTTCCATGAGTTTTAGTTTACTTATTTGCAAAATAGTGATGAAAATAGCACTTACCTATCATAGTCATGAAAATCAAATAAGATAGCAATGTCAACCTTAAAATATTATATGTGTTATTATTACCTACTTTTATTATTAATCTAAATTATCCAAGAGACATAGTCAAGAATGAGATTTATGACTGTTTTAATTTTGTTCCAGAAAGATGTTTAAGAAATTGCCTCTTTCTCTTCTCTCAAAAACATATGCAAGTACATAAGTATGTAAGTAATAGTGTTTTTTTTTACCTAATTAGAAGGGTAGTCCTTGACTGAATGACTAAATTTACAATAATTCACATTTAAAGTGATCTTCCAATTATACTCACATTATTATTTATGGTGCTTGCAGTTGGAAGGAATCAGGCTGTCTCTCATTCATTTATTTTTCTGACATACTCTGGTGAATAAGAACCAACGTCCTCTGCTATGGACCTCTCCCATCCTGTATAATCTTCTCCTGAAGATCTTTTAAATAAATCAAATGCAGTTATATATGCATGATTACTTACTGCATTGCCCTTTTAATGGATTTAAATATATAGTAGGAAGCTATATAAGTATTCATACATAGTTGACTAAGGTAGATTTAGTAGATTTTTATTTATTATTATTTTTTTAAATTTGGCATTAGGGTCTTGGTCTGGAACTTTCAAACTTTGCCTTCTATTATTTCTTCTCCCTGTACCTATAAACAAGTGAATCTCTCTACAGTTGATTCAAAAACAAAACAAACTAACTAAAAACCCTTCTCTTTACACTGCTAATCTATCAATCTGCCATCACCTCTCTTCCTTCTCAATGGCAAACTTCTAGAATATTTACTGCCTCCACATGCTGACCATTTGTTCACTTTTCAGTTTATTATAATAATCAAACTGTCAGCAAGCAATTACTGAATACCTACTATGTGTCAGGCACTGTGTTATGCAATGGAAACACAAATACAAAAGTTAGACAGACATTCCCTCCCTTCGAGGGCCTTATATTCTCACACAGGGAGATAACTGATATAGGCGTGTGACAACTAACCAGGGAAGGGAGCTTTGGTTCAACAGTCACAGGGATTTTCAATGAAGCTATAGGGCAAAATATTATCATACCATTTTTAGAAGCAAGAAAATATTTAAAATTTGATTATTGTTCACAGAATAGCAAGATGTAGGAAACTGATGGGAGAGGATGGGGAAAGGAGTGGGACACACCAGCTATTGGGCAGATGAACAAATGCCTACGTGATACTCATGAATCCTAGTAAATGGCTGGATGTAATGTAAAGCATGGCCTATTGTAGACTTAGATGAGTCTTGCTTCACCATGGAAGGTGAATTTTCTTTCACTCATTCATTCACCAATCAGGACAGCCCACCTCCAGAATGACTCACAATATGAATCAAGTATTGTCACAGGTTTTGTGAGTTAGAAGGGACGTTGACAGGTATCTGATTCAGAATCCAAATTGTAGTATATCCAAGAAGGGCTCATCTAGTCTCATCTAAAGACTTACAAATGGAGGGGGTAGGGAGAGATGTATACCATCTTCTAAGACAATGCATTCCACTTTTGAAAAACTAATTCTTAAGTTTTACTGACATGGAGCCTAAACTGGCATCTTTATAACTTCCATCCATTACTCCTGTTTTTGTCCTGAGGGCCCAAACTGAACAAGTCTAGTCACTGTTCTAAATGAAAGCACTTCCCCAATCATACTTCCCTCCAGCTCACCCCAGCCCAGAATTCTCTTCTTCAGGGTAAACATGTCCAGTACCTTGAGCCACTCCTTATACGACCATAGCCCATATAAGCTCAACTGGAGATGCCACTAGGACTCCAAAATCCAGACCTTTCTAAGATTGTAAGATGTTCCTCTAGTCAGGGGTGGGGAACCTGAGGCCTCAAGGCCACATGCAGCCCTCTAAGTCCTCAAATGCATCCTTTTGCCTGAGAGAGCCTCATGTGGCCTAGAGGTCGCAGTCTCCCACTCCTGTCAGGTCTCAGCAATCGCCTAAGCTGAGGCCTCTCTTCTCACTGGAACCTTTCCCAACTTCCCCTACCTCTTCCTCCTCCGTATTTATTTTCAAATGAAATCATAACTTAACTTAATAATTTATCGATGATCCCCACCTGGTTGTGTAACCAGATTTCCTTAGCTTATCTCTTCTTTCCTGTGCAACATTATTTCTGTTCCAATTACTTTTGGAACTTTGTCTAAAATCTGTGAATAAGAATGATTGATTAGGCACATCATCACTAACTTTAAGTGGGGCAACGTGACTTGATTGATTTATGTAGATTCAGGGCCCTTCACTATCTTTGATGCCCTGCTCTGAATAATCTCTAGTTTATCTATATGTTTCTTAATCCATATTGACCAGATGTGAACACAATACTTCAGATGACATCTGCTTAGGACAGCATACAGTGAGGCACCTTCCTATTCCTGGAAGCTATGGCTCTGTTAATGAAGGCCACAATTGCATTAACTTGTTGGTACCACATCACATTGCTGTTCCCAGTTCCTACCACTTTACTGAAATATTATTTTTCAAAGTGCTTGAATTACTTCCTCATCTTTACATCCTATTGATGTTTTTGTTTCAGTTTTAATCCTCCTTGATTCCTTCCCCTCTTACAGAATTTGACAAAAATAACCACACCATCCTTCTTGATATCATTTCCTCCCTTTATTCCCTGGACATTTTCCTCTCATGATTCTTATTTCTACTTCTCTTGAGGATCCTTCTCTATTTTCTGTTGATTTCCAATTCTCCTAAAATATAGGTTATTTTACAATTTCTACCCTTTAAATATCTGTATAGGTACCCTTTCCCTTGGTGATCTCATCTACCTGACAATCCCATTTATATCTCTAGTCTCAACCGCTCTTCAGAGCTCCATTCCAACAGTTCTAAATTTTCCCCCATTTTATTTCATATAACTATTTTAAAGACTACATTCTAGTCAAGCCAGTCCCACTGTCTTCCTTAAACTTTCCAATCTATTTCATACCTTAACCAATTTACATATCCACTCACAGTACCTGAAAGTACATACTATACTCTTTTCCAGGTCTCATAAACCTCAACTTTCTTCAACAAAGACTCAGGTGCAACCTCTTCTGTTAAGTCATCCCTGATATTTCTTTCATACATCTTGTATCCCCATCCATAGCATATAAACCAGTGGAAAAAGAGGGACTGTTTTGTTTTTCTTCTTCACAGGCTTTCTTCTCCACTAGAACGTTAGCTTTTTTGAAGGCAAAGAAAGTGTTGCTGTTGTTGTTGCTGTTTTTTGCCTTTATTTGTATCTTTAGTGCTCAGTTCAACACTTAAAATGAGAGTAAGTGTGATACGGTGTAATAACTGATGGGTTGGTTGGAGTGAGAGAACCTGGTTTCAGGTGATAGCTCTCTTATTACCACTTATATGACCTTGGTCAAGTTGCTTAATATTTCGAGGCCTCGGTTCCTTATTTTTTGAATGACAGAGCTGGACTAGATGATTATTAATGTCCTTTCCAGCATTACATGTGTTATTCTTTGAAAAGTTCTAATATCAAAAGAAGGAAGGATTTCTTTGTAGATAATGTTAAGTCTTTGCTTTCTAAAGTGAAAGTGAAATAATATATGGGAATATAATTCTACGGCATTTAACCAATGCATACTTAGCATGAATACTGTATATTTGCTAGGCAATCTTTATTGTTTATTATTTATTGAAAATCAAGTTGACTCAGCACTGTATAAATCATACAAGATGTGGTTGCTACCTGAAAGCCCTATAATCGAAGTCAGACAGAGAAAACAATTCACACATAAAATATGTCAAATGAGAAGTTGATTAAATTCTGAAGATAGAGATGCTTAATTATAAATGTCTATACTATTTTACTACTGAAAAAAACATAAATATATCAAAGGGAAAATGTTTCAGAATATGAATTCAAGGTACATTTTAAACCAAGTTTTCTACTATTTAAAAACTATTCAAGATAATTTAATTTGTGGGATTACTTTAATAGGGAAAAATAAATACTATTTGAAGTATGGGAAAATGTTATGCCAGCATTATTTTTTTTAATGCAAATAAAAGGTCATTTGTCTTTCTTCTCTTCTCACAATCAGTACATCTATCATATAAAGACAATAAGATGCTTTCTTAAAGCTATAGATTTTTATAAAGGCATTTATGCAATCAAAGACTGTTGGAATTCCATTGCAGCTATCTCATTTTGCTTTCAATCATATATATACACATATATATGTATATATATGTGTGTATGTATGTATGCGTGTGTATGTATATATATGCACACGCACATATATACATATATATATACATATACATATAAATATAAATATAGATAGTCTCTGTTACTCATGTAGTAACACTAAGAGGGAAATAAGTTAAATTCTTCTACTTACTGGTCAACTAAACTATGAACATGATATCTTCCTGATATCTTTTGTTTATTTATTTGCTTTATTTTATTTTATTTTTTTGAAAAGAAGATGTGATATAGTAGAAATTATAATTAATTTAGAGTCAGAGTAATCTTGGTCTAGGCTTCTCCTTTGTTACTGTCTAATCCTCTGAATTTTCAGAAGGTACAAATTATTGCCATGTTACTCCTTTGATCAATACAATTTACTGATTCCCTATTATCTTTAAACTTTCTTTAGCATTTAAAACCCTCCACAACCTATCTGTAATGCACCTTTACAACCTTATATATAGATTATTATCCTTCATGCATTTGATGGTCCAGCCAAAATGACCTTCTTGTTTTTCCTCTTACAGGACACTTTATTTCTGATCTCCATATCTTCCTCCAGGCTGTCTGTCATACCTTTAAGGTATTCCTTTCTTCACCTTTATCTCTTAATCTTTTGTACTCTACTCAACTTAAGCACCAATTTCTGTTCTTTCTCTATTCCTTTGACCCTACTCATACACATATCTTCATATCTCCCCTGAAAAGTACCTCATTTTTGTAATTATGTATTTTATATAAATTATATGCACATTTTTTCCTGCTTTCCTTATAAGGCAGGGACTGTTTAACTTTTGTGTTTGAATCCTCAGCACTTAGCTGGGTGTCTGGTACAATTTAGGTACTTAATAAATGCTTGTTAATTGATTGGTTAAGGCAAACAATCTAATCTCTCCTAGCCTCCATTTCCTTATTTTTAAAATGGCCATAATAATATTAGTGACATCTACCTCACAGGGTTGTTGTAAGAATCAATTGAAGTAATAAATTTGAAGTGTTATGTAAATCCTTTAAAATGCAAATGATTGTTATGTATGCATTGATTCCAAAGATTCTGAAATACCTATCAGTCCTACCTTAAGAAAAATGAAACTCTTAAGTCAAAATTTGTAAGAAGAGGCATGTCAAGGTTTGATTATTCACTTTGTGCATGGATTTTTTTTCCTTTACAAAGGATTTATTGCAAAGTTTGCAAGCTTCCCTAGTCCATATAAAATCTTATTTGATTTTCCAAAAAAAACCAAAATAAAACATTTCACAAAGCTCTCTAGGATTGCATCTATACAAAGAATGAAATATATTTCATTTGATGCAACCTATCTGCATCAAAGATTCTACTGAGTCATATTCCACTGAAAATATAATTTGCTCTTTTAGTTCTCATGCGGATCATCCTAAAGCCTAAAAAAATGGATGAGGATTTCCTGCCTGAAGATCAGCAGTCTCTAAATGTGAAGCAAACCCTGCAATCTACTCCTAGGGATTAACAAACTCTCTACAACTTGTTCCTGTTTTAGGGATCCATGTGATTAAAGGTCTGAAGAAAAAGCTACAGAAGCTGTTTTGGTTCTTACCACTGATTAGTTTTGCTTCATTTCATTGAAATGAAAAATAACCATCTGTTGATATCCTTGTCTTGTAAACTAAGAAGTAGGAATTCCTTCTAGTTTGGGAATTGGACAGTCATGAATTTATGCAACAAAGGGGCTTTGGAGTGAGCTTGGCAGCTGGGAGCATAGTAAATAGAGTACTGGGATTGGAGTCCAGAATATTCCAGTTCAAATCCAGCCTCTGACACATTAGCAGTATGGCCCTGGGCAAGTCACTTAAACTCTGTTTGCCTCAGTTTCCTGAATTACAAAATTAGGATACTAATAGCACCTACCTCACAGGGTTTTTGTGAGGATGAAGTGAAATAATATTAGTCAAAAATGTTTAGCGTAGTACATGGCATATAGTAGATGATGTACAAATCTTTATCCTCTTCTCCTTCCCTGCTCCCTTTAAAGAACATATAGTATTATTAAACACACACACACACACACACACACACACACACACAACAAACAACCAACCAAACAAAACAAAACAAAACAAAAAACAAAAACAAAACAATTGCCTTTGGAGAACTATCTTAGCGACCAAGCAAAGATCATTTTACAGACCTTGACTTTTGTAAATTTACAAGCTATTTTCATTTAGTGTAATTTAGAGGAATCTTAGAATGCCAGAGCTGCAACAGACCTAAGAGACCACCTCTTTCAACCTCCTCATTTCCCAATGGAAGAAACTAAGTTATCAGGGAGGACCATCCCAAATCAGTAATGCCTGTAAATAGAAAAGGAGTTTCAGCAAGGCTTACAGCAAGCTACAAATGCAGAAAATCACTCAAATAGAAAAAAAATTGGTGAGAAAGATCTAATATGTTAATTAGACTTTGGCTATTACCTATCCAAAAGCAGCCAAATTGAATGGTGTGCTAATACATAATCAATTCAATAATGGAAAGTTCAATGCTAAGTCTTGACTGAAAAATTTTAGAAAGCAATCTCACTTTTGTGGGAGAAAAGGTATTAAAGAGGCATATGCTTGCCTAAAGTGTTTAACAATATCATGGAGGATACTATTTGGAATCCAAGCTAAAGAAGATGACACAATTAATGTTGAGATTTTTCAGATATTCTTATTCATAAATATGGATAGGAAATTAATTTATGATTTCATTACTAAAGGAAACACCTTCTACCTAAAAAAAAGTCAGTACTTTCTCTGAAACTCAGTTTTAGAGAGTTTTATGATAGGTTAACTGTGTTGCCCATTGTCACACAGTTGGTATTGATCAGTTTGGACCTGAATTTAGGTCTTCCAGGCTACAAGACCAGTTTTCTATCCAGTGTATGACCTGCCTCTATAGACAAAGAACATTTCATTGATTTCATTGAGCTTAAGAATTCAAGTTAGCCTCCTTGGTGAAATCCATAGTGAAGAGTGATTGGTCTTACTATCCACATGAGAAAATTAAAAAAAAAACCAAAAACAAAAACACAAGTGTACCAAAAATACATGTTGGTCAGATTCTGATATGTAATTTGACAGGCACATGTGGTACATGCACACACAGACAATTATATGCATACATTATGCATAAATATTTGTAGTCATAAAATTTGTAGTCATAAAATTTGTAGTCACATAAATATATATCAATGTATATACATACATATAGACATAGGTGAATGTGCAATACATATTTATACAACATGAATATATCCTGGTGTTTATAAAGGGATAGTCTACTTGTAAATATAGCCATATATGCATATACAGGCACACATGTCACATGCACAAATATATATATATATGTATATAAGCTTTGTAAACATATATATATGTATATATCTCACATGTATGTGAAATCATCCCCCTTATTCTACACCCAAGGTGAAACTCTTCCCTTTTTCTAATCCTAGCACCCTATCCAACAAAAATAGCACTTTTTTTTGAAATACTTTTTTTCACTTTCAAGTCAGCATACATTCTTCATGTCAATCCTAATTCACCTGTTCAAACATGTTTTGCTAAGGCTAAGGAAAGCACACACACCCACATACACACATCTTTATTTACCCAGGGCTTCACAGCCCACTACCCATGGCTCTGCCTATTATAGATGCCACTTTACTACTTTTTTTGTTTGTTTGTAAACAACAATACAGAAAGGTTTGAGCTTTATCACAGCAGGGAAGATAAGGCAGCTGAGGTAGGAAGTGTGGCAATTCTGCTAGAATGACAGTGACATTTCTGCTCCCATGGAGGCTGCACAGAGGCTGGATAATTTTGTAGCAAAAGTAATGTAATCATTGTTTGTGCATTTAAATCTAGTCCCTTCCAATTCTGATCCAGGTGTAATAAAGTATGAGTTCCAGTGAGGGGGAAAAGGAAGAAAGAAAAAAGTCACTTAATTTCTTCAAACCTCACTTTTCTCATCTGTCATATGAGGGATTTGTCCTTAATGACCTCCAAGGTCCCTTCCAGTTCTAAATCCACGATCTTACAATTCTGTGAGGCTGATTGTGGGGAAGGAAGATAACTATGATGCTCATGGGTCTCTGTGTGTCTGCCCTGTGTCAATGTTCTCTGAGGTTCTACCCTTGTGGGATAGCATTTAGGAGAGCTCTCCCCTTGCCAAAAAAAAAGATAAAAAGGAAAAAAACATGCCCAACCAGAAGTGTTTAGTGTTTGTGGGGAAAGTGGCATTGTTTTGAGTGTGAGTAGATTATAGCAGGTAGGTGGTGCCATGGATAAAGTGTCAGGTCTGGAATCAGGACGACTCATCCTCCTGAGTTTAAATCTGGTTTCAGATACTTACTAGCTGTGTGACCCTGGACAAGTCATTTACCCTTGTTTGCCTTAGTTTCCTCACCTGTAAAATGAGAAGGAAATGGTAAACCACTCCAGTATCTTCAACAAGAAAACCTCAAGTGAGGTCACGAAGTGTTGGACATGACTGAAACAATTCAAAAACAAGGGAGTAGAATATGAGTATTCAGAGAAGTCAGTAAACAGAAAGACTCAGTCATCAATACACCTTTGGTGTTGAGAAATAAGAGAAGGTGGAAGAGGGGAGGAGGTGGTAGAGAGGGTGGATAACACTATTGAGATAGCATTTTATAAACTGGAATTGATGAAGAGGGGAGGAAGAGAATGAAGAGAAGTTCTTGGTGCAGAGGGAAGTACAGTTGTACTCAGTAACACAAGCAAGTATTTTATGACTAAAGCAATAACTGCAGAGGAAGGAGATGTTATGTGGGTGCTATCTCACTCTAAGAAAGATTATTTCTCCTGCAATAGGCACGTAGTTTGGTGATGTGGAGGACTTAACCAATTGCTTTCAGGGTACACTGTCAGGTCCTGGGAAGCCTCATGTATACTCTGATGCTCTTTGGCTCCATTCTTTTGGTTTCATGTTTTCTGTCATACTTTCTTTTTATGTAGGGAATGTTTCTCTACTCTCGACTCCGTCTTTGGTTCCACTCTCTCTGTTGAAGTAACTACTTCTGGTAATCTGTCTTTGTTGGCTTAGCTTCATGTTATAGGTAAAAGTACAAGCAAAGCACTACATCAGTGTAGTGTTAGTACTTTTCATGGTAAAACTATCCTGCTTAAGAGACATTCATTTTCCTTCTTTCCACACTTTTGTGTGGAGTATTAGTCCCTTGTATTTCTTCCTTTCTTATTATTTGTAAAAATATCACTGCTACTCACAATGGAGATTGTGAAAGAAATGGTAATTCTTTGACTCCGTTTTCAGTTTCTCTCTCTCTCTCTTTCTTTCTCTCTCTCTCTCTCTCTCCCCATATATATGTATGTGTGTTTACATATGTATATATCCATATATATGCATGTATACATGTGTGTCTATTTCTCTATATCTCTATCTATTCATCCACCCATCCATCTATCTGTCTATCTATCTAGTATGTAATGTCTAGGCAAGTCACTTAACCCTGTTTGCCTCAGTTTTCTCATCTGCAAAATAAACTGGAGAAGTATCTTGGCCAGAAAAAACCCCAAATGGGGCACACTCTCTCGTATAGGAGAGAGATGATGGGGACTGTACCTGTAATTCTATGGATGGTGAGAGATCACAGGAAAGGTCTTCTACCAGTTCAGGGCAGCACCTTCTCACCTTTTTTTTTTTTTATCATCTGAGAGAGTTGCCTAGAACATGGACAGGTGAAGTAAGTAACTTGCCAGGGCTAAATAGCCTATATGCATTATTCTTGAACCCAGGTCCTCCTGTCTCTGAGGCCAACTCTTTATCAATATTGTCATGCTGTAGCTCTTATGCATGGTCTAATTAAATATAAATGCTCCACTTTAGCTCTCCATGGGATTTCTGTTCTCTCCTGGGTAAATCCTTACTAATTTTACCCTACTGTGGTTGCTCACAGAAATCTCAGTAATGGCTCTCTGAGCTTCTTTCTTATGCCTCCCTTACCTCAGGGTTATTTCAATATGAGTTGTCAACCCAGATTCATAGTTGAACAGAGAATGATTTTATGAAGTTGATGCTGTAAATGGAAACAAACTGCATCTGCTCCTTCCAGCCTCCCAGGAGGTGGCCAGAGGGACTGGAAAATGGATGAGTCGTAAATATCACATAATCAGAAGCTAACGCAGGCCCCTAATTATCCTGAGTGTCCTCATGGGAACTAGAAAGAGTCTTCTAACTACTAACTATTTTTGGATACCTTCAACACACTCTGCCCCACTGGGATCAAGGCTATTTTCAACATAAAAATTAGAAGTATTGAGTTCTTCAGTTAAGAACAGCATGGTTTTCTGTTACTGAAAACACTTTGTAGAATTTTAAAATAAATGAAAAAACAACCAAAACGTTTGATTTTGATAGTTGATCTATAACCAGTATGTTACAAACTGTCTCATGAGCAAAAAAAAAGAAAAAAGAAAAAAAAGAAAAAAAGGTTTTTGGTATGCTTTGGAGGATTCTCAATCATTTATCAGGGAACCTCAAAAAATAATATCACCAGAGAATTTATAAAGTCCTTGTCTTACAAAATTTCTTATACTACTCAAATATAAGGCCTTTTCTTACAAATCCTGCCTCAACTCTGCCACTTGAAGGAATAAGGATAGTGTTGCTGGGTTTTATTATGATTTTTTCTTTCTTTACCAGCCTCTCTCTTATCACGACTTCATTTAGTCATTCACTGGTTCCCCAGTTTTTCAAACTATAACTGCAGTCCTCGAGTCTTTGCCTGAAGCAAGATGAAGGGAAACTCATATTTCCCAGGTTCTTCTTCACTCCCTTGACTGCTAACAAGAGAGCTTTTTTTTTGTACCACCCCAACCCTGACCCTATCCTTATTTAGTACCTCCCCAATACCAATGTCACTCATTCCCATGCGTAACTCTTCAAGAAAATATTGGTGCCCTATATCAGTCTATCTTTAATAACTCATAAAAACAAATACTATCCACCTTCTTGTGATTTGTCATATTCTAATTATCAAACAAAAACCAAACCAAACAAGGAGTTTAAAAATGTTGTTTCCTGCTAATTAAAAGCATTATAGTGTGATAAAAAGAGCATAAATGATTTTTTTAAAGAGAAAAACAAGTTTCTTTGAACTACTTTATTTTAAAGTTATCAAGGGGAAAATGTAAAGATGATTCAGTTTCTTTTAGATTTTTTTTTGATTAATGAACATTTATTTTCTCTTCCTCTCATATTCCTCTTTCCATTAAAAAGCAAAGATCCTTATGAAAACATGCGTATTCAAGTTTTATTTTCTGGGCCTACATCCTCTGTGCTCCAAGGTTGTCAGATCTAACTTGCTCCCAAAACAACAGTTCCTTTGGACTATTTTATTTTTAAGTCATCAAGAGGAAAATGTAAAGATGATTCAATTTATTTTAGTTTTTTTAAATAATGAACATTAATTTTCAATGCCTTTTTAGCCTTCTTTATGCTAACTTACTCCGCTGATACCCTCATGTTACACCATCATATAAGGAAAACTTAACATGTAAGTGAGATTGATGGACTTGTAAATTGAAATTCACAAATCTCCCTTGTCTCAATTTTGATAAGTAATCTGATGAATTAAATTGTGATAAAGTGTTAATGGGTAAAACTTAAATAATTCCCTTTCCAACAATAATATCAGCATATTCTAAAAGGAGGGTTCAAAGCCTATAAAAACCTCAATCCTTGATAATCATCAAATGTCCAAACCAGAGAAATGACCTTGGAGATCACATACTGTGAAAAAGTGAGTTTGAGAAGATGAAACCTACAACTTTAACAAATTACCTAAAAAGAATACTGCTATTCCATTATGACTTCCTTCAAATAGAGAAGTGACATTATTTCTCAGGTTACTGCAAAATATTCCTTGGACTTAATTAATTGATTTGTTAGTATCTTATCAACTTAGGTTTCTTACGTACATAGAAATGGAAAAAGTCAGTGTTATTTATCAAGTCACTATTTATTATCAGTAATTATTAAGATCAGGTTATTAAGTTCTAATAAATGTAAAACTTTCCTCATTCTAGTGATTTTATACTTAAATACTACACCATTCATCTTGAATTAATATGTTACTATGCCTTACTTTGATTATTTTTTCTCTACAAATGAGGATGGATTTGTGGTAATCTATGTATCCTATTCCATCCTCATTTTGGCTAATCTCATGATTTCTCAAAATGGTTATTCTGAGTTGCAAAGTAACCCAGAAAGGATGCAGTCATAACTCTAACTGATTTTTTTTTCTGTATAGAGGTCTGACTAAAAAAATAATGCTTACTGCAAAATACTTTTATATACTGCAAAAAACTTTGTAGAAGTATCTAAATATGAAAACTAATTTC
Organism: Vombatus ursinus; assembly: GCF_900497805.2. Classification (NCBI taxonomy): domain Eukaryota; kingdom Metazoa; phylum Chordata; class Mammalia; order Diprotodontia; family Vombatidae; genus Vombatus; species Vombatus ursinus. The sequence goes on from NW_020954723.1 coordinate 12,930,625, forward strand.
TTCATTAAGTTGAAGTTACTAATGGAATAATTCATAATATAAAATACTAGCCTTGCCCACCATTTCTATACCATGTATTTCTCTTTACAAATAACCAACTCCATGCATATAACAAGAACTTTATATGGTCCACAACTTTCCATAAAAAAAGATGATTTGCTCAGTTAAAGTCAGGCATAATTGACAAACTGCACAACTGTGATTTTTTTTTAAAGGAAGCATTTTCTCACCTTCCTTTTATTGAAGCAAGGCTCTGTCCAGATACAAATGAATATTAGCCCCAGCCTGTTCAAGAAAACCAAATCAAAACACTGGTTTAAAATGAAAAAAAAAAGAAATATCAAGTATTTTAGCACAAAAGAAAAGGAAATTTTTTTTTCCCTCCAGAAAGTTGCAACTGATGAAAATCAGGCATCTTTAATGAATGTCATATTGAAACTTTATCTAACATTCGTGACTACAAATATGAAATTATTGACTCTGAGAAAATTTGTAATTGAAAAACATTTCAACCAGCCATTATATTTTAACAAGAAGTAATAGAAATTTGAAAGGAGAACTAAAGGCTATAAATTTTCCTCTGATGTCATATTGTAATATCCATATCCCTAGTACATAAAATCCTCTCACATGTACAGAAGGATAATGTTTTCAATGCTCATTGTTTGAGGAAGGATAAATACATTCAGTGGGCTAGCAAACAAAGCTATAAATTCACAGTGTATTTTATGTCTTTGCAACATCATGGCCCAAAGGTTTAAAAACAAACAAAAAACAAAAAACAAAAACAAAAAATCAAGACTAAACAGATGACAAGGATGAGTTAGATTAACTATTTTGTTAATAAAAACAGAGTTTTCCAAGCCAGGAACTAAAGCTTGTGGGCAAGTATCACACAACATAACAAATACGTCAAGCTACCTAGTGGACAGATGTTACCATTGTCTTGGCTGACATCTCATAGAAGTATCTCACATCTGGCACAGGCAATGCCACAATTGAGTATGCTTGCTTTTGAAAATCAGACCATCCAATTGAATAGTAATGGGAAGAAGGCTATGTGTATTTTGGAAAATGCTATTTTGCACCGAATTAGTTGGCTCAACAGCTTGGAGATAGTGGTGCTGTGTAGTAAACAAGTAGCATTTCCGAACTCCTGGCTTTCATCTTTCCTGTAAATGCAAATCATATGATGAAGGGAGAGAGAATATGACCTCTAATGTTTACACTGATCTCTAGTACAAAGATGTATTTTTAAAGAGAGAAGGGCAAACCTCAAATGATCTGAGGTTTGCATTAGTAATCCAAAGCAAGGATATTAATTGATATCTCCTGTGATCTCAGAACTCTTTGAGATATAAAACCATTCTGGAAATCTCCTGAGAACAGGTTTTCTTGTAATCTCTCTGTGAGTTCCCATTTCTGCTCTTGCCTGGAAATGGTTTAAGGAAAGATTTTACTTTCTTTCCACCCACAATATTTCAGTTTCTCCTTTTCCAGGGAAAACCAAGGAACCGTAGAAGCTCATTTATGGAAACAAGCAACAACAACAACAACAAAAAGGTTAAATCATAATCATAACTAATTTTAAAACAAACAAACAAAAACTTCTTGTCTAAATTTTATTGAGAAAACCCAAAACTCAGTTTGAACTTGAGGTAATTTCTCCCCACTGATATTGCCTGTTCCCAACTGCAATGTTTAGTCTGGTTTTTTCACTGAAGAAAGAATGTTTTTCAGAATTGCTTAATACTTTTTTGGTACTATGCACACATTGTTTCTCATTCTCAGAGAGACTTGGCTGTGATAAGTGACACAATTCAAGCTGCCAGTCCTATATTGATAGTCTCCATTTACTTGTTTGTTAGGCTTATTTTATTTTTCGCATAGACTATTACTTATGTATTCCAATCTCTGGACATTTGTTATTAATAAAATGTCTATTCTAAGGATGTCTGTTCTATAAATCTGGAAGTTACTTAAGATCATGCTAATTGACTTTTAAAAGATAATATGGATTAAAAAACATTCAAATTTCCCATTGTTCTTAAATGTTACTTTTAGAAGAAAAAATCAGTTATGATCAGCATTGGAACTAGAAAGTCATCTTTGAGAAAGTAAATGATGGATCAGGAACATAAATCAAGGGCTTGTTTTATATAATTTCCAAGAAGCAATTTTTTAATAAAGTTGTTGAATCACATTTGCTCAGAATCTTGTGCAACAAACAAATCTCAAGCAAGAGTCATGGAATGTGGAAACCAGTTTATGAAAATTAAAAAAAGAAAGCTAAATCATAACCATCACTGATATCAAATTTAAAGAGAACAGCAACAACTTCTCAGTTCCAATTTCATAAGCCTAGTGAAAATATAATTTGAACTTGGAGAATTTCATCCCTACTGTCTTGAAAGTACGGAAACAAGTTTGTTTCTATAGCTTGTTATGAAAAAATAGCAAATAACTTGTTTCCATAATTTCATCCTTATTCCCTATTTCTAATTAACATTGTAAATCTGGTTTTAAAGCAAAAAAATAACATATTTCTCACTGTTGCTTAGTATGTTCAGGGTCAAATCACATGGCAGGATGGGACCTAAGGTAGAAGTTGTTAGCTGAGAATTCTTTTTGGCTTTGTGCCAGGCTACTTCAATGGTTTACCATCAGTGTACCTACATATAGTTGAAAGTCTCAAGCCAGACAACAGTGAAGGTACACCACTTTCACAAACCCAAGAGATTGAGATCTCTCTAATCTATTTGCCTTTTTGACTTGAAAACTTAGTAAAGTTCCTTTCATTTCCTTTACTTTTCTATATTTCTGAATTCAGAGGTTAGTAGCAAAATATCGTTGTCTGACCCCAAAATTTTATATAGAAAAATAAATTACAGAGAAGCAAAAAGACTTGGTCAATATCACATAGGAACACACACACACACACACACACATACACACACACATGTATTAATGAAATAGAGTTGGAACACAAAGTCAGGTCATCTGACTACAAGACCAGGGCTCATTGCACTACAGTACTTGCATTCACATGTTTTCCTTAATCTATCAAAATAGTATAGCAGGTAGATAAGAAAGAATCATATTAAAGTAGCTTTTTTGGGGGGTGGGGAGAAGGGGAACCATGGATTGTATTCTTTGTAAAAAGAAAAATTCTTCTCCTCTTCACATATGTCAGTACATTATTATCAAGTGACCAAAATAAATATTTTCTTAAAGGAGAGATTTTAGTCCAGTGACCAAACTCTGGAAAGTAGGGTGGTATAGTTGAAAAGCCATTAGATTCAATATGCAATTTCAAGGCACATATTTGTAATTTTGCAAATGAAATAATCTGTTTCATTTAACTATTATATTTGATGCAAGTTTTTTTTTCTCCTCTCCCTCAGTTACAGGTAAGGAAGGAGGTTGGAATGAGAAAACAATTAATTAATGTATTATGTGTATATGCATGTATGTATGTGTGTATACATAATGTGTATATGTATGTATATATATATATATATGTATATATAAAGTTTAAGGTTTTTCAATAAATTGGCAGCTCTACTTTAGCAGAGTATTTCTAGATGAAGTAGGAGTAGTACTCCAGTCAGGCTGGAGCCCCCTCTCCCAATTATGTTCCTCTCATCTTTCCTTAATTGTAGAGATATATAAAAATAAATACACATAAAAACACATACATATACACACATTCATACATAATACATACATACATGGCAAAGGTATATATGCACACATACACATATACATATATGTGTGTATGTATGTGATTATCAAGTGCTACATATGTGTATATACACAAGTATATACATATACATATGTACACACATATCTATGTCTAGCTATTTATATGAACCCTACTTAAAATGTAATTTAATTACACCAGACAACATCTATTTTTCCATTAGTAAATTCTAGTGTGCATTTTTTTTCACAGAGGAATACTAAAGATATGGAAATTTGCAGCAATTTCTTGAAATGGTATGAGGATGCCAGATACTCTAGGGGAAAGATAGGAGGAGGTACAATGAGACTATAAAGGGGGACTCTCCAGCTTGCAAAGAAATACACCTAAAATAATACAAATAATTACAAAGTAATACAGCTATAATCTGAATATGACCATGAGAGTCTTTGGCTTACAAAGCTCCAGTGTCTTATTTCTTCTTGGATCGAATGCAATCTCCTTTTTTTGACCTTTCAAAGCCCTTCACAATCCAACTGTAGACTACCTTTCCATACTTATTATCTATTACTCCCTTCACATACCATATGCACCAGCCAAATTGACCCACTTGCTCTTTCACACATAAGTCATTCTATTCCCATTTCCACTTGTGCCTCTGCTTACTTTCCCCAGTATCTGAGGATTCCTCTTCTGTCCTAACTTCATTCAAAACTCAGCTCAAATGCTTCCTGTGACATGAATCCATCCTAGTTACTCATGCTTCCCTTAGAATTGGCTTATATTTACTCTGTATGTGTGTGAGTGTGTCTGTGTATGTGTGTGTGTGTGTGTGTGTGTGTGTATGTGTGTTTGTGTGTGTGTGTGTGTGTGTGTGTGGTATCTACTTATATGAGGACATGTTTCCCCTACTAGGATATAAACTCCTTGAATGCAGAGACTATGTCATTTTTTTGTGTTTCTGTGCCCAAAACCTGGCATGGAACCTGTCAAATGTAGGTGCTTAATAAATACTTGTTAGCTGATTGGTTGTAGTGTGAACAGTGGGAAAAAAACTTCATAATTTTATCTTGAATTATCAGTGAAGAAAGCTATGTGCAAAATTTTCTTTGTCTGCGAAGAAGAATTTGATGTATGGGGAATTCACTTAATAACATTATGTCTTCCAGGTTATTTTTTTTTTCATTTAGTCTTTACCCATATGTTGTTAATTTACTTATGGGTGGTTTTGCAGTTTACAAGGGCTTCCATGTAAATGTCTCAATATGTTACCTATTGAACTCCGTGGAAAACAAAAACGGAAATATCATTTTCATACATGATTTAGAGATGAGGGAAATTTAGTATTAGAGAGTTTAAATGACTTGCCCAAAGTCACTTCTATCATAATTTATCATCATGATCTGTAGTTATGTAGGTGCAATCCTATGCTTTCTTTCTGAGAGTTTATAGCTCCCAGTATTCAATTCCAAATCTGGAGATCCTTGAAGACCAGTCATAATATTTTCTAGGAAATAGTTTAAAAACTACCCTTCAAATAGGGAGCTATATTCTATTTTAAAGATAATGTGTGTGGCTCTGAAAGCAAGAGCATTTCTGTTTCCAGAACCAGCATAAGGAAAGCCATAATGAAATGCTACAAGAAGAAAATGTGAGGGCAGCTATTGGATTTATGAGACGTGTAGGATTCTTGCCTCTGTTTGGATAACTAGGGTGTTTTGGTTTTATTAAAAGCAGAATCTTGTTTGTGGTTAAAATATTAATACTTGGTAAATAAGGCAGGATGATGCCTATTTCCTCTTGAAACTCTGAAATCACCTGTCTTGACATCACATTCAAGTGTGGTGACAACTTATTATGAAGTACTATAATGTTAAGATCCTTAACAGTTCTGTATAAACCAAACCCATGCAACTTTTTTACCTTTTGCAAAAAGTTAGAAGAGGGTGTGCGTTGAGATCCACACACACACACACACACACACTCATATACTTTTACAGGTGTGTGTATATATGTAAATATATGTTTACATACATATATGTCGTGTGTACAAATATTTCTAAGTATATGTATATATGAGTGTATATATATAGATCTACAGATATCTATCCCCATCTCCTACTTTGCCTACTGCTGTAGAGGTCAACACCATCCTCCCAGTCTCTCAGGCTCACAACCTAGGAATCTACCTGGATTACTCATTATCTCTCAACCATCACATTCAAATTGTTGCCAAGTCCTACTGATTTCACATTTGTGACATCTCTAGAATATGTCCTCTTCTCTTCTATAACACTGCCACCACTCTAATGCAGGTCCTCATCACCTCACCCCCGGATTATTGTCTGCTGGTGGGCCTGCCTGCCTCAAGTGTCTCTCCACTATAATGCATTCTCCACTAAGCCACTAAAGTGATTTTCTTAACATGTGGGTCACTCCCCTACTCAAGAAATTCTATTGACTTACTATCACCTTCAGAAGTGAACACAAAATACTCAGTTTGACATTCAAAGCCCGTCATAATCTAATCTATGCCTACTTTTCCAGTCTTCTTACACCTTACTCTTTGACACTTATTCTTTGATTTAGTGACACTGGCCTCCTGGCTGTTCCATGGACAAGACACTCCATCTCTCTTTGGGCATTCTTTCTGGCTGTCCCCCATGCCTGCGATGGTCTCCTTCCTCTGCTTCAACTACTCCCTACTTTACCAAACATAATTCTACCTTCTACAGGAAGCCTTCCCCAACCTCCAGGGTCTTCACTCTGTTAATTATTTCCTACTTGTCCTATATGTAGTATATTTTGTTTATATTTGTTCGCATGGTGTCTCTCTCATTAGATCGTAAGCCACTTGAAGGCAGGGACTCCCTCTTACCTGTTTTTGTATCCCCAGTGCTTAGCACAGTGCCTAGTATGTAGTATGTGTTTAATGAAATGTTTATTGATTGATTAATTGTCAGTGAACTTCCTCAAAGTGTATTTCATTTGGTCTCAGGCTTCTCAGGCCTGTGTGAATTGCAGTGCAACACTCAAACTCAGACTATGAACTCATTGATATTAGCACAATGATCCTTTACACATTCATCTAAGTCCATGCTTTGGGGGTACTCTGTAGACCTGAGGGTCAAAAACGGTGCATACACCAGTAAAGAGAAAACTAGTTGTGCTGCTGTCAGGACTGGAGGTCAAGCAATTGCTAACACCATCCAGACCCTTTCAATTCTAGTAATTGAAACCCTTGAAAGGAGCCTTTGAAAGGAGTCAAAAATAATTTCCATATCTTATGCTAAATGATAAATGAGGTACTTTGAGTAAAAAGCTAGCCTACAAACCAGTAAGACCTGAATTCAAACCTTGTCTTTGACATATACTAGGTGTGATCCTTAGCAAGTCATTTAATCTTTCAGTGGTCTAGGAAGCTCTCTAAGACTTAAGTCAGTCAGTGGACAAGCACATATGAGCTTCTACTATGTGCTAGTAACTGCAATAAAGATTGGGGATTGGTTGGTTGTTGTGCTTCCTTCTCAAAGTAGACCAAAATGACATCACTAAGTTAGAGTCAAGTTACAATGTGTTCTACTGTGGCTGATCAGACCAACATGAGCTCAGAATGCTCTACCACAAGATGGGAACAAATAGTCCATGGGGGCTGTTTCTTTAAATTTGGGTATCTCGTGTTTCTTTTCAGCTGCTGTAATTCTGCTTTGCTCATAGAGAATAGTACCTTCTTTGGTGTGTCCTGCCATGCTGAGTGTCTCCCATGTCATGAAATCAATTCCAAAATTTCTTCAGCGAGACCTTGAGAGTAAACTTGTATCACTTCTTCTGATCCCCATGTGAGTGCCTTCCTTGTGTGAATTCTCTGTAAGACAGTCTTTTAGGCAAACATAGGCTTGCCTAACAGTGTGGCCAGCTCATCGGAGTTGTGCTCTCCACAGTAGAGTTTGAACACCTGGCAGTTTAGTTTGAGAAAGGATCTCAGTGTCTGGTATCTTATCCTGCCGGCTGATCTTCAGAATCTTCCTAAGACAATTCAAATGGAAGCTATACAGTTTCCTGGGATGGTGTCCAGATTTCATAGGCATACAACAATGAAGTCAGCTCAATGGCTCTGTAGACCTTCAGTTTGGTAGGAAGTCTAATACTTCTCTCTCACACTTTCCTTTACAGCCTCCCAAACACTGAGCTCGCTCTGGCAATGTATGTGCCAACCTCATTATCAATGTGTACATTCCCAGAAAATATACTGCCAGTGAACTTATCCACGGTATTAAAAACTTCTCCATTTGCTATAACCAATGGTTCCACATATGGATGGTGTGGTGAGAGCTGGTGGAGCACCTATGTTTTCATGGTGTTAATTGTTGGGCCAAAATTAGCACAAACAACATAAAACAATCCATATTTGGTTGCATCTCAGCTTCAGAGGCTGTACTGGGGATATGAAGAAAGTTTAAAAAAAATAGTCCCTGTTCTCAGTGGAGGAAACAAAATCTAACCAACCATATTCAAACAACATAAATGCCAGATACATTGGGGATAATTTCAGAGAAAGGTATTGAGTTTACGGAGGTCTTGACAAATCTTTATGTGGAAGGTTTCACTTTGGCTGAGACAATTAATGGTAGCAATGGAAGCTAGAAAAAGTGCTTACCTGTATTGATAGAGGGAGTTTCCTTATCCTTGCAGTTCCTTATACCATTGAAATAACAGGTAGAGTCATATACCACTTCTTAAGTTAAATATTAGGGTTTGGGGAGTGGCAGAGGGTGCAAAAGGAGCAAAGGACTTCAAAAGGTACAGTTAATTTAAAACTGAAGACTTCTTCCTTTTAATTGTGGGAGTGGTTATGTGTCTGAATTTACACAATATCTAAAATAACCTTAAGTCTATGGCTAAAGAGGGACTATGAAATGTCTTTCCTCGTGAGCTAAAGGCCATACAGTAATAGCTTTTCATTTATGTTTGCCACATAGAACAACATAGGTCTTGAAGAGAGCACTTCAGTTTGAGACAACTCTGTAATTAGCATATATATATGTAAAGACAATATAATCAGCTTGCAGTACAATTTAGAAAACAGCCCATTACTCAATGCTGACATTGGACAAGAAGATAACATTGGCAACTGTACATGAAAAGAGCTAGAAGTATTATCAGAGGTCTAGAATATTACCAACTAAGACAAATCTCTAAGACTCACTGCTTTGGCTGTACATATTCCCCAGATGCTGGACACAATAGTTCTCTATGCATTTTTCCTCTCATACAAGCTATTTCTTTCAACAGTGGGATGGTAATGAGGTGTTCAAGGAGGACTAGCACCTCTGGTATGAGAGCTTGCTGAGCCATTTTTAGGGCTGCTCATCCATTTTTTTTGTGTCCATCTTTGACCCAACTCTCACCTGTGGCTCTAAGAAGCTGTAGAATACACAATGACCACACCATGGTAAAACTGTCTCAGCAGGTGGTTGAAGGTAAGCAATAGGCCTCAAACTCATTGATGAGTTGGGAGGATGTCTACCCCAAGCATGTGAAGAGATGTAGAATGGAGAGATAAGAACAATTTGTTCTAATATCTATGAAAGTGACTGAAGCAGGAGCTGTGGAATGCTTGGAGCTTGGTCAGGTATTGAAGATACCTGGGCCATTGCCAGTTCTCTTGACTTTTGTCTTGTCACTGGACTTTGATGACTCTGGAAGAGAGGGTGAGGCTGATGACATTGTGTAACTCTGCCTCACTTAAATCCAATTCACATGAAAGTCAAGAGATCACCTTGTGATATCAATGGTCCTCTTTAAAAATGGATGAACAATAACAATGCATATGGAAACATGCATACCTACCTCTGTGTAAAGACAATTATTTTTTTAAAATTTATTTTGTTGTACTGTTTCATGCTCTTCCTCCTCATCATCATTATTTTGCTTTGCACTAATGCATCTTTGAGTTTGATAAAAAATAATTAAAAAACAGTGTAGTCTTATGAGCTATAGTCTATAGTTTTGATTAGATGTTGGCTGAAAATATACCTTCAAACTATGATGACATTGTAGGGGGCTCATTTGTGAGTGGAGGTCAGGTTTTTGGTATAATTCCAATGATCTCACTATCATTACATAATGCTAAAATCAGTCCCTTTTCTACACACTCCTACATGTGAGTAATCTGCTCCTTCTATCCACTTTTTCAATGCTACAATCATTGTTTATTTTGACCTAATCAACCATTTTACTAGGATAAAGATTCTTAGTGTTGGGGAGGGAGGACAGATAGACAGTGTGATTTGCTCCAGCTACTGCCCTTACCACCCTAAAGATGATGGCACACCACCTACTCTTGCAGAGATGGGCCAAGAGGAAAGGAGGACAGAAAGAAGGAAGAACAAAATGCTCTAAAATTATTACCACCTAATTTTATGTCAAAGGGATAAATAACTACAAATAGAAACTTTAAGCCCATTATCTCAGGCTTTCTTACCTCATTGTTATTATATCAGAATCATTCAATGTCATTCCTAATGTACTAATTCCAGGTTATCTTGTCATACTCACCAAAATTGCCCCCCTTTGCAAGTGCCTGCAGAAACAACTAGATAATACCCTCCTTAAGCAGTTAGATGTATAGTATAGTTTTGTTCTTAGTGAGAAATATCTGGAAAAAAAATTAAACCAAATTCATAGAACATATCATGATGGAAAATGTTATTGGAATTCACATTCTTCTAGCTATGGAACCACGTAAATCATCAGTTAACAAGACAAATACACTTATTTTACAAATGAGGAAACTGAGGCCCCAATAATTATTTGACTTGTTCTAAGTCATACAGATGGTGAAGAACTAGAATCATAACACAGATCCTCTGATTCAAAACCTAATTCTCTTCATGCTATACTGTGTTGCCTTAGAGCACAGTTTTAAACATTAAAAATGAGTAAATATGATTTAAGTAGTATGAAGGTGGCTACAGGTCATAAGTTATTACCCTAGAAATTTTTAAGACCAATGCAGAAATATCTTCATAAAATTTAGTTTTCAATGTCTCAGAAAGGCCTATTCATTTATTGTTCTAATTCCCACATATAGTCTTACTACCTCAAATTCAACCACAACTCAACAGCTGCCTAGCATTGAGTTGACTACAATTCTTAGACAGCTGTGGATGAAAGATTTCAATTTCCAAAAAAATGTAAGTTGAAAAGTTCACCATGAAGAGTTTATCTCATGACCACCACTGGGAAGCTTTGAGTCCAGACTTATGATGAACATAAAGTGGGATGTAATGGGATGCCACTACACAAAAGAAATATATTTGAAAGTAGGATGAAATAAAATGAACAATCATTACAATCATGATTATGATTGTTTTTGTTATTGTAATTCTTATCAAAGAGTTATATAAAAGTGAGCTAGATGGCACAATGGATAGAGCATGGGGCCTAGAGTCAGAAAGATTTCAGTTCAAATCTGGCCTCAGGCATTTACTAGTTGTGTGACTCTGGGCAAGTTACTTAACCTTTGATTACATCAGTTTCCTCATCTGTAAATTGAAGACAATAATATCTGCTCCCAGTTTTGTTGTGAGTATCAAATGAGGTAATATTTGTGAAGAGCTTTGCAAACTTTAAGGCACTGCATAAATTCTAGTTATTTTTATATGTCTACATATGAATGACTTTTTTTTTTTACTTCTCAAGAGGTGACAGAAAAAGGGTAGAGAAGGTCTCTTAGGACTTACGATAATTAAATAGAGAAAATATGTGAAGAGAACCATAAACTTTGGGTGACTGTGCGATAACATCTCAACCAAAGGTCATTTCCACATTGTTGTTTGGATTATTTCATGGGAAAAGGTATGGGCCATATGAATTGAAGGTGGGTGGTTAAGGGTTAATTGGGAGATTGAGTAATGAAAGTTAAGATCTAAGACTACTTTGAGGGGAAAGGATGGAAGGTTAGGGTGCTGGAGAATGAAGTTTTGGAAGTAAAGGCACCCATCAATTGATTCTTATTGCCAAGATTCTGCACATGGGTTATTTCTTCTGCTGTTCTCACCTAGTGACATACAGTCAGGCTTTGATTCAGTCTACAAAAGGATGTAATTGGTTGGATGTATGGAATTCTCCAGGCCAAGCTCTCCATTCTCCCTGGTCCCTTATGCACACTCATGCATAACAAAAAAGCAATTCTACTTCCTTGCCAGGTCTTGAAAGGAAGTGAGGACATAAAAGTACTTTTCTGACTATGCACAATGATGAAATGATTGGTAACATCAACACTTTTAAGTATGCAAAATGTTTTATCTGCCATAAACTACTTACTTTGCTACCTCCATAGTAAACACAATGAGTTCCCTAAAAAAGCCTGAAGTTTCAAACATCCCACACTATGGTCCTGTGATAAATTGTCTTTGCATAAATGAAAGAGTGTATGCATAATCAGCAAAATAATAATGATGATAACTTTAATCTTAGATTGAATGAAGCAGTCTTTGGAGGAATTCTCAATCTTAGGAAACAGCATAAAGTTTTCCAGTATACCAGGGACTCATTCAAAAATAAGTCTTATTTATACAATACTTTAAGTTTAACAAAGCATCTCATAAATAAGGGAACAAACACTTAGTAAGTGCGTACTATGTGCAACCACTACACTAATATTATCTCATTTAATCCTAACAACACTCCTGGGAGGTGAATGCTATTACTATCCCTATTGTACTGGGGATACTGAGGAAACTGAGACAGACAGTGGTTAAGAAAAATGTTTAGGGACATGCAAGTAATAAATTCAAATCTGAGGACACATTTAAACTCAACTCTTCCTGACTTTGGGCCCATGGCTCTATATACTCTGATATATAAAACAGAAATATCTCCTTCAAAACAAACCTGAGAGGCAGGTGCTATTATTATGTCACATTTATAGCTGAAAAAAAACCTAAATCTGAGTGACTAAATGACTTACCCAGGGTCACATGGTTAGTAATTTTCTGAGGTGGGATTTGAAACCAATTCTTCCTGTTTTCAAGTCCAGGTCCTATAGTAATAATAACAATAATATGTTTATTGTGCTTTTATATGACTATGTGTAGTGGCGCGGTGGATAGAGCACTGGCCCTGAAGTCAGGAGGACCTGAGTTCAAATCCAGCCTCAGACCAAACACTTGACACATACTAGCTGTGTGACCTTGGGCAAGTCATTTAACCCCAATTGCCTTCCCCCCCCCCAAAAAATATATATATATAGGTATATATATATATGACTATGTGTGTATTATATAGAATATTTATTATTATTATTGTCATAATTACTAGTATTATAGTGGTAGTAGCAATAGCAACAGCTAACATTTATATAGAGGTTTATGTTTTATAAAACACATTTTATCCTCACAACTACCTTTAACAGTAGGATCGCTTTAAGAACAACTTTGGATGAAGTCATTTTGACTATTACAAATCCCAAATTAACTACAAGGGACCTATGAAGGAAGACACTATCTGTACCCAGAGAAAGAACTGATAAATGGAAGTGTATATAGAATGATTTTACACATTTGTACATATTTGTGTCTAATGGTAGCCCTCTTTGGGGTAGGAGGGAAGAGAGAAAAGGAAAAGAGAAATTTACATAATAACTTTATTATATATTTAAAAGGAATAGAACGTTGTACATAATACAGTGTAGTTTCATACGCAATCTCTTTTTTTTTTATTGTACTAGGTTATGGAAATGCTTGTTTTATTCCATAAATTAAAAATAAAATTAAAAAGTAGGTGCAGTTATTATCCCCATTTTACAGATAAAGAAACTGAGACTGAGAAAGATTAAATAATTTATCTAGAGGCACACAACCAATGAGAGTATGATGCAGCAACTATACTCAGGTCTTCCTGACTTCAAGATCTCTATCCACTCTTTTACTTAATTGCCACATAATAACACTATCTTATTTACTAAAAATGAAGCCATTGATAAAGAGTTTCCAAAAAGTTTCACACTCTATGTATGAAAAGTTGGATTTACCCTTTCTGATATCCCTTTATTCCCCTCACATTTTCCACTCTACCTACCATAGTCATGTTGGACCAAGGAAAAGAGGATGAATTGTGAACTCTGGTATTTGGTCAGGTTCAGAAAAGTGAAGGTGTTCTTTCTCTGAGAGACAGACTAAGATAAAATCCTTGATACTTGCAGACCGTTAACAAAGATAACACACTAATCTTTTCTTTTGAGACATGACTGCTTCCTTTCCTAAGAGGCAGGATGTTTCTGTTCTAGTTGTGTTTAGTATGGAAAATTAGTAGTTTACAGAAGCTTTGAATTATGAGATGTCCAGGCTGGAAGAAATCTTTCAAATAATACTCTTATTTTGCAAATGAAGAAACTGAGACTCTTTTTGCTCCCTCTGAATTATTACATCAATGTCAATGAAGAAACATATAACTTTCTTCCTTCAGGGGTTGAGAAGTTGCCTGTTTTTCTTTTCTCAGCCCACACTGTCCTCTGTCTACCCAGAACTACTCAGTCACCCGCTTAGGGGTAAAGCTCATCTTTCACTGCTGGATGGCAGCCAACTCGGCTTTGAACTGTGCAGAAACAGAGAAGTGCTTGATAGCTTTTTATACAGCTTGGTTTGATACCAATAACTGTTGAGTGTGGATGTCAAGGCAACAAAGCTGCTGCATACAAAGAGAGAAAAATAATAATAAAATAAAACCCCAGAGATTAAAAGTGAGTAATCTGTAGAAGGCTGAAAAATCATTTGTCCATTGTTTTTGTGTGTGTTCCTTTATCTCTGGGGACAGGACTAATTAGGGTCAGGGACAAAGACATGAATCTGTTGTCTAATTGCTATTTCTCAAGCATAAATAAGTAACAAATTGTGCACATAAACTGTCCATTTCCCCCTGTGGCTCTCCCTCCTCCCCCTCCTACTCCTGGGGAAACTTAAAAGCTTCAAAATCTTTATACTGTTATTATTTAGCTCTGGCACTTCATTTTCAAATATTTATGGGACCAGGATTATAGACAAAACTTACACTGCATTTGTGAATAAAACATTTGGCTGAATATTCTCATGGGATAGGGATGGGGGTCTGAGGCAGAATTTAGACAAATGGGGAAAGAAGGAAGGAAAGGATTGGAGATATGCACCACTCTTTATTATTACTCATAATTGACAACTATTCTTTTAAAGATAATTTTGTGAAGTTTTGAAGCCAACAATTAGAATTATACTGTATGACACCTCACATCTTTTTTCTTTTGAAGTCATAACATCTACATCAGAGGCACATTTGTTCAGTGTGTGTCTATTTTTTGAGCAGGCTCTGAAGGAAGAGAAAGTCACAGATGAGTTTCAAATAAATGGGGCAGTGCCAAAGAGTCAGGCAAATTCATTTGTTTTTCATACTTAGACAAAGTGTAGACTAGAACTCACTCAGTCAAGTTTAGGCTGGGCAGAAGAATGTAAACACAAATTAATTGGAATGTATTGCCATAGACTGAAGAGAGTAGGAATTTCCTCCTCCCCCTTTCTACCCTTTCCCAATCATCTAGGCATTGCTGTCAAATTTTGAGATCATGTTTCATATTCCACTATTACACTATCCAGGGCTATCAAATACTAAGAGTGGTCAGTGGTTCCTGTTTTAAAATAATACAGTCTACTTCTCTCATATCCATGCCATTTTCTTCTGCCTCTCTATGTCCAGAATCTTTCTACCTTTCAACCTTTCATCCCTTCACATAGAGCTGTTGTTTTAATAGGCCTGCTACATACCAAATTTGTTTGGAACTAGGCCTGCTGGAATATTTAAAGTACTGGACATAAAGTCTTGGCAGTACTGAACCTTAATAGATGGAACAAAATATTTTTTTTTCAAAAAGGAAAGATTTAATGGAACTATTTGGACACAGGTATTAGAAGAAACTTTTCACTGATCAAGTAGACTCTTCTCTTCCTATCTTGGCCCCTTGGTGAACCAGTTCAAGTACACTCTGTTCTCTTTTTTGCATTTTTTGCCCTGTTTTCCTATCACCAACATTGCCCTGCCAAGCCTCAGCCTTGGATTACTCCTATCATCTGCTCCCTTTTGCTACTATTCGCATGCTACTGAGCAAAGCTAGAGTTGAAGAAAATCATTCAACCATGCCCACCAGGGTTACTACAAATTAATGTTTTTGTTGTTTAGTCCTTTTATTCATGTCTGACTCTGTCATCCCAGTTGGGTTTTCTTGGCAAAAATACTGGAGTGGTTTGCCACATTCTTCTCTAGTTCATTTCACAGATGAGGAAACTGAGGCAAAAAGGATTAAGTGACTTGACCAGAATCGCAGAGTAAATGTCTGAGGCCAAATGTGAACTCAGGTCTTTCTGACTCCAGGCCTGGCTCACTACCTACTCTACCACCTTTTGGGTCCTCACTACTTCAAGGCAATCCCTTAAAATATTTTTAATCAATCCTCTCTCCTGCTCATTACAATGTTTTCTTTTTTATTTTTAAATCTTTTCATCCTTCTAAAATTTCTGATAGATACCCCTCTCCCTTTACCCCCATTTTTTCAGGAGAATAACTTGCCTAATATTTCATGGAAATGTTGGGATTATTCACATTCATATTTTCCTCTCCTCTTCTCACATCATCCATATACCTTCACCTATAATTTCCTCCTTCACCTCTGCCATTTCATCCCACAATTTTTTGGAAGAATTCCCTCTCTATCGTCCTCACCCTCTTATGAATCTGCAATTTTATCTTGCCTTATCTTATCTAATGACTTCTTCCCTGCTATCTACCAATAGGTCCATATTTCCCTCATCCAAAAAACACAAAACACAAAATATTTTTCATCCTTACTAGCTATTATAGTTAATAGCTTTCCTCCATTTTCTGTTTAAACTCCTTGAGAAGGTCATCTGCAATTGGTACCTCCATTTCCTTTCTTCTCACTCTATTCTTACCTGCATTCTGACTTCTGATCTCATCATTCATTGGAGACTACTCTCTCCAAAGTTACCAGAGATCTCTTAATTGTCAAATCTAATGATCTTCCATCAATCCTTATCTTTCTTGACCACTCGATAGCCACTGGCATTCTCAATCACCATCTTCTCCACAATACACTTATCTCTCTGAATCTTCATGACACCAATTTCTCTGGTTTCTAATTCTACTTATCTGACCACTTTTTTAGTCTCCTTTGTTAGTTAATTACCCAAGTTACTAACTGTGGATATACACTGAGGCTCTGTTCTGTTTCATCTTCTCTTATCTCTATATACTATTTTGCTTAGTGATATTATCAGCTCTGTTGCATTGAATTATTGTCTCTGTGCCAATGATTCTCATATCTATTTTTCCAGCACAAACCCTTCTATTCACATATCTCTAGCAGTCTAACAGACATCACAAAATGGATGTTCAAAGCTGAACTCTTTATCTTTAACCCCAAAACCTCTCATTTTCTGAACTTATATGTTAATGTTGAAGACAAAACTAACTTCCTCATCATTTGCATCATCACTTAGGTGTCATCCTCAACTATTTACTCACTCTCCCTATATTCAGTCTATTGTAAAGTTCAGTTGATTTTACTTTGGTAACATCTCTCAATACATCCCTTTCTCTTTTCTGATGCTGTCACAACCCCAGGGCAGGTCTTCATAACCAAATGTCTAGTGCTTTAGATGAATTAAGTAATCTGTTGATTGGTTTTCCTGTTTTAAGTTTCTACTCACTCTTGCCAATCTTCCAGTTAGCAGATCTTACCATGCTACCTCCTATTCAATGAGCACCCTAGCTACTCTAAAATACTATTTTGCATTTAAATATATATTTTTTAAAACCTGGCCCCTTCTACCCTTTCCAGTCTGTTTATACCTCATTCCCCTCTATGTGGTCCCTAATCCAGGGACAGGCCTCTTTGCTTTTCCTAAAATAAGACTCAATTTCTGCCTTCTGTACATTTTACTAGCAGTCCCCCATGCTTAGAATTTATTCCTTTTTTTTAACCTCTGTATCCTCACTTCCCTAACTTCCTGAAAGTCTCATTTAAATTTAAACCGTCCCAGTCCTCCTTAATTTTAGTGTCTTGCCTCAAGTTCAAAGTCAAGAGAAAGGCTGTATAAAAGAGCAAATACACACTCAGGTAGAAGAATCTACCTTACCCAATAAGGAAATAAGAGGAGAAGGGGACAAGAGGTATGGGGCCTGGGTGGAGATAATAAAAGAGAAGACAGATTAAGAGAGACAATTGTCAGAAGAAAAACAGATTTTTAAGGAGGCACAGAACAAAAATAGAGAAGGATAAATAGAAGAAAATAGGATGGAGGGAAATACACAATAATCATTACTGTGAATATGAATGAGATGAACTCATCCATAAAATGGAAATAGGTAGCAGATTGGATTTTCTAATTTTCAAATCCAATCCAAACAATATGTTTTTTTTTTCCACAAGAGATATGCAGAAACAGAAAGACACACACAGAGTTGAAATAATGGGCTTCAGCTGAAATAAAAAATGGCAGGGGTAGCAATCATGAACTCAGACAAAGTAAAAGCTAAAATAGACCAAATTAAGAGATAATCACGGAACTATATTTTGCTAAAAGATACCATAGACAATAAAATGATTTAAAATTTTTACAGTGAATTTCTCTGATAAAGTCTTTATTTCTCAGATGTATACACAACTAAGTTAAATTTGTAAAAAAAAAAATAAATAAATATGACATTCCCCAATTAATAAATGATCAGATGATAGGACCAGGAAGTTTTAAGAAGAAATCAAAACTATTGTCACATGAAAAAAATGCTCTAAATCACTATTTATTAGAGAAATGAGAATTAAAACAACAGTGAGGTACCACCTCATACCAATCAGATTGGCTAACATGATAGAAAAGGAAAATGACAAACGCTGGAGCGAATGTGTTAAAATAAGGACACTAATGCACTGCTGGAGTCGTGAACTTGTCCAACCATTCTGGAGCACAATTTGGAACTATGCCCACAATGCTTGAAAACTCTGCAAACCCTTTGACCCAGCAATATCACTACTAGTTCCATATCCCCAAAAGATCAATGAAAAAGGAAAAGGGCTTTTTTGGACAAAAAAATATTTATAGTATCTCTTTTTGTGGTGACAAAGAATTGGAAATTGCAGGGATGTCCATTGATTGAAAAAGGGTTGTATAAGTTGTGGTATATGATTATGATGGAATACTATTATGGTATAAGAAATGACAAGTGGGATCATTTCAGAAAATCTTGGGAAGGTGTATATGAATTAATGCAATGTATACTGAGCAGATCCAACAGAACATTGAATACAATAACAGCGATGTTTTAATGATTAAATATGAAAGACAACTACACTGATAAATACATTGATCCACAACAATTCCAAAGGCTTTATGATGAAAAATACTCTCCACTTCCAGAGAAAGAACTGACGACCTCTGAATGTAGATTAAAACTTTTTTTTCTACTTTATTTTTCTTGCTTTTTTTTTCAATGTGGCTAACAAGGGAATGGTTTTCAATGACTTCACATGTAAAATAGGGAACAGGTCATCTACCTTCTCAATGGATAAATGGTGCTGGAGGGGGAAAATAATTTAAATTCAAAATAAAAAAGAAAGTTAAAATAAATAAGCACATAAAAAGAAACATAGAGCACATAAAAATAAATCTTAAAGGAAAACTACCCAAATAAATTAGATCTAGTAGGAAAAGCAAAAATAGAAAGTATCCACTAATCTCCTTCCTAAAAATCACCAAACCAAAAATACCCAGGAGTGCAATATACAATAACCAAAGCTGTCAAAGAAAAAGAAAATATACATATACATATACACATATACACACATGCACATATATACATATTGCAAGTAGTCAATAAAAATACCAAGGAAGCAAAATCAGTGTTACATGAGATCAAACTACACAATAAAGAAGAATATAAAAACTCAGAATATTCTAAAAGAAATAAAATAAAGCCTTAAAACCAAGAACGATTTTTCCCCAAAAACTTAAAATCTTACTATTGAAAGAATTGTAGACTTTCAAACATTATGAATAAATGTCAGAATTGAGCAGAAATATTTAACTACAAACATGGAAGTCAAGAGATACCTAGAAAGGTATATTGATTTGAATAATTAGTAAGAATTATAAGTTGGTAAGTATTTATCTAACAGGGTAAGAATAGACAAGTGATTCTTCAGAATCCTAATGTCTTTATGAAATACAGAGGAAAGTAAATAAGACAAACACTTGGTGTGATCATCATTTGTTCCATTCTTTTGTTCTTAAGAAATGAGGGTAAAAGAGGGGGAAATGAATATTGTATTCTGCTCTATTATTATTTTGGAGTGTGTCATAAGAAAAGAATGTAAAACAAATCCATAAAATAATTGACATTCCTATATTGCTCCAAAACCAGAGGAAACAAATATAAAGGCAATTCTCATTCAAAATAACTATAAAATGTATAAAATATACCTAGTAAGTGATCTAAGTAGGAATACTCAAAACATATCATTCTATTTATAACATTTTAATGAACTAAAGGAAGCAAAATATTCATTGAAGATATTCATTGCTCATGGTTGGATTTAGTCAAAATAGAAGAATCATAGTACATCATAGTCATTAATACATACCTTCATGTGATATAGACATTGAATAACTAATAAATTGCTTTTTGTAGCTAAATAAAATAATAAAGTCTTTATGGAAGAGTAAAATGTCTACAATCTCATGGGAAAGAATTTTAGAATGTAAGAAGGAAGAGAAAATAGATCTTTCAATTTTCAAATTATTTCATAAGACAGTAGTTGTTAGTACTATTTGATATTGGTTAAAAAAATACAAAAGTAGTTCAGTGGTACCTCCTAGGTAAGCAAGAATAAAAAAAAATGAGACTTTAGATTCCAATGTTCAATAATTCTAAGAATATTAAGTATTTGAGGTAAGATTCTTGTTCCATAAGCACTGGTGAGAAAACTGGTCAACAGTTGGCATAAAAAAAATGACCATTATCAAAATAAATTCCAAATGGATAAACAACCTAATATGAAATGTCATATTATGTTGTTAAATGTTGGAAAATAGTTTTAGTTATATTTCCTAATAATTATTAAGGAGGTGATTTTTAACCAACCAAAGGATAGAAGAGATAAGAAGAAAAAGACAAATTTAATTACATAAAACAGAAAAACTTTAAAATGAACAAAATCAATGTAGTTAGTATAAGAAATGGATCTTTCACTGGAGGAAAAATGATAATTATATTCACTCTCTCTGATAACAACTTGATATATAAAATATATAGAGAAAAATAATATGTAAGAATTAATAACCTGCACATGTATTATATATCATAAACATATAAGATCAGAGATTGTATAGCTTATTGAACAGAGAGCTGGACTTGGTGCCAGGAAGATCTAAATTCAGATTCTTTCTCTAATACATAGTAACTATATGTCCTTGGGCAAGCTACTTAAATAGTCATTATCCTAGGCCACTCTAAGTTCCCAACACACTTAGGTAGAAAGAGTGTTCTCATACATGATTTTTACGTACCAAATGAAATCCTAGTTTCAATCTCTATTTAGTCCATCTCTTGAACATGACCAAATGCTATTTCCAAAAAGATAATCACTCAAATGAACTGAATACCCAATTCTTCCATGAAGAAACTATTATCAACAATATAAAAGATTATTCCAAATCACAAATATGAGACACGTATATTAAAATCATTTTCTGAGTTCACCAAATACTCTATAAATACTAGGGATACTAAGATGAAAATAGTGAATATTGGAAGTTCTTTTGGGACATAGACAAACTGGAACATTTGGTAGAGCTATAAATTAGTCCACCAATTCTGGAAAAAAAAAAGTTGGGATTATGTTTTAAATGGACTTACATGTTCACACCCTTTAATCTAGAGATCCTACTAATAAGCATATATAACAAAGAGGTCAAAGACAGAAAGACAGTTTTCATCTACACCAAAATATGCATAATAGGACTTTTATGGTAGGAAAGGGTATAAACCAATCACCTGTAGAATTGTTTTAAAAAATGTTATATATGAAAGTAAAAGACTATTGCTATACCTTTAAGATATTTTAATAATGAGAAGTTTTAAGAAACTTAAGAAGACATATGATTGACACAGAGTGAGGTAAACAGGATCCTGTTTACTTTAATAAGTACATCAATTTGAGTGGAAAAACCTTTAAGTGAAATGAAACATTGCATGATTATAATGTCTAAGCTTGCTTAGAGACAAGATGAAAAAATACACCTACCTCCTTTTATTGAAAGATGGAGGACTATGGTTGTGAAAGATTTTATATAATGTTGGATAAATTCAATATGTTGTTAGTTTCCTGGAATTAAAAAAAAAGAATTTTATTGCAAGGTAAAGGTCATTAGGTGAAAAGGGAAAATAGATCATACTCAAAAATAAATGTGCCATAACATCAAAAGGCAGCAAACATCAAACCAAGGTGTTTTTTTTAATCACAGTTGCAATTCTACAAGTTCTCAATTGTCATGGTAATATTGCTAAACTCTCATTCTGAGGATGCTCTAAAATTGTACTTTGGACGGAACTGGTATCATCTGCCTAATTTCTCCTAATACTGTGCAATAACTGTAGCCAATTTTACAGATCTCATTAACTTTGTTTATCTTGCATCATAAATAATAAATGTAGACTGATTTGAATTAGCTTGCAGACTGCATTGCCCTTTTACTTTTTTTCTCTCTTTTTCTTTCTTTCCTTCTCTTTTTCTTTTCTCTTTCTGGATTTAGGTGCATTATTTCACACTAATGATTATTTCTAACTTGGAGGCTTTTGTCCATTTTCCTGGCATCCTAACCAAATATTTTTAAGAAATAATGCAATGAGAGTTCTTGTCTCATATTCCAATCCCCCAATCTTATCTGAAGAAAACAAAATGTCCAATTATCCCAACTGTTCATTGGCAAGCCATTTGTGTTAGGAACTGGTCTAATTTTTAAAAAAAATCAATATTTTTCTTGAGTACTCAATCTGAGTTCACATAGATTTATGGGGAATTCTCATGCTTTATTTATTTTATTATTTTTACAGGAAACAAAAGGCACACCACTTAATGGTTAGGAGAAATCAGAGAAATAAATTACATTTAACAAATTGCAAAACAAATATTTAAAACTGTCAGCCTTTGCTCTGCAATCTACTCATCAAGGTGATTGCTGAGACTGATGCTCACTTTGAAGTGTCCAAGGTTTCCTTAATTCTTTGAGCTTCTGGTAGCACTTATCCTAGGACATTGCCCCGTCCCATATTCCACCTTTTAGTAAAGGAAGTTTTAGAGAGGAAGACATCATTTAGGACTCCCATTAGCACCAATAGATTTTCATACTTTTTTTCTTCCTAATAACTTAGCCTTTAGCATTTGTTTGACAATTGCATTTATAAAAGTAAAATCTCAACCAAAATGCATTTATATGTAAAGAACATGTATGAAAAGGCAGACACTGACAATATTATAATTTATATTCAGTAACTCCAAATTGCCCTTTCTGTATTTGTTCTCTTTTTTCCCCTAAATGCTTATATTCTTTTCTTTCTCTTTAAAATGAGACTTCTTAGAGACTCCTCATTCATACCAAAATGTAAATGACTACTGATAGCTTAAAATAGTCCATCATTTTCAAGGAGGACCAATAAGATCTTGTGGTGATGTCTTGACTTGCCCATACATTGGATTTAAGTGAGGCAGAGTTGCACAAAGTTGTCAGTCTTACTCTTTTTTTCCAGAGTCATCCAAGTCCAGGGGCAGAATCAAAGTCAGGATGACAAGCGATGGTCCATGATGCAGTGGATGATCTTGATATCTTCAATATTTAACCAAGCTCCAAGCACTCCCCCACGCCTGCTTTGGCCACCTTCATAGATATTGGAAGAAATTGTTCACATCTGCCCATTCCACTGAGGGAAGTCTTCACATGTTTGGGGTAACCATACCCCTAAGTCACTGACAAGTTTGAAGCCTTTCATCTTCAACCTGGTTTAGCACATTTGCTGATACGGTTTATCAAGGTGTGGTTGCTGCACATATTATAGCTTTTGGAGTCACAGTTGAGATCTGGGTGAAAAGTGGACACTAAACATGAATAGCAGCCCTATAAAGGGTTTGGCAAGCCCTAACACCAGAGGTACTAGTCCTTCTAACCCATACACCCCTCCAAGGAACTTAGATTCTAACTAGAGAGATAACAAAGACACACAAACACACACATACACACATATTTCTCTCAAATGTTGTTAATACTCTTCTATCTTAATCTTTTTTTAAAGGTCTTTTTCTATTTTACCTGTCATTTTTGACAATGTTAGCCACCATTTCCTTTTACTACCTAGCAGACAATGCTTTCTAACTCTCTTTTGCTAAAAAAGCATTCTATTCTCACCTACTAAGTTTCTGAAATTTTACTACATCAGTTTAAAGGTGTCTTTGGCCCTATTGAAACTTATGATCTAATCTACTCTCTAAACTCTCCTTCAATTTAGTTTCCTTTTCAATCTGAACACAATTTGTTAACAAATCCTTATTAAACAAGATACTGAACCAGGCAGAACTGAGGTCATCAAGAGGATTGAAAAATGTAGCTTATTTCTTTTTCTCTTGGAGCTTATATTCAGATTTTATAAAACATGAATCTAAATCTGTGTTCAGCACCAGAAGAAAGGTACAATCTCAGCTACAAGAGTTCAGAGAAAAAATAAATCACATCATCATTTTGCACTGATAAGATTATGGAAAGCATCATAAGCATCATCATATTGGGCTGTAGGGGGAAGAGTTATATAGAGTCAGTGAATGTAGAATAAATCCCAGATCTACCAATAATTACCAGTGTGACCTTGGAAAAATCACTTAATCTTTCTGGGCCTCAGTTTTCTTACCTGTAAAATGAGGGGGTTGGAATAAATTACTTTTATGGGCCTCTATAGCTCCAGATATAAGATCCTATGTTTGAATTAAACAAGCATATTATCATTGTTTCATAAGAAACCAAAACTAATGAGAAGTGATTGAATTTGTCAAGCTTCATTCAAGGTGCTGGGGATACAGAAATGAAATAAAACTGTCTTTGCCCACAAGGGATATATATTAAATGAGAGGTAATACATGTACACAAATAAGTGAATACAAATGATGCTTAATTTGTGATTTACAGACTGAATTATTTCATTGTTGGTAGAAACTTTCAAAGGTCATCTATTCTAATCCCCTAAGAAATTCACAAATCTCTTCTACAATATTTCTAAAAGGTATGCTTTCAGTCACTATTCTTCTATTTATTGACAATGAACTTACCAATTCATGAAAAAATTTCAATATCTCTATTTGAATTGGGAATCCAAATATAACTAATATTGAGATAGTTGACACTACTAGGGCATTAGGAAGACTGGTAAGAGTCACTAATGTGAGAAGTAATGAATAATTCAAAATGCCATAAAGTTTTAAGGCTTAACAAGCACTTTCAACAAAACTCCTGGTAAATATATTTATGCCTGTCTAACAGACAGATGTATTGTGGTCAATATAAATGAAATGAATTGTTCAGGGTCACACAACTAATAAATGTGAAAACTAGAGCCCAAATACCCATCTTTTGACTTTAAGACCAACAGTCTTTGCACTACATCAGAAACACCTAGAATATATGCATGGTATATTCAAGCTATGCCCCAGTTCTTTGATCCTCTTTTGGGAGGGACTTAGAAATTTCCCCAGGGGAATGAAAAAAAAAAACAAACTTTCTCCAGCAAAAGAACTTCCTCCAACAATATCCTCATAGGGTTTCCTCTCAATGTGTTAACAACAAAGATGCATTCCTGCATACATGTATGAAATAGTGAATCTACTATGGATAACAGGGTTCCCACAGCTAAAGTTCACAGATATATTGCAAGGACTCTCCTCTTTGTAGTATGAAAACCCCACTTGAAATGAGGAAAATTAGTTTATATCATCACAATCATAATGCTAATCATCCAAAGTCTCTATTAGAAGGGTTTCTCTTGGTATAGAAAGGGGGCAGCCTGAAATGTTCCAGGGACAAAAGTATCATTTTGGAATATGCAATTAATGAAAACTGTACAACATACTAAAAGAGGCCCATGACTAGAAAATTCCATCATGAAACATGACATTTTGAGGAAAAAAGATGTAGAATTTTAGAATCTCGTCTGAAAATCTGAATGGCATTATTTCTCAATGTCTTGAATAAATATGATGTTTCCTGGTACTCTCTTGCTCATTTCTTTTTTTTTTTTTTCAGTCAAAGACAAGGTTTATTACAATATCTGCCATATTGGCCAGACTCTTAAGGAGTCTGAACATTAGCTAGCTATTGTTTAGATTTTAAGAATCTGAGCCCTTGGCTAGATTATAAGAATCTGAGCACCTTAACAGAGACAAAATGGACCTTATATACAGAAAGACTGTGGGAGGCATCTAGTAGTGTGGCCAAGTAGTTTGGGGTGACTGGAGGAGAGGTCTAAGGAGCATCTGGATGAGAGTGGCCAGTAAACTGGGGTGAAACTCTCTTCTCCTATGAGAAGGATTAATGGATACCATCTTGACCCAAGGAAAGGGAGTAAGGGAAGGGAGTGACCAAGGTTGTAAGGAGGTATTTCAAAACTTCTTAATAATGGAGCACAAAACCTCCAGAATCTGCTAAGATTGTTCTAACTTTTCCCTATAGCTTCCATGAAGGAGGATCCAAGAGTGTAGAGGAAAGGAGCAAGTAAACCTCAGGGAACCAAAAAGCACCTGCAATTTTCCCAATTCCCTAGCACCAAGAGAATGGACAGAGTTTGGCATACACATATGGATAGGGCATCTGTCCTTGTCCTCTATGCTACAGAAAGTGTACTTAGGTCCATGGCCTTAAACCAAACAAGTGGACCGAGAACCTGAGAGCATCAAGCCAAGTGCAAGACAGCCTCATAACTGTCTGCCTGAAAAGCACCTCCAACCCTTCTAGGTGCTTGGAGAATGAACCCCATGATAGGGTACAAAGAAAGGTGTGGAGGCCTACATACCTTCCAGTCTTGGCTGGAGAAGAACGTGGGATTAGGCAGCTCCCCTGTATGGGTCTCCAAAATATTGAGGTTTGAGCTTTAGGGGGGCTGGGACCCCAAAATCACAACAAATTGGTCCCACCTGAATGAATTTGACCCAAACCTTCTTTCAGACAAGGTTCATTAGAACAGCCACTTTATTGTCCAGACTCTTAAGGAATCTGAACATTACTGAGCTATTGGCTAGATTATAAGATTCTGAGCCCTCATTCCTTAGTGAAGTACAATTAACCCTTGCTACAATCTGAAAGCCATTTGTTAGAAGACTGCCTAAAAGTGAAGATGGATCTATTTTCAAATGTCATTTTTATTTGAAAATGTATAGGAAACAAATGGCCAGATTCGACAAAATGTTCACAATCTTTGCTCCCACCTGAATAAAAAGTCACTTTGAGCCTTTCAAAAGATTTCTTATTCCTCTGAAAGAGATAAAAATATAACTGAGATATTACTCTGCAGTTTGTCAAATAGTTTTGAGAAAACCTTCTGATTCCCTACCATGGGGTTTTGTTTTATTTTGCTTTGTATTATTTTCCTCCTTCCCCTTAGATAAGAATGCATCAAACTAAGAAATAATAGTGATGATGATGATGATGATGATGATGATAATTATTATTAACCTACAGATTGCCAGTGCTGGAGCCATTCAGGGTGGGAGAACCTGCCCCCCCCAAAAAAAGAAAGACTGACTTTTTGCCTCACAAAAATTTTATATTTATTATTGTTATTGATTGGTTGGTACTTAGGTAGAAATGGGAAATCATAGTTTTGAACCAAATTTAATAGTCTTTTACTATGGGTCTAGAGTTGAGACAAGACACAAAAAGAAACTGAAAAAGGTTCATTTTTCTCATATCTATAAACCACTTAGGAGACCAAGACAAGGGGACAATTTTGTCACATAGCAAAAATATGTGTTTGATCTGATTATGTAGCACAGACTCAAATGCTGAGAGAAATTCCAAGGTAGTGAAAGGTCCAAATGAAAGAGGGGTAATAAGAAAACTATCATGGTAGAGATAAGTCTCAGGGTAGACCCTGAGAATTTTATTATTATTTTTATTATTTGCTTTATATAAATAAGTGATGCTGGTATTCTAGGAAGACAAAAGCAAAAACAGATTTGGCAAAAGATAAATAAAAGCTAGCAGATATATGGGATAGTGGATAGGTCATTGAATTTGAAGTCAGGAAGATTTGGATTCAAAATCTCATCTCAGACACCTAAAATCTATGTGAGCTTAGGTAAGTTATTTAACTTTCCTGAACCTCAGTTTCTTCATTTGTGAAATATGGAGGAGTTTGATTTGGTGGCCTCTGAGGTATTTTCCAGATCTAAATCTATCATCCAATGATCATATGGAGTTCGAAATTAGGCAAAATGACACCACTGTTGTCCTTTAGTAGGTGAACAACATAAATAAAATGGTGTTTGATGATAAATATCTTTATTAATATCTCCAGGATGAACTGCTAACTTATCTTTAAAGGACTTTCCTTCTTTTTCCTTCTTCTTTTAGTATCCCTTTTATAAATTATCTTCCCCCATTAGAATGTAAACTTCTTGAGGGCAGGAAGTAAGTAAAAGTACTGAGAGTATAATATAAGACTCATTGCACTTCACCATGTCCTTTCTAAACTGATAACTATCTTCAAGTATTTTTAGGCCAGGCATATGAAAGTGGCATTCCAATCTGTTTGCCCATAGCAGGTAGGATTAAAGATCATGGGTAGAAATTACAGAAGAAGAGATTTCTCCTCTGTGTATGGGGAAAATATTAGTTATAAGGACCATCCAATTGTAGAATGGTCTATAGGTTATAGAGGATTCTCCATTAATTGAGGTCTCCAGAAAAAGGAATAGTGGTCTCTTGAAGATTGTGTAGAGGGTGTTTCTTTTTAGGTCTTGATAGAATGAGAAAACTTTTGAGGTTCCTACTAGCTCTAGATTCTATGATTTAGATATCATTAAGCTAGAGGTAGCAGTTGAAAATGGGGAGGTAGTTGGTGCCGTGGATAAAGTGCTGGCCCTTGAATCAGGAAGATTCAACTTGTAAAGTCAAATCTGGCTTCAGATGCTTAGTAGCTGTGTGGCACTGGACAAGTCACTTAACCCTGTTTACCTCGGTTTCCTCATCTGGAAAATGGGCTATAGAAGAAAGTGGCAAACTACTCCAGTATTTTTTGCAAAGAAAGCCCTAAAAGATGTTACTGAGAGTGATTCATGACTGAACAACAAACAAGTAGATAAAACTATGGGACTGGATGAACTCTCTCAGATGGCATTAAAGTCAAAGAATAACAAGGGAAAAACTTTCAGTGATGACTCTAATTTAAGGTAAAAAAGGAAATGAGGGTCCAATTAGTGAGATAAAAATAGTAAAACAAGGTATATGAACCATGAAAACACTTTGCAAAAATTATACCATGAATCATTTTTTCTGTCTAAAATTTTTTGTTACGAAACCTCAAAATGGCATGGCAAATTATAGAAACAGAATTAGTTGGGATCTTAGAGGTCAATAAATATAACACTTGTCTAAAACTTAAAAAATAGAAATCCAGCTATTTCTTGAAGACTTCTAGTTTTGGGAAACACACCACATTCATAAAAAAACAAATTCTATTTTCAAAACCATATTTGTTAGGGAGATCCTACATCTGTCTTTCTTTATGTCTCATATATAACATCAAGTTGAATAAAATTACATAATTTTGTGGGCAAGGATCAGTAAACAAAAGATCTTGCTTAAAGGTCAGATTCATGATGAGGGATAGAGACTGAGATTTCCCTGGAAGATATGTGTAAGCAGATTCAAGAAAACTTTGAATTGCAAACTGAGGAATTTGAATTTTGTCCCTTAGGCATTTGGTAGCCATTGAATGTCTTTGAGCAAAGAAGCAAAAACATGAATAGATGACATGATCCACTAACATAATAAGTCAGGACCAGAAATAAATGAGGTAAGCCACAATAGTCTTACAAGGAAGAACCAGATTTGACTTTAGAAGTTTAATCTTCCTGATTCAAGGGTCAGCACTTTATCCAATGCACCACCTACCGGCCCATTTTCAACTATTACCGCTAGCTTAATGATATCCAAATCATAGAATCTAGAGCTAATAAGAACCTCAGAAGTTTTCTAGTTCTATCAAGACCTGAAAAGAAATAACCTCTAAAGACCCTGAAGAAATACTCAGAAAGAGAGCTCAGTAGCATAGAAGAAAAATGATCAAGATAAGGGAACAAAAAATGAAACTATCTTAAAGGAAATACTACTGGATTAACAATATTATATGCAAAGCCATTTTGGACAGATAAGTATTATATGACTGTACATTAGGAGAAAAAAAATTCCCCTGAAATTGGAATGCAAGCTGAGGAGAAGGAGGAAGTAAAACAGTAAAACAAAGGTAGTAAATCAGAGGAAGCAAAGGTAACAGAATATATTTTCATGAATGAAATGCTTACCAGCTATTATCAGATGTGGTTATTATATTGATTTGTTATACTGAATTATATGTATCTTTTGCAAGGGAGGCATTCTACTCAGAGATTGGGGGGAGCAGGCGAAGGGGTTGGTAGGTTAGTAGATTGTGATAGATATTAAAAAGTAATTGAATAAAAATATTTGTAAATGCACAAAAGAAAAGCAAAATGATATGGAGGGGATACAGTATAAAAGTTTCTTACTGCCTTGTAAAATTTATATACACACTTTTTGAAAAACAAACCATACATGAAACATGCTTCTCACATGTCTCTTATTGTTTTTTTGTATACAGAAACATCTATATTTGTCATTGATTGCTAATTTCACAACTAAAAATGAAGGAAAAAAGCATTAATGATGAGAAGGGGGGAAAACATTGATATTCCATTTCTAGAATGCATAGCAAGATTTGTTTACCTTTTCTCCTAGAATTTTCTTTATCTTGTCAAAGGACATATTTTTTAATTTTCTAATCTTTTGTAGATGTATAGCAAAATATCAGTTAACAAGAACGAAACTAACCTGAGTCCTTAGCAATGTGTCCTCCACTTTTAGGAAAATAAAATGAACAATACAAAAACAAGGCAATATCAAAGTTTATTACTATTATTATTAGTTTTGTTTTATTTTAAGAAAGTTATATGATGTCTGTAGTGGTTTAAGACTTACAAAACACTTTCCTCATGATTGGTTATTGATGCTGACACAAACCATTGTGGTGTACTTTTTAACAGAGGAAAATACTGAGATTCTAAGATATTAATTGATTTGCCTATAATTATATACTTGCCAAGTGACAGACATATAGATCAAACCTAAATGTCTCAACAAAACCCAATGATCTTTTTCACTCCATTCTATAACCCAAAGATCATAACCTGGAGGTAATACTGATTCACCCTCATCCATTCCACCTTCTATTTTTTTTAATCTACCTGTAAGTATATAATGCCATGTTCAATGAGAATCTGTGTGCAGAGGCAAGTAATAACTTTGGAGCTTGTTCAGTTTATCAGTATTGAATTATGATTAAATTAGGCTCACAATAATCTGTCTACCACAAGAAAAACTAAATTTAAAAAAAACCTAAAATTTAAGAGGAACTTCAATAAGAAGATGGATTTTTTTAATCTAATCTTTGGTTACATGTAAATTCAGCTAACTATAGTACTTTATTCCTAGGTGGTTCCAGTTAGTTAAGGCTTTTCCCCCCTTGTTTTTATTAATTTATTTTGATTTATCAACAATCACTTCCATAAGTTTGGAGTTTAAAATTTTTCTCTCCCCTTTTCTCCCTCCCTCACCAAGACAGCATGCGATCTGATATAGGCTATACATATACATTCCTATCAAACATATTTTCACACTAGTGATATTGTAAGGAAGAATTAGAACCAATAGGAGGAACCATAAGAAACAGAAAACAAAACAAGACAGAAGAAAAAAAACTAGCAAATAGTATGCTTCAATCTGCATTCACACTCCATAATTCTTTTTTTGGATGTGGATAACATTTTCCATTGTGAAACCTTTGGAGATGGCTTAGATCCTTGTATTGTTGAGAAGGGCTAAGTTTATCAAACTTAGTCATCGCACAATGTGGCTGTTACTGTGTACAACATTCTCCTGGTTCTGCTCACTTCATTCAGCATCAGTCCATGCAAGTCTTTACAAAGTTTTTCTGAAGTCTGCCTGCTCATCATTTCTTATAGCACAATAGTATTCCATTACATTCATATACCACAACTTGTTCAGCCATTCCCCAATTGATGGACATTATCTCAATTTCCAATTCTTTGCAACTGCAAAAAGAGCTGCTATAAATATTTTTGTACATGTGGTTCCTTTTCCCATTTTTATGGTCTCTTTGGGATACAGTGTTGGAAGTGTTATTGCTAGATCAAAGGGTACGCACGTTTTTATAGCCCTTTGGGAATAGTTCCAAATTGTTCTCCAAAATGGCTGGATCATTTCACAACTCCACCAACAATGCATTAGTATTCTAATTTCCCCACATCTTCTCATTTTCCTGTTTTGCCATGTTGGCCAGTCTGATAGGTGCGATGTGGTACATCAGAGTTGTTTTGATTTGTATTTCTCTAATCAACAGCGATTTAGAGAACTTCTTCATATGATTATAGATAGTTTAATTTTTCATCTTGAAACCGTCAACTTATATCCTTTGACCATTTATCAATTGAAGAATCACTTGTATTCTTATAAATTTGACTTAATTCTCTATATATTTTAAAAATGATGCCCTTATCAGAGACAGTGGTTGTAAAAATTCTTTCCCAATTTTCTATTTTTCTTCTAATATTGATTGCATTAGCTTTGTTTGTGCAAAAACTTTTCAATTTGATGCAATAAAAGTTATACATTTTGAATTTTGTAATGTTCTCTATCTCCTGTTTGGTCATTAATTCTTCTATTCTCCATAAATCTGATAGGTAAACTATTCAGTTAAGACTTTTTAAAAAAAACATTTGGTTGACTATGTGACCCTGGATAAGTCACTTAACCCCAATTCCCTCACCAAACAAACAAAAAAAAAACAAAACAAAATAAAACAAAAACCTAAGGGGACAGCTAGGTTGCACAGTGGGTAGAGCACTGGCCCTGGAATCAGGAGGACCTGAATTCAAATCTGATCTCAGACCAGACACTTGACACTTATTACCTGTGTGATGTTAGGCAAGTCATTTAACCCCAATTGCCTTGCCCAAAACAACAACAACAACAAAAACAGCTGCACTGTGCGATGACTGACTTTGATAGACTTGGCTGTTCATGGCAATGCAAGAATCTAAGACAACTCCAAAAGACTCCTGTTGGAAAATTACATTCACATCCAGAGAAAGAACTAGAGTCTGAATGTACAGGGAAGCCCACTATTTGCTCTCCTTTTCTTTTGTTATTTTGTTTTATTGCTTCACTCTCACGCGTCCTCCCATTAGTTCTAATTGTTCTTTACATCATGACTAATGGGAAAATATGCTTAATATGAATGTATAAGTAGAGCCTATGTCAGATTGCATGCTATCTTGGGCGGGAGGAGTGGAAGGGGGAGAAAATTTAAAACTCAAAATCTTATGGAAGTGAATGTTGAAAACTAAAAATAAATAAATTAATTATTTATAAAATTTGCTTGGTGCTGGATGGGTAACAATATGAAAATAAATGATTCTTAAGGCTGTTACAAATATGGTTTGACCATCATAATTCTAAATTGGAATTTAAAATACATCAGTACCTCTCCAATTTCTATTGTTTGGGGTTTGTTGAAATTCAGTGTATAGTCTTTTCCTTCTTCATTTCAAAATATCTTATGATTTAAGAACTGCCAACTAGTATGTTTCATTTTCATTTGTACTTAATCAAAACATGTTTGTGTAACATTGCTTTGATGTTCATGAAGGATTTTTTTTTTGGCTAAGTTATTTAAATCATTCTCTTTTTGATCTAGGAAATGACATTCTGCCAAGAATCCATGGGGTACAAGGTTCAGCATTTCAGAACCCACAACTTCTACAAGAAGTCTTTATCTGAGCAAAACAGCAATAAAACTTTCCCTTACCTCTCCAAATGTGTTTAAAGGATTGACAACAATGATGTAACTTGTGGAGTCAGATTGCACTCTGTATGAATAGGATTCAGAATTCATTTTGTGGGCATTGTTAATTGAACTGATGGCAATGGTTGACAGAGTAAATGGGTCTAATTGTTCACCATTTCATGTAGGGAAGAGCTTTCTCAGTAAATAGAGGGCTTTGTTTCTAACCTCATTTAATGGAAACATGGTGTATGAAAAAGCAATTTGTCAACTGACACTGGGTGTAAAATATGGTATTTCATATACTTTTGTTCAAATGTCCATCAAATGACATCTGTCAAAGCAAACTCCTGGGATGGCTTTAGAGCAGATCAATTTGCCAGCACCAAAGAATTTAATGAGCTCTCTTATGAACAATGTTGGTTTCATTTTACTGTGTGTGTTTGTGAAATAACCTACTTCTCTTAAAACATTAAAATATAAAATAATTCAATAAATAGTATGGACTGATAGATATTTGTGTGGGGAAAGATAGATAGATAGATGGATAGATAGATAGATAGATAGATAGATAGATAGATAGATAGATAGAT